>NC_083346.1:81068932-81678525 GCF_019175385.1 Lycium barbarum
TGTTAATGAATTGGTTGTCATAAAGGTAAATCGATGTAAGTATAACAGAGAAATTGATTTAATGTATCTCTTGATGATAAGTTCAGTTATAAGTTGAGAAATAAAAAAAAATCAAATGAATTAGAACAAAGGTAAGCGACGGTACGAAAGATGTGTGTCGAATAAAGTAAGAATATTGAGGTATGATTGAAATGTAAAGCTGAAGGATGAAAGGAAAAGTAAATAGGAAGGGATAACAGGGCAGATCGCTAAAGGATCAGGTACATCTTGAAGTACGATATATGAGGTAAGTTTCGACATCTTTGTGCTTTTACTTAAAAGTGGGAGCCCTGTGTGGCTGAGATATGTCGTACATATACATATATATTGGCCATGTGAGGCATTGTTGGTATTTTCTGCGTGCAGGTTTTGGGATAGTAAGAAATATAGAAGAAACTCCGCCGAAATTTTCCTAGAATCTAAAGGAGATAAGATATGAGCTTGTAATATGTCCTAACGAGAAAAGATGATGTGCAAAGTGTAATGGCAGGACGAGATTGAGTTAGGAGTATAGTTAAAAACTACAAGGGATAAGTTAAATACTATTGAATTGATAGTAACAGTAGTTATAAGATTGACATTGATACGGTAAAGAGAAATGCTAGAGTAAATTAGGGAGACTGGGACTGCTAAAACACGGCATAGGAAAGGAATAGTAGCTCTAATAGAGTGCGATACTGGAGTAGTGATTGGATTGATGAGCACGAGTAAGATACGATAAGTTTATTAGCAAAATAAAGTAACAACATCACGGAGACAGAGGTATGAATATGAAGGGTTATAATGAATGTGAATACATTGGTAAGATAACATATGTAGTAAGTGTAATAGGGTTTATTAGAAATAGTAACAGGTTAAGTATGTTTACTTCACGAGGTTTATTCTATTTCATAAGCGGGATTGTGAATGAGATCAAGAAGTGTCACTCCATAGAGTTGATTATTATCAGGGTATAATGAGAACGTAACAAGAATTGTAATACAAAGTATATCGAGGAAACGACTAACGATGTGACATGTTCTATATGAATAAAGAGTGAATGCAAATGTGAAACCAGCAAGCGAGCCCTGGGGCAGTAGATGAGAAAGCTTGAAAGGCCCTGTTAGAAAAATCCAGCATAGAGGTTTCGCAATGACAGAAACGATGGCAAGCGAACTTGGAAAAGGAATCAGAGAAATGTGATATGGCAAAGTAGTAATAGCTTGTGATTGGTATAATCAAGAGTATAAGTGATATCTTTAGCCGGACGTAAGGGACCAAGACTACAGAAAGATGAATAACGAAATAGGACGATTGTTAGAAAAAGGATCAACACAATAAGGATGAGAGGGGATGATCATTAACAGAATAAGTTTTGGAAGCGAAGAATGGATTGTACAAAGGTGGTATATTCTAAAAGACAAAGTTGTACTAAGTTAAGAATAGGGTTCCTCGTATAAAGAATAAAGGATTGATTATAAAACGGGAGGAAATAAGATAAATTGAGGAGGAAGGAACGTAAAGGAATAAGAGTGGGAATAGAAAGAGAAAAATATGCGCCTCAAAGTACGTGCACTTAAGAAGTAGTCATGTTATGATTAAAGGAACATGCATCTCCTCCGAATATCCTATACCAAGTTAGAGCGAGTAAAGTACATGAAGTAATAAATTGAATAGAAAAAAAATGATCATGAGTTATGAGTTTACCGTACGACGATAAAGAGATAAAGTAAAGCTATCATCAACGACAAATACAATGCGATTATGATTGGTTTTGAAATCAATGTTGAGTGCAACACAAGAGTAAAAGAGCATGAGGCATAAGGGGTATTAGTCGCGCATGAGACTTAGGACCTGGAAAACAAAGATGACGTTACAAGTGAACTATGAGCACCGAAGAAGCGAGCAAGTGACATTGCATGGATGGTATGGATAACTAGGCATACTACTATGGTGATCATCCCTATGCGACAAAAGTTGTTAATTGGAGCGAATTCAGACATTGACTCATAATTACCAGGTGAGTTAAGTAAAATACATCCTTGTTTGGATTGCTATGTCGGTTGTATTACCTGATTACAGAATTGCAAGATGAGTATGTTAAGACTTCATACTTGAATTATCGTAGCTATAAATTACGGGAAACGACATGAATAAGATGTAGTATAGTAAGGGATATATGAATTCAAGATTTGAAGGTGAGGCAACATATCTGAGAATGGTATAAGTAAAACCCTTAAAGGGGGGAAGCGAGTAATGAGAATACAAGTGTAGAGATTGAAATGATGGACCTTAAGATGCAACAGATATAGACTCTAAAACAAAGAGTAAGAGTTGCGCAGAAATGAGTCTAATGACTAGTAAATAAACGAACAAGAATTGAGCGAGCATCAGAGACTGTACGGGAAATCATTCATGAAGGCCTTGAACCACGTAACATTGAGAGCGAATAACTCAAGGGGTATTGTAAAGGATGGCGATGTTATACTAGAAGAGAGGCAAAGGCACTAACGGTAAAGTCGTAGTTAACGATATTGCGATTTGTAAGCGACAATTAAGAAAAGGACCTGAGGTTTTCTATAGTAGAACATAAGATATTATAATCAAGGGAAAAATAAAGGAAGGAAGAGGGCATGACGAGATGCGTTACTACAGATAGACAAAAGAGTTTAGGTATATATAATCACCGAGCCTAGCCATGGTCGGGTATGCGAAACGTCGAACCTTCGTGGTCAGGTATGCTATGTAAATGATATATATATGAATATGACTATGGATACGATATGTAAATGAGTACGATTATGAATACGGATACGTATATGGATACATGTATATGTATAAATGTGTATGTACACGAATCACGCAAGAACGATTATGTAACTTGCAAGTATTTATGCCTCTCCAACAAAACCAAGTGGGTACTTAAAAAGAGGAGTAATAGGTAAGGAAGAATAGTGTGGTCATGATACTCTGGGTCAGTTGAAGGAAAATATATGGTGAAATTTTCGTAGAATCCCGGATAGCTTAACATTCGAGGACAAATGTTCCCAAGGGGGGAAGAATGTTACACCTCGGAAACTTTTCCGTTCATGCACAGTGAATAGACTAACGAAGGGTACGACGTATGCGATGATTTGATAAGTAAGAAATAGCATTTGATGATTCTAAATGAGATTTCAAAGACATTCGAAGTAAGAGAAGAAAGTTTGAGTATACGTTATGTATTGAGAAGGATTTATGAGTAACAAACTAACGATGTTTTGGAGAAGAGCTATAACGTCCCTTAGATTGTTAATGAGGTGTTAAACAAGTTTCAAGAAGGTTCCATAAGGATTGGAGATCAAACGAGTCGACGAGAAAGAGTTCAGAAAAACTTGGCATTGTACGGCCAAACATACTGGTCGTATAAAACATACGGGCCGTATGTTCAACCGTATAATCAGCCAAGATTAGCATCCCTCTCCTGACCAAATCTACGGCCAGAAATACGGTCAGTATAATTTATATGGACCGTATGTTAGTCCGTAGAAACTGGTTGGGACAGATTTTGCGTATTTAATAAGGGACCAAGTTCATTTCATTTCATTTTCCCTTTTCACTCCCCTTCTCTCTAAAACTCTCTAGAACACTTATCCCACAAGAATTCAAGATATATTAGTGATCAACTACATCAAACCAAGGAAATCAAGTGTCAGAAACACATTGGAGTTCATCCAAGGCAAGAAACCCCATTGGATTGAAGCTAGGGTTTTTCTTCATGTGAAAGATTATCATCCAAAACTTTCTCCTACACTATCTAAGGTAATTTTTATGGTATTTACATGTTTTTTAAGGTATTTAAAAGTTGAAACACTTGGATTGTAGAACAATATAGAAAATGGGCCATGAATGTGGGAATAGTGTCACTTTTGAGTAATAGCTTGGGTTGAGTCATGATTCTTGATGTGTTATGATTATGGTTATGTTATAAATGATTTTAAGAACATGGGATAGACATTGTATATAAATGAATGTAATCGTGTGTTATGACTATGAATATGGACTATTGGAAGTGAATTGAAGTGGAATTGTGAAATGAGGGTAATGTAGATGAATGAAGATTGTTGGTTATGATATTGTGAATGTTATTATAAAAGTTTGGGAGTTGATATAAAATATGGGGAAGGTTGTATAAACAAAGGAAATGCTGCCCAATTTTCTCTAGCTTTAGTAAGCACATTCATATAATCGATTAGCTAATGTGAATGCGAATTCTCCTGAAGGTAGAAATGTGAGAATTGAAGGAGAACAATCAAGCGATGGAAATTGCTAAACAAAAGAGGTATGTAAGGATAGTCCCTTCTTTCTAAGGCATGACTCTTATGGTATGAATCCTCCAATCTTTCCATGATTTTCCTCTATATCAGGAATTATGAATCTACGAGTATAAAGAGCTTGGAACCGATCTACCAATCTTTGCAAAAGTCCGACATACGGTATGATCTTCTCATTTTTTGTGGCCTACTCTCCTAGAACTTGATGAATCAATAAATTTGAATCGCCAATCACCTGAAGATTTTGCACATCCATCTCGAGGGATAAATGTAGACCTAAGATACATGCTTCGTATTCAGCCACGTTGTTGGTGCAACTGAAGCTCAACATGGCTGCCAGTGGATAATATTGGCCCGAGTATGAAACCAAGACGGCTCCAATTCCTGATCCTTTAAAGTTGACCACTCCATCAAAGTATACTTTCCATCCTGACTCATCTTCACTTTTTTCGCCCTCAATTGTCATTATTTCTTCATCTGGGAAGTAAGTCCATAGAGGTACGAGATTGTCATCTACCAGGCTTCCTGCCAGTAGATCTGCTAATGCTTGCCCCTTAACTGCTTTCTGTGCAACATATTGAATGTCAAACTCGCTTAATAGCATTTTCCATTTGGCTAATTTCCCTATCGGCATAAGCTAGCGAAAGGTGTACCTTAAGGGGTCCATTCTTGAAATCAGATGAGTCGTGTATGAGCCATATAATTTCTTAGTTTTTGAGACACCTATGTCAGAGCACAACGCATCTTTTCCACCAAGGAATATCTGTATTCAAAGGGTGTTAACTTCTTACTGATGTAATAGATGGCTCTCTCTTTCTTGCTTGTTTCGTCATTTTTGTGCCAACATGCATCCAAAAGCATTCTCTGATACTGACACATATAGCAGTAAAGGACTCCCTAGGCTTGGCGGGACCAAAACAGGTGGATTTGACAGATATCTTTTGATGGTGTCAAAGGCTTTCTGACAGTCTTCCGTCCATTTAGTTTGAGCATCTTTCTTGAGGAGTTTGAGGATTGGTTCTATGATTATTGTGGACTGGGCGATGAAGCATCCAATATAATTCAACCTTCCTAAGAAACTCATGACCTCTTTCTTCATTCGTGGCGGTGGTAATTCTTGGATTGCTTTGATCTTTGTGGGATCTAACTTAATACCACGATGACTGACTACGAATCCTAGTAATTTTCTAGCAGGCACTCCAAATGCGCATTTTGCAGGATCCAAATTCAAATTATATTTGCGGAGTCTGTCAATGAATCTTCTTAAATGTTCGAGGTGGTCCTCACCCACTTGGGATTTGATGAAGATATCATCCATATACACCTCAATCTTCCTATGCATCATATCATGAAAGATGGTGGTCCTCGCCCTTATGTAAGTAGCGCCGACATTCTTGCGTCCAAAAGGCATTACCCGGTAATGATACACTCCCCATGGTGTGATGAACGCCGTCTTTTGAGAATCTTCTTCATCCATCAATATCTAATGATAGCCCGGGTAACAATCCACAAAAGATTGCACTTCATGCTTGGCGTAGTTATCAACGAGTTTGTGAATGTTCGGGAGTGGGAAATTATCCTTTGGGCTAGCACGGTTGAGATCACGGTAGTCCACACAGATCCTTATTTTCCTATCTTCCTTTGGTACCGAGACTATGTTGGCTAACCATGTCGGGTACGATGTCACCTCAACATATCCTGACTGAATCTGTTTTTCTACTTCTTCTTTAATTCAGATGCTTACATCAGGCTTAGGCTGCCTGATTTTTTGTTTTACCGGGGAAAATCCTGCAAAGATCGAAAACCTATAGGAAACAATGTTCGTACTCAAACCCGACATATCAGCGTATGACCAAGCGAAAACATCTTCATATTCTTTCAGCAAACTCCGATACCCTTCTTTCTCATTCTCTGTCAAATACACACTTATTCTAGTTTCTCGAACCAACTCCTCATTTCCTAGATTAACTGTCTCTGTTTCCTCTAGGTTTAGCGTTAGGTTTGGCACTGGTCTGTTCTCGTATTCTTCTTCGACATCTATCAACCCTTATGGTTCGGTTATCTCTTCTTCTTGATCGTCATTTTGTTCTTTGTTGTTTTTACTTGTTTCGTAACATGCCATGACATTATCTTTAGCCTCTATACTATTTCTATAAAACAAAATAACACGGTTATTAATCATGTAAAAGCAATTTTAGTTACATATTTATATATATAAATTATAATTATATAGGTGAAAGTAAAACGATTTTGTCTTATTGTAAACTCTGAGTCGTTTTCATTGAAATTTTAAAAAAGGGTCGTACAAACTATGGTCCTGACTCGGAATGGAACATCGATTCATTTTCGTTATTTAACAACACGGAATAAAAACATGAAAAGGCGACAAGCCGTGCCTTAAAGCCGACTTTCATTGTTCTGAAGACGAGCATTCTTTCTACCGCAGAGTGAACAATGGGGTAGAAGTCCATCCACTTGTTGTTTCTTCTGATTTAGCACGATGAATCTCCAATGCTTCAAAGCATTCTTCAATGATGGTTGTGCATTCTTCTTCCCAAAACGACGTCCTTAAACCCTCTTCTGGATCTTCATTGTTGTGACTCAACGGGCCTGCTGTGAAGGACTGGTATAGATGAGGGAATGGCTTTCTCATTTCAATGGGGCCTCTTGGTCCATATTCCGCTTCTTCTTCTTGTGCCTCACACGGCTCGTATCCAACCTTAAATTGATACTTCCCATTTTTTATACTCACTGGTTCTTTAATCCCTTGTAATTTCTTTCCCAGACTTTTCCCGGGCTCAACCCCATTCCTTATCATAGTTGTAGAAACCCTTTTGTAGACCAATGGCATAGGGATATCTTCATCATCTCTTCTACGATCTATCATGGCTAGTTCAATAGTGTGAAAATCAGCACTAACTGATGACTTCTCTATGACTGGTACGGAGTTATCCGGATAGTTATGGACACTTCCTTTACCGTGAATCACGACTTCTTGATCATCCCATATGAATTTGAGAGACTGGTGTAATGAAGATGCTACAACTCTGCTGATGTCCAACCATGGTCGGCCCAACGATACGTAATAGCTTGTTTTGATGCCCATGATGACGAACTTCACTACGAACTCCGCAGGGCCCATTTGTATGTGTAGATCTATTTCTCCAATTGGCTCGCTGGTTACGCCATCATAAGCTTTTACGTTTGTTCGACTCTGATGGATCTTGCTAACATCATACCCGAGTTTTCTCAAAGTAGTCACGGGGCATACATTTAACCCAGCTCCTCCATCAGTCCGCACTTGAAGGATAATCTTGTCATGGAATTTGACAGTTATATGCAGGGCTTTATTGTGGGACTTCCCTTCCCTTAATAATTCATTATCAGAAAATGATAGCCCATGCGTTCGTACCACATACCCTACGATCTTAGCCAATGTTTCACTTGTAGTGCCGGCGGGCACTTGGACTTCATCTAAGGCTTTCATTAAAGCTAAGCGATGTTGAGGTGAATTGAGTAGCAATGATATTACTGATATCCTAGTAGGGGTCTTATGCAGGTGCTCAACAATCGAATAATCCTTGACTGGCATTTGCCTCCAAAAATGTTTAGCTTCGCCTTCGGTGATTGGTCTTTTCTGAGGGTTTTTGCGATGTGGTGCTTCGAGCAGAGGTTATTCTGGGGAATAACACCTTCCTGACCTGGTCATACCCTAACCCACAACAACTATCTCCTTTTCTTTATTGACAATCATCTGGTGCGGCTTTTTTATCACAAAGGGTGCATTCTTAACTGGTTCTGATGTTTTGAGTATGAATGGATCCCTATGAATTCAAGCGAATGTTGATGGATATTTGAGCAAGAAAGGTTCTCTTTTGGCTACAACAGATGTCTCAGATTTCTTTGTCAGAGGGCTTAACACTTCTCTTCGCTCTTATAGAGATAACGAGGCGACAATTCTTTCTAAACCTTCAATATCTGGACGAATTGTCGCAGGGCTCTCTTCCCATTTGTCACCTCTTTCTATCATGTGAATTTGATTACCTTCATGTTTCGGGAGGGGATTTGTGTTTGGAGGCGTTGGATCCAGGATAAGCTTATGATTGTCAATCATATCTTGTAGTTTGTGTCGTAGGTTTATGCAATATTCGGTGGCATGGCCAACTTGGTTAGAATGATAGGCACAAGTGAAATCCGGCCTGTACCATCAATCCGTGGGATTTGCAGGTTTTGGTGGGACAACTTTCATTCGCCCGGCATCTCTTAGCTTGGCAAATAAACTTGTCCTTGATTCTGGCAAAGGAGTGAATGCTCTCATAGGCTTCTTTTGGGGTGCCTCATAGTTTGCTGGTATAGGCTGGTTTTGGAAAGTTTGGTTTTGTAGAGCTTGGTTATTGAGCACTGGCATTCGATAATTTGGTCGTGGAGTGCGGTTATTAGCCACATGTATTTGATAATTTGGTTATGTAGCCTGGTAACCAGGTTATGCATAGCACATATACATTGGGCTATATTTGGGTGAGGTGGTTATATAGTTGGTTGGTAGAGGTGATTGGTAGTTATCTTGATTTTTGTGGGTCATCTCTTTTCCTCGGCTTTTCGAGCTAGTAGTTCTAGAAACATAGGCTATATCTTCTCTTTTCTTTTTGCCACCTACGGCGCCAGACACACCTACTTTGTTTAGCACACTAACAATCCTGCCGGTCTTGAGGCCATCTTTGATATCTTCCCTAATGGCGACTAAATCTGCAAAGGAACTCCCTTTCATAGTTATCATTTTGTCAGAGCAATCATCTTTTTGGTATCACATGAATGCGGCTACCAGCTTAGCTTCAGTCATAGATGGTTAGACATGCGCCGCTTCGTCTCTCCAGCGAGTAGTATATTCTCGGTAGGTTTCAGTCGATTTCTAACGAATTTTCTCCAATGAGAAGCGATCAGCCACATTTTCCACATTAAAGCAGAATCTTTCCATGAACGAACGTGCCATTTCTTCCCGTGTTTCCATCAGCTAATGTCTTTGAGAGATAAACCATTCCATAGCTATTCCTGACAGACCACGACTAAACAACCTCATAAGCAAAGCTCATTTCCGCCATTTCCAACCAATTGGTCGCAGTAAGCCCTCAAGTGAGCTCTCGCATTGCCCGACCCATTAAAGTGATCAAATTTAAGAATTTTGAATCCTTCAGGCAGACCCAGGTCTGGATGTATGCACAAGTCAGAGTATCTCAACCCCTTTTATTTTTAGAGCCATGTTCTAGTTCAGCAATTTTCTTCCCCATTTCCTTTTTGATCTTGTCTATTCTTGCTTCAAAGAACATTTTCATGTTCTCCAGTTCTGGCGAGGAGTCAATATGGGTGACATGGTCTTGTAACGTGGCATTTGGTTGTACGGGATGGATCACAGGAACTCCCGTCGCCCGTGGCGCTTGATAAGCATTTGCATTTGCAGGGTGAGTAGGTGTTTGAAAAGCTGGGGTTTGGTGGGAGGAATTCCCCACATGGGTGGTATTTTGGTGTAGTGGAGTTTGAAAAGTATCCCCATTCTTGGCTTGAGGGAAATGGTCAAGAATTGGTAAGTCCAAATTTGGGAAAGTGGGTGGAGGTCTCCTAGCCTCAGCATTAGTAGCATTTTCCTTTTCGGCCCTCAGGTGGTCTGCTTCTTTTCTGGCTTCAGCCAATTATCTCATTAGTAGGCTAACAGCCTCTTCCAAAGGCATTCCAGCTATGTCACCAGTTGGGGTACCCTCAACTAAAGCAGTTTTGTTCGGTGGCGGAGTTTCAGACCTGTTTTCTTCTTGAGGGTTTAAGGATGTTGCGGCAGCTTTTGATCGAGTAACTGGTGTCAGCAAATCAACCCCTATCTATAAGAGAAAACAACTCAAAAGCTCCTAAGTTAGCATTAAATTTAAGCACGAAACACAAGATATCACGTTGTTTGCAGCTTATAGCACATGGATTAATATATTTTATTTCAGCTATTGGCTGATTCACATTCCAAGGGTATTTTGGTCTTTTTGTATTTTGGGAATATTGATTTTTCAGTAAGTAGTATTTATGGTCGATTTTCTTCTACCCATCCTATACTATGGGGAATTTAGATTTTCATTATAAAAGGACCGAGTCTTAAATAGCCTGATACGTATCCCACCAAAGGGAAATCAGGTCGATCCGTAGTTCAGACATACACAGAAAAGGTTTTTTCCTATGCTACCTGAAACTTAGTATTTCTACCCTGACCAGGCCTTAAGTAGGCTTCCCACGCATCCTCAACGGGACATCATGTCTGCATAGATCTGCTTACATAAAAAGGGAAAGGGATACTCTATCTTATTGAAAGCAGTAAAGGGATAGTTATGTTTTTCTACCCAACCAGACTAAGTAGGTCTTCATTGTCTTCTTCATCTCCATCTTCTATCCTTGTCGTCCCGCTACAATCCAAAATAGCCTTCATTCACGAGGCGTTCAAATTCAAGCTTGATATCCACACATTCTTCAATGTCGTGGCCAGGGCGGCCATGGTGATTCACACAAACCCTTTCTTTCGGAGATCCTGGGTGACCCTGGTAGGTTTGTGGCACTGCTCTTATCTTCTTCACGCTACATAGTAGGGAGTGAATCATGTCGTATGACTCTTCGAATTTGAAAAAGTCGCTCCTCCAGAACCTAACCTTTGATATCCTTTCTGGATGATTTCTTCCTTAGTCATGAGTCAAGAGAGAGTGGAGCCCCCACAGTTGGCTAATTCTCCCTTGGTCAATCTGTTGGATAATCTTCCATTCCAATTCTCCGCACTCATTGGCTGTATGACCTGACTGACTTCGATGGTTGAGGCATTTTCTGTAAATCATATAAGAAGCGCATGGTGGCAACATATTTGGGCTTTGTCCGTACACTCCAAAACTCCCTAAAGTCTCTAAAGAGTTCTTGTTTAGACAACTCTACTGGTGTACCCCAATTGTACGATCTTGTGCCTTTAAGAACAATTGTGCACGAAACAGGAGGCTCCTCGAGCTGAGATTCGCGCGGGTCTCCATAGACTTTCAGATTGGGGATAAGTAGTTTGTTGTCTCCATATGGTATAGGGTCAAGCCCTTCTGGTTGACTGAGTGGGACATAACTCCCAAGTGGTGCTTCAGATGCCTTTCCTTGTTTTACCCGATTGGCAGGGTGTTGATTCGTTAGTTCCTCAACATAAGCCAAGAGAGTTTCTGCTTCTTTCATTTTCTCATTGGCCACCTTTGTGGTTTGTATAGCCTCTTTCATTCTAGCAGTGGCTAGGGCCATTCTATCGTTCCATTGTAAGTTTTTCTTACTTGTTGCTTGCATGTTCTCGTCGTCACTGACTAGGTTGGCGTAAGGTGAAGTTCCACTCATGCTGTCTGGAGTCTCCATTTCCTATTAGCAGATCAACCTTTTTAAAAGTGGAGCTAAATTTGTTTTAATGGTTATTTCCTTGGTTTTCCTTTCGAGTAGTGACCGGAATGTGGACCAACAAGAGTTTCAACAAATTATATGATTTTCACACAAAGCAGTTATACCAAGTAAGCATTTAGATAATATATAATTTGTTTTCCTATACCCCGTTGCTCCAAGGCTACTAGCGTATCAAGCAGAATTGTGCCATATGTAAAACAAATGTATTGTTCCCAAAAATAAAAATCCCAGTGCTTTTCATTAAGAGTATTTTCCCAATTGGGATTACAAGGCTTTTAAAATAAATGCAATAATCAGAAGAAGTCCACTTCACGGACAGAAATCTGCTCTCTATCATCTGGTGCCTTCTTGGCCCTTTGAGGGGCGGTCTGAATGGCTATATGGGCTGGAATCAATGCTGTTCCAATCCATTGACCACTTTGACCATCAGTCAATGACGTCCTCGTATCTATGGCTTCCTTAACAAAAATGTCAAGCCATTCCAAGCCCTTCAATGAAGCATCTGCCTCATCTGTCAAACTCTTAATTATCTCCTGATCATATTCTATTTTTGCTTGACGATCCATTTCTCTTCCTTCTATTCGTCGTTTCATTCTTCTGATCTGAATTGCATTCGCGGCCTCTCTATCGTCGGGGAATTTGAACAAATTCGGTCCTGGAGCGGCAGTACCAGTTATCTCAGTCCTAAGCCACTCGTAGTAATTTTCATCATAACTTGGATTGTTTGGATCTTCATCCAACTTATCTACTCTTATCACATTCTTTCAATCTTTCTAAGAATCTTTTATACCTTCAATACGACCTTCTTCATAATGTCATACAAACTCTCCCATATTACCCACATTCTGAATAACTTGTCTCATACCAAACTGTCTAAGTACTCTCAATGATACGTCAAGTCTGATTCCCCTAATGCCCATGAGCGGTAGATATGGACACCTACGACTCTTAACACAAATAGTCTTGGAATGAAAAACAGTTACCCTCTACCTGATATGTTCTCCTCTCAGCTTGGAAAAGATGTGAGCCCATCCCTTTTTATCTTGAACCTCACAAAGCATAGCAGTGACTCCCAAATCATCCTCTTTCAGGGTTGGATCTCGGCGAGTAGATAAACCGCTCTTATCCAAATGCTTAAGTATCCACCATTGGACTAAGAGGTTGCAACCCTAGAAATAATAATAATGGTTGCGGCACTCTCCTAAACCTCGGTATATGTCTGATCGGATAATAAGGATGATGCCAAAATATCTGGTAAGCCCATTCATTTTAACTCCCCTAAGAAAAGCATGGGCAACAAAGACAACTCGGGTGTCAATAGCTAGGGAGGCATTTAATGGGAATACCATGGTTCCTAGTAGACAAGTGATAAAGGCTAGTGTTTGGTTAGCTTCCCAAGACTGGAGTAAGGAAAACTCAAGGATATGGTTTTCATACCCCTGTTTGGATGAATACCTCCCATATAGCTCTCTAAAGGCTATAGTGGGTCCCTGTGCTCAATCGGCTTTATTGACAGCAAACATGTCTTTGATTTCTTTTTGGGTAGGTTTGTGAGGGATAAGGATATTTTGAGCTAATTTCTTTTCGGAGCTGTTAGCACTTCCTAGGCTTTCCAAGACATCTGTAATCTCTTCTAAAGTGGGAGTCATCTCTATCTCTCTAAATCTGAACACCATTCTGTCGTTGTCCCAATAACTAGTAATAATCTCTAGCAGACTCGGATCCCCAGTCATACCCATCAATGAAGGTAGATGCCCTATACAACCCTTTATCTCTTTCTTTTGATCGTTAGTCAAACCTTCCCACCAGATCACTAAACCTGGTGGTGGACCCATAACCATATCAAACTGTACATCAGGAGACATCTACAAGACAGAACACTGTCATCTCCCCACCCCCCAGGAACAGTAATTTATTTCACACACGGCACAATCATGCTTCTAAATAGCAGATAGTGGGATGCAGTGTCTTTAGGTTTTTACACCATTTGAACACAGTAAGGTGTCTTTTCTGTCCGATTCAGGTAGGTTTGAGATACCTAAACTGGTCTATGGTCAGTATGCGCTATATCAGTAGGGATGTGATTTCGCTTAACGCTAATTATTCTAGAGTGGTTTTTCAAGTGAATGACACAGGTTACCCAAGCGGATAAGCTGGTGGTGGGCTCTTTCTGTGAGATGACCGCATGCCCACTCAACCTTAGAGACCTCAAAAGTATATATCAAAAGGGTTTTTAATGAAGGTTTGACCGCAGCCAATCCCGCGTCGTCACCCTTAGAAAAAATGTAAAATAAATGCTAGGAGTGGCAGAGAATGCACGCAAGAATTACAGTTATATTTTGCAGAAATTTAAACACATAAACAATTCAAATCACTTAAACAATTTATATCATACAAACACACAAATTATTGGAACCCTTACAGTTAGAACCTTAGATTGTCCCCAGTAGAGTCGCCATCTGTAGGAGTTCTATTTTTTCCAATTAGTATTTTCACTTGCCTCATTTTAAAAGGAAAGTGTCCCGGGGAAGTACAGTTGTCAATCGTACCAAAAAATGGAAAAAATATACTTCTACGTGGATGGTGCTCTAAATGGACTTATTTTAGAATCGCCATCTAATTTTTAGGAAATTGGGAAAACCACTTCTAAAAGGGTTCATTTAAAGCGGTTAGGCTTTAAAAGAATCCTAATCTAACCAAAGTATGGGTAAGGGTTCTGGTGATCCCCCGGGGAAGGTGTTAGGCACCCCGGTATTAAGGATCCGTAAAATACGATTGACCTATGGGTTCTAATAGTATGCCTTTGTAAATATAAATTGATTGTGACAAAAAATAGTTTTTTGTTTCATATTTTCGGAAATAGAAATTAGTCATTTATGCAAAATATACCACGTTTCAAGAATCAAAAGTGGTAAAATTTTACCCAAAATTAGGCGTTTAGGGTGTCGAACAAGAACACTTAGGCTAATGCCCGAAGGCTCTTGGCCTAAGTAGGACTCTATGTAAGTCCACCAAAAAAATAGTTTTGAAAAAACATTTTAGAGTATCGGAAAATAGTTTTTAATAAAATAATTTAGGTATACTATTTAGTCCATATAATATTCTACACACACACACACACACACAAACACACACACACACACACATATATATATATATATATATATATATATATATATATATATATATATATATATATATATATAAATATATATATATATATATATATATAGAGAGAGAGAGAGAGAGAGAGTCCATTTTTATTCTATCTTTTGCTAAGTTTTAGTCAAATTTTATTTTTTAAGCCTAAGTCTAAATAATCATAATTAGTCTCACCAGTTTTGTCCAAATCAGTCCACACGTCCAAGTCTATAGGTTTTCGTAAATGTTCAAATCTGTCCCAAATTTCACAAAGTTGGCAGTTTTGGTCATTTAATCAAATCAGTCCTAATTTGCATTAATACTTTACTACTAAATCTTAATTTTGTTGCAAATTCATTTTTGGCGACTTTAAAATACGACAATCTCATAAGGGTTCCAATTGGCACAATAATTATGCAAATAAAAATTTAAAGTACATAATTTAAATGAGGTAGAGAATTTGGGCCGACCAAGCCCAAAAAGGAAAAATATTTGTGCAATCAGTCTCGCCTTAATTCCAACTTATGCTCCATTTTTTGCTCCAAGTTGGGTTGACTCGATCTAGAAAAGTTAGTGGGCCACGTTGGACCCACCAACGGATAGGGGTTTACAATGAACATGAGTATACATTGAATTAATTTTTGCTCAAGGACATAATTAAATTACAAGGCCAGAAATTTAAATTACAATAGAATTGGGCTAGGCCCAATACTTTTAAACGAATGGGGAAGGGATAGTTATGCAAAAGGGACATTTCCGTAAAACATATGTCGGCTGAAATAGTGAACAGGCCCGACTATTTAGGTAGGCATGAATTTTTCTAAGTGTCAAAACTGAATATACATAATATACCTCATGATATACACCTAATGCAAAGCAAAACACAATTGTATACCCTCCATCTACCTGATATACACCCCCTCTTACTTAGTCGATTCAAATCCTATAAACATGTACACAGCTAGGCCAAAATCTTATGTTGCTAGTTAACTTTTAATTGTCAAAAACAGGTCTTAAGACCAGCGCCACCACACAATTAGTTTAAGACTTTTAAAGGGTGCCAAATAGTTCACCTTCAAGCCCATATCAACACTTAACTACCAGCAAAGACCAAACAAACTCCCTGAGGTTTTATAACATCCAAATTAGAAGTAAACTATCAAGAAATTCAGAGTGAAAACAATACAAAAATGACAAGATAACAGGGGATACAAACAAGAATAGCACTGTGCAGAGTAGCTAGGACAGGAAAGTTATATTGACTTTGGTTTTAGGATAGCTAGCTAATTAGTGATGTAGGGTGAAAGATCAAGAAAATTCAAACAAGTATTTCTAATCTCCCTACATGTTGGGCTAAATTTTATCTTTTAAGGTGATGAAATGCATATATATGGTAGTCTAGGTATGGTCTACCACTTTCAATCAATACTAATTTATTGTAGAATCAAAATGACAAAACAATGCTAGTTTTGAGGCTTATCAGAGCTCCAAACTTTGAATTTTCCAAGCTTGAACTTAACAGATTTCAGAAGTTATCTTTGGCCATACCAGATTATAATGTCCCACAAAGGAGGGTCTCAAATGATGATTTAGCCACAAGTTAGTTCCCAGAATGCACATGTAGTTCAAAGGCATAATATAAGAACTCATCAAAGAGTACATAAATGGTCTAGTAAGTCACAGGGTATAACAATATGTAGTAGATCATATAGGACACTTGCAAAGGTCTTAAGTGGTATCCTAGTCTCAAACTTGTTTCTAGGACTACTCAAATGAACTAAGGCACAAATAGAGGTCACATAAGGTCATAACAGGAGAAGTCCATACTAAAATACTCAAATCTGATTTGCATAATTAGGGGGGGGGGGGGGGGGGGAATAGGTCTCATGATAATCATCCTAGACCTTAAATGGCATCTATGAAACATGAATATATAAGCAGAATCACCAAGTAATGGAAAAGGGAAAAAGTACAAATGCATAAGAGACTTATAATCATTTTTTATCTTTTCTTAACTCATCAACACCCCAAGTTAAACAAAATTCTTGAGGATTTTTTAGTAAAATTTTGTCACACATAGACCATGAAAGTAATCCTTAAAATCACTTTGGGAGGTGAAAGAGTCAAGGTAGCAAATAAACAAATATAGCACTCAACTCCTAATCAAAGTTACTTCCATTTCTTCTTTCTTTTAGATTAATAGTGTCAAATTATCAGAACATCAACCAAAGAATCAAAACAGGCTAGCAACATCTACACTAACACATCCTCAACCATATTTTCAATGATAGATAGGATTCAAACTTCAATTTGTCAAACTAAAATAACTTAGGGGTCGCAAGTAGGGGAGTAAGTAAGTAAGCCAACTCCATTCTCAAGATTTAAAGCCAGTTCCAAGCAGATCATAGGTCAAATATGTCTTCCTATACTATAACCTTTCAAATCGGTATTTAAGCATCCATATAGCGAACCAAACATGAATAATATTCAGACATCAGGTCAGAGTAACTCAACAAGTAAGACAAACAGGATTTTCACAGAAGTCCGTCTTAATATCTTAAGTTCTTTTGAAGCTAAGGAGCTGTTTGGATATGATTTCAACTCATGAGATGAAATCGTGAGATGAAATCATGAGATGAAATCATATTTGGACATGCAATTTGAATTTTTTAAGTTGCAATTTTTTTATAAACATAAATACCCCACAAGTTGTTTAAACCATAAAAAATTTCTCAATTCTTATAAAATCTTACCGAATGAGTAAATCATAGTTCATAATAAAATTAATACGCTACTAGAAGGCCTTTCTAAAAAATACAACATCACTTGATCAAACTTTAGTTCAATAAAAAGAAAAATTTAACATGAATAATAATGTAACTACTCTTTAATATAATCCTCCCACATGGTACGAACAATATATCTACCAACCATACATGATTGGTAAATATATCTACCAATTTATGGGTCTTTTTTTACAAAATATAAACGTATGAGTCAAATTTAACAGTTATATTTTTTGAAATCATGATTTTAAATCCCAGATCATGCCTTTTTGGATGATTTGGGATTTCATCTCATGAGATGAAATCAGAGATGAAATCGCATGTCCAAACGCTGATTTCATCTCATGAGATGATATGGCATGTCCAAACGCCTACTAAGTGTCATACCAAATGGTTTTAGCTACTAAAAACAAGTCCCAGAGCTAAGTTCTTGCACCTTATAAGGGATTAATATAGACTAAAGTAAAATAAAAAACAACAATTAGTCAAATAAAGCATTTCAAAATTAGGAAGCTGATACACAGTTTTCACAAATACAGTTTACAAACAAGTTTTTCAAATCAACTCAGCCTATTTTTTATAAGATTCAGGGGTGATGAGAAATAAGAGATACATTAACATCTCCAAATTCAATACAAGACTAAGCAAAGAACCAAACAATCTTAAATCCAAAACAGGCCACAAGAAACAGTATTTGGACATAGTATAAAAAGCAGGTTTTATGCCAAATTATTGTTCAAATAGGACATGATCTACTTAGCCTAAAAGAGACTCCACAGAATTGACAAGGTTCTAAAAAAGCCTTGCAAATTTAAAGATGAAATGCAGATTCCACAACCTCATTCATAGACAAAGTTTTATCTTCAAGTTTAGCTGATTTTCAGAGATTCAGGGATGAAAATAAGCAAGGTTACTCCTAGGGTCCAAACTTAGTCTAGTGTAAAAATCATCCAAGCAATTTACTGACCTTTGTGGTTTAAAAAATGCATTTTTTTTTACTCAGGCTATTCCAAAACTCACAAGATATCATCTAAAGTGAACTAAGTGAGACAGTTCTGCAGGTTCTAAGCATTTTCAAGTAGAGACAAATAGGAGAAAACAAGCATTCATGGCATTTCAAATAGTAAACAAGTTTAAACAAGGCATATCATGACTGGAAATAAGAACAAGAATTAGAATAGGATTTACCTTTATTTGGGGCAACCTAAAGATCAAAGGAGGGATTGAATCAACTTTCAAACACCTACACTTGAAAACCTTTTAAAACAACCTTTTTCTTCTTAAATCTTTGTATAATGTGTGTATATTAGAATAGAATAAGTAGGTATATCTTATAGTATTCTTAAAGTAGTGGTATATTTGTAGTATTTAGGTAGTATATATATAGTATATTTTATTTTTTTCAATGTATCGGAGTAGTAGGAGAATTGTATATTTTTTGAATACTTAGAATTTTTAGCCAAAAGGTTGGATCCCCAAAAATGGCACAATTGCCTTCTATTTGTAGAAAATAATTAGGGCTTTAGGGACAAAACAGGGAATGTCATTCATCCAAACCAATTTCCCCAAAAAATACCCTAATTTCAATCTCACAAATTCAAATTCGAGTAAAGGACTAGATTATTCCCGACAGAATTGTACTACCTTATCCTATATTCAACAATTTAAAAAAAAAAACAGATAATTTCCAATGGATAGTACAAGAATTTACACACAAAATATCCAATAAATCCCTAAATACTAGGATAGTACAGTGAGTCACACATACAACCCAAAAATAGTACAACCAATGTTACAATAGTACTAATTTAGGATAAAATCCCCTAGAATCCCCTTTACCCGAATCCAATGGAAGTTTCCCCTTTAAAAAACTTCCATTTGGTGTCATGGTGCTCAAGATAACAGCAAGGTCAATGGCTTATGTCCATGGATCCCATGACACGGAAGAATTTTAGGGTAACATCCCATTAGGGGTTCAATTAGACATGAAAGCATAAGTATAACATAAAACTAAACCTGATAATAACATTAGGATAGAAATGGGAACAAAACCCCTTGAAAATTAGCCGTGGAATAGCCATGAAAATGGCTCGATGATTAATCGCAAATAAGACCCTAAGTCGCCATTTGAGAGAGAAGAAAGGATACATAGATCTCCGTGTAAATGAAATAAAAAGAGGGGGGGGGGGGGGGGGGTTTGGAAGTTTTGTTTAAAAACTTTCAACTCCCCTTTAAAATCTAAATTCCCGCCAGAATTTTTTAAATTATTTAAAAAGCCTCCCCCCCCCCCCCCCTCCCCCCACCATGCTTAGAATACACACTTTTCAAACTTTGTACTCTATTTTTAATAAGTACCTAATTTTGCAAAAATACATATTTGTCTAAAACCTAGCGTAAACTTATTTTTTATAAAAACAAAATTTGGAATACGCCGTTTTAAAATACGAGCTTTAAAACGAGCCCAATATTGATATACTTTCGAGCAATATTTAAAAATATGAAAAAATGCGGCTAAAATGAGCCGTAATTCATACGTCTTTTTTAATTAACAAATTTTCTGAGTTAGACGGAGCGGGATATGTATCTTCTTTTCAATCACGTTTGTGAAAGCAAATAACTCGTAATTTCTTGTAATTGTCAATTTTCACAAAATAATTAATAAAATGTCAATTTTTTACAATTTTAATTTTAATTTTGAAGGTGCATCTTTGTTCCGTCTTTGACTCGGGAATTTTGAAAATTAAAATACGCATCTTATGAGGTGAAAATTAGGTTTCAACACATAACCATACATGAACGTGGGCCACGAGGGCATCCATAAGAACATCTGTTGACCAAAATTATAATTCAGCTACCAACAACAACAGCAATACCAACATCAACCATAATATTCTCAATACCAAAATACTTCATAAACATCCCATGTGGTATTTATCCCACATTTCCATCATCCGAATTATTTTATAACTATTTAACGGACTATATCCGTAAAGGAACCAAGATTGATATTAATAATAGAAGATTCATACCTTTCTCCCGTTAATATCGCTGTATCTTCACTTCTCCACCTTAAGCTTAGGCCACAACGCGTCGCTGTATGATTTTGTAACCGCAACTATATGCTACCCGGATAGAAATTCGAGAATTATACCTGATTTTGGCTTAAAAGTGGGTGTGGGATGTTTTGGGAAATTTCCAAAAGAATTGAGAGGATTTGAGGTGTTTTGGATGAGGAATTGGGGGGGGGGGGGGGGGGGGGGGGGTGACCCCCTTTTTATAAGGGTCCAAGGAACCTGAACCGACTTAAAATTTACTCAGTATGTTCGCGCCACAACATGGCGCATTCGCACTGACTTGCAGGGTCTTCCCCTGCACGTTCACACCACGTTCTGGCTCGTTTGGGCAGGGTTAATTTCCTGCCCGGACAGCCAATTGTAAAATGCAGATAACGTGTGATCCCGATATCGTATGAGAGCTCACGACCTATGGCTGGAAATCTATTTCAATTATCTACAACTTTCATTTTCGGTGTGATTCCAAATTCCACACTTAAAATGACATTTTGGCCTCTCCAAGTCAGATCATCCAAAAACGTATCCTTAAATTATACCTTTAGAGGGCTTATGCCCATTTTTGGCGTAAGGGTCTGTCTTAAGACTTGCTCAACTTCCCATGTACTACTCATATTACTTTTCATATGTCCTTTATAAAACCCCGGCATGTGGGGCCCACCTTAACTCTATGATTCATTTATCCTCCGACTCTTCCATGACCTATTATATGAACTTAACCCTGATAATCATAGGATGAACATATATAACCTCGTACATCCTTAACTATAACCCCGCGTCCGCAATAGTATGGCTACTACCTAGAGAATCTCAACGTGCCAAGATGCGAGGTGTAACACTATTCGTATTTAAAATGAGTAGTAAGCGAGATAAATAGTCTAATTACGACTTACGTTTTCTTGATTGTAGACTTACAAGTTCGAGAGGTAGAAGTTGGACGATTTGGTATACTTCAAGGTATGTTGAGGCTATCTTTTCTTTCTTTTGGCATGACCTTATGACATGAACCGAACGAGTAAGCGAGCTTCCATATTACTCTACTCTTAGCAGCACTAGGAGTACTTCAGTCTTTGATGTTCATGTACCCCGTTTATGATTGCTCCATCTATCCATGGGTCCAGTTTTATGTATACAGTTATTCATGCATTACATTCATTCATATATATATATATATATATATATATATATATATATATATATATATTGACCCGTGACCAGAAGGCGTTATATACGCAAGTATTATATGTATATAGGGCATGGAAAATGGGTAGGCGTTATATACGCATTACCGCCTGATCAGCTGGCACAGCTTGATGATGATATATGGATTGGGATGTACGTTCCTCGGCATTATTATTATATGATACATGATTCGGGTCGTACGTTCCTTGGCATTATTATTATATGATATATGAATTGGGACGTACGTTCCTCAACATTATTATTATATGGGATATGGATTGGACTGAACGTTCCTCAGCACTATGACTTATATTTATGTATATGAGCATGATTACCATTGAGAGCGTGCATATAATGCGCCCACAGAGGCATTGTCAGTTATACAGATTTATGCAGATACATATAGATACTAGTTCATACAAATACTTGCAGACAGTTATTTCAGCTAATGAGTTCAGATTTTATTCATGATTCTTATATACATGATTGTTCTTGTTACACCCCGTATCTTCGAAGAATACTTATAGAATTTGAAACATAAGTACGTTGAGTTAGGGTTAAGTAAAACCACTTTGGAATATAAGAAGCAAGAATTACTAAGTATATTTAATAATTGAAGGATGTATATAAGGTATACTGGAAGGTTTTATAAGGAAATGAGTGGAACAAATGGAGTGGTACGACTTTGGAGAAAGGATGGGTAATGTTTTGTGTAAATATTTTGGTCCAACTTGGGGGACGGATATCTCTGAGCATATGAAGTGTTTTAAGGTGAAACAAAATCCTAAACGGAAGTTCGTCGAGTCTAGTTTCCAACGCAATAAACTGCTCATCGATAGGACATCGCCGTAGAAAATTATGGACGTTACAAGTTCAGGTGACAGAGCAGAAACGCTTGCTACAGTGCTGCTACCGTAATCGACCTGATACAGTGCTGCTACAGTAAAATGCTACAGTGACCCCGACCCGAATTTGACCCTTATAAAAAGGGTAAGAACCCCTTTTTTTTACCAGATTTTGCTGGAAAATTCCAGAAAATTGAAGAGAGAAAGTGAGGGAACAAAAAGTGAGCAATTTTTAAGCGACGGAGCATTAGTTTAGGTTCGGATAGCGCGTGGTCGTGATTCTAGCATTGTTCTGTGGTGGATTCTAGAATGGATTCAAAGACGATATTGGAGATCTTGCTATTTCAACGAGAATAAGGTATGAATCTTCTTCTAATTACGTTAATACCAGTTTATTCGCGAGGATAGAATGGTTAAATAATTGTATAGTAAGTTGGTTAGTTATAGAAGTTGGAAAACAGTGTGTGGGCAGTTTTATGGCATATGTTGGTGTTGGAAATGATGTTATTACTATTGGTATTGTTTTTGGTGTTGTTGGTTGCTGAATTGGAATTTCGGGCTAGGTATATAAACAGGGGATATGCTGCCCGAATTTTGACAGATTCTAAACATAATTAAATTGAAGGCTTAAGATGAGCATATGACATTGAGCCTAATAATAGTATGAATGGTTTATATGTAGATTTACGAGCTTGGAAGGATAAACGCTGAACGACTAAGGCAACCGAAAGGTATGTTAAGGCTCGTCCCTTTCTTTCAAAGGCATGATTCCTATGTTATGATTTCATAATGTTTCCATATCTTCTTTTTTTCAAAAGTTAGAACTCTATGACTCCAAGGCATGATTCCTTTCCCGATAACCCATAAATGTTTTTCCAAAATGTCCGTATTTTTCTAAAATAGAGGTTTATGATTTTGTAAGCTCTTATGACAACAAAGATGGACATGTTTTTATCATGATAACAATGATGCCAAAGATGAGAATATTTTTCTATGGTGACTATGATGAGAACGATTTCATGTTTAAAGGTTCCAAGTTATGATTTCAATGACGATATAAGAATGTTGAGCTATTTCTTGATTTCTCAATTTTATTCATGGATGATGACGATTTTTTTAAAGATTCCAATGTATATGAATTGACGCCTTATGAGATTTATGATCTTATTCTATGTTTTCTTTTGATGCCATTCTTCATTGATAGTCTCACCTTATAATAATTGTTCCTTCAAGGTGAGATAAAGCGATGATGATTATTTCATAATATAATCGGAGGTTACCGACCTTACGTCACTCCAATAGAGACATAACTTTCCTTGGGCTCTCCTGCATGCTGCTTATATGATATATGTATATGATACATGGACATGATATATACATGTGATACATGAACATGATACATGTATACGTATATGGAAAAGGGGGTCAGAACGCTGTAGACGCGTAACCACCTGATCAGTTGGTATTATATAGACGCGCAACCACCTGATCAGTTGGTATTATATGGGAAAGAGGGCCAGAGCGCTATAGACGCATAACCACCTGATTAGTTTGTATTAGATGACATGATACCATCCCCGACGCGGGATGCCCGAACGCGGGACATATGTGGCTAAATGGATCGGAGCCACGCCTCGGCAATATGATATGTTCTATTTTCTATATACATGAACAAGAAATGTTTTTCAAAGAAAGCATTACTATGGATATATATAAATATATATATGTGGATCGGGCTGCACGTTCCGCAGCACTAAGCATGCAGGGTACCCGCCTAAAAGGCACTCATATGTACAGGTTACTCTTTTATCTTACGATATGCTCTATATTTCCTTTGTGTTATTATTCACACTATGTATTCCTCATATGTTATTATTCATGCCTTACATACTCGGTACATTTCTCGTACTAATGTCCCTTCTTGTGGACGCTGCGTTTATGCCCACAGGACCAGGTAGCCAGTCAGACGATTCGCAGCAGTAGGACCTCCCCTCAGCAACAGTCAGTACGCTCCATTGATCCGTAGCGACACCCCTTTTGGTATGCTATTCGGTTACATACATATATGGGTACGGCAGGGCCTTGTCCTGTCATTTCTACAGTTTGTACTCCATAGAGGTCTGTAGACAGGGATATGTAGTCGTGATATTATGCAGCCCCGTCAGCGTGTATTCTTTTGTACAGTATATATATGTGGCGGACAAATCTGTTCACGCTGTTATTCTCAGTGTTTATGTTTATATGTATGCGTTGGCCATGAGTTCCCGGTGCGGTGTCTTTTATGTTGAATGTCCGGGAGACAGTATAGCATAGTTACAGGTTGTATATGGGCCCAGGACAGTTGGTGAGAGGTAAATGCAGGCATAGGAGTCCTTGACCAGTAATGGTCGGGTACTTGTCATGGCTCATCGGTTTGGGTCGTGACAAAAGTGGTATCACAGCGGTTCGTCCTAGGGATTGTCTACAGACCGTGTCCGGTAGAGTCCTGTTTGTGGGTGTGAAGCCGACCACACTTATAAACTGGAGGCTGTAGGGCATTTATGAATCATTGACCTTCCCTTCTATCTTAGATCGTGCGATAGAGCCAGAGTCTAGGAAAGACCACTTCTGATCCTTTTTCCTGCAGGTAAGTGCAGACTGAGATGAAGAGATCAGCTTCAGACAGTGGGGGTGCTAAGAAGGCCCCTAGAGTATCTCTAGGGCCCCAAGCTCCAGGCCCGAGCAGCAGGAGCCTCTGTTATTCTATTGAGACTGATCCCTCGGAGGACCCAGCGACGATCCCTCCAGAGTTCTTGACTCCCAGGGAGGAGGACTCCCCAGAGGACAGCTATGACACAGATCCGTCCGAGTATTCATCTGGGACACCGGAGGAAGAGATTCCCGAGGCCCAGCCAGCTGCTCCTATGGTAGAGCACTACGTCAGACCAGCTACCCCAGTGAGTGTTAAGGATTACTCCAATCCCATATCCTGGCCGTCGGTAAACCAGGAATCGCCCGGTTATTTATATCCCTCAGACTCGGATGAGAGAGATGCTGAAGGCCAAACGAGCAGATGGTGGGAAAATCTTGATGAAGAAAACAGTTCACCTTATAGTCTACCAGATCAGACTAGAGACTGATTGGCTACAGGTATATGAGCCTTTATTTGAATTTTCTATGTATGTGCAGTTGCTGTAGATTATTATTTAATATTGGTGAGCGGAAACCCAAAGAGGCCGATAACCGAGTATTTATAAGTATCGGCGATCAAAGTGTCTTCGCCACCAGTGGGAATCTAGAAACCTAGGATGAAAGGTAGTCAAACACATAGGTGAAAGGTGAATATTAAGGATTGAAAAGGCGAAAATAGTAATTGTATAGTCAGAAGAGTAAAAGACCCTTTCTAATTCGAAGGGAGATGTGTTACGAGAATGTTTTGGAATCTGTTAAGACTTCAACTTGCTCCAGATTATGTGGTGAAGGTCATGCGGTGAGGTGGATACGATTATACTAGCATTAACGCACCGGATTTCATCAGAGTTTCGAGGTTAAGCGTGGGGTGAGAGAAATACTAGGATGGGTGACCCCCCGGGAAGTGTACTAAAAGTCCTATAAATTTAGACATAAGACATGAATGAGAAGCTAGAGTAGCCTAAGGGAAACTGGAGTATGCGGAGTTGTTGGACACCTTAAGAGGTCGTGTAGGACGAGGCAGACTAGACCGATGAAGAGAAAGAAGGTCCATCACAGCTCTAGAATTAGGGTGAGTTTGAATAGCGTTTGGAAATATTTTGTAAACGAGATAGTAGTAATTATATATATACGTACACATATGATATCCCATACGTAGCTATATCAGTGGATATGTGTATCCCGGCAACCAACGTTGCGGTATATGGAAGGCATTAATCGAACAGGGTAACGAAGTTCAAGTGACAAAAACAATGGTACAAATGGTATACGGTAAGCTGATGCTATTTTTACTATAAGTTAGGCTTGGAGAGTTTTAATCTAACGATATCTGGAAAGGAAAGAAACTGAGTAGATGGAAGGTAACGGGATCAAAATGTCGGAAAAAGTGAAAAGTAAGAAACATGAGTGAGTGAAGCCTCCGAGAGAGACAATGGGCAATCACAGGACTATTTGTGGAAAAATAAATTGAAGGTAGGCATGCGAATTGGATAAAATGTGGCAATATGGAACAAAAGAGGAATGCGTCAGGTCAGAGAATAGGCTTCGATAAGTGGGGCTAAAAGGATAGTGACCATGACAAGGAATTTGAAGTAAGAGAAAGAATGATTAAGCCTTGCAACGATGCTAAAAGATTTCCAACTCTCAAAATATATATATACAAAGGGATAAATGTGTAGTCATATTGACATGGTTGCCTCGGACATGGAGAAGTTCTCTTAAAAAGATGACTTAAGAATAGAACGGATTTGCGCGTTTAAAGGAATATTTCACGAACTTCGGAGCCAATACTGTAAATAACAAGAGAAGAAAGGTGCTCGAGGATGGAGAAACCCAAGGAAGGTTAAGGATGAAAGTAGGAAAGGTATACTAATGGGTTAGTCGAAGGAAGAGGAGAGCATTTAGGAGTAATGTAACTGGAACTCTTTAACCATGGGAGTAAGAAGGATACTTTAATGAGTTGGCGGTAAGAAACCGATTACTCATCAAGGAAAGAACGAGGATGATGAGTCGACACAATTGATTAGAAAATAAATGACATGGAATAAGAATTCATGTGAATACCGAGAGATTCGATCATAAAGGAAGTGGAATGAAATGTAAGGAACGTGCATGGAAGACCACCCGGCCGTAGCATCAGAAAGATAGATAAAGGTTCGATGAACGAAGATAGAGATAAAGGCTCAATGAATGAGGATATAGATAGAGTACATTGTAAGGATTCTGTGCTGAGAGCAAAAGTAGCAGGACGCTCGAAAAACTTGGATGCACAGCTGCGACATAAACGCGTAGTTAAGAAGGATTATGAGTAAGTGAGCTAAGCGGGTGAAAGGACTAGTAGTGGATGGAAGGGAATACAAAAACAAGGAGTAAGTTATAATCGAAGACTTCATGAAGGACGTGGTGAATCTCGATGTCCCCATTAACTTGCAGGTCCGGAAAACCGTTAGTCATAAAAAGACAGAGATATGAAAAGACAGAAAAGAAGGCATCAGAATTGGATCCAACCCTTATAAGTATTCCGATTGGATACAAGACTGTAACTAGCAAGAAGATAGACAAGTCAAACCATACGATGACGGAACCCCGGCCCTAAGAAGATCGTGAAGGGCGGAAGATAATTATCGAAGATAACGGTACTCGATGGCTCTGGGCGTATAAGGACCTCCTTAATAAGGGGGGAAGAACATACTAGACTTGAAAGGAACTGTGACGTTTTAAACTCCAGAAAAGGAAATTTATTAGCTCAGGGCCAGAGTTCGACGCGTATTGGCACATCGGGAAGGTAACGGAAAGAAGTAGAAATGAATTGACAATAAGTGTACTATGAGGCAGACATAGGGAGAAAGTATGAAAGATAACTCAAGAGAGCACTTTACGCCAAGATGAACAACGATATTTTTAGACCATGATTTGAATCCCTCGTATCGGGCAAAAATTGCGCCGTACCTAAGTATGCAGTGACATGCCATAAAGGGTAATGAAAAGAGCAAGAAAGGTCTCTAAGATAAATTTACAAAGGGTGTTATAGAGGATGACGAACCCAAAGAACACTGGGGATAACAATGACAATTGTAATAAAAGGAACAACGATTGGTAGTTTGGAAATTTTTGGAGGAAAGAAAGAACACTGCTCCAATGAATGGAAATAAAAGAGTTCACCGGATATTAGAAAATAGTTCATGGACCACTAATTATACTGAACATAAGAGCATATGCTATGGAATTATATGAACCTCGAACGTGAAGCTATGCCCAACTATAATTGTAAGAAGGCCACACCGGAAAGCCAAAAAGGAATAACGACTGACGAGACGATCGCCGATACAAGGAAATCAAAGATAAGTATACTTTTCTTGCAAGAGAGTCATAATAGAAGAATTGCCATAGTCCTATGCTTCTGGGATTGTATTGATAGATGTGAGGGAAGAAAGTAATGAAAAAGTTGTAGCAGGAGCTCAAAAATGTTGCGAGCTATGAAATTAGTTGAACTCGAATTATAAGTTTGCCATAAGTGTAACTTGACTGCGAAGGATAACAAATGGCAAAGAAGCATTACGTATATACGTATTTCAGATATTGATATAACTGGCCTTGGAAAAGAACATAACCATTATGCTATTAGCGACAAAGTCATGATTGGATAAATATTTAGAATGTAAGATTAAGAGGGATTGTGACAAAGATGTTGTCACGACCCAACCCCGTGGGCCGCGACTGGCACCCTAGCTGGGTACCCGTACATACCTACCTGACCGAATTTCGTATCGTACAGATTTTTTTTTTTTCAAACGGATATTACAGAAGTAGGCCGATACAGATACGGCACGCGCGCAAACATATATATATACCTGAACATGCAGACATTTACAGATAAGCCGATAAGGCTAACATACAGACGAAACCCGTAACCCACACATCTATCTACAGGCCTCTACAGACATACAGAATCATATGACGGGACAGGGCCCCGTCGTACCCAGAATTTCCATACATGCAGAACATACGGAAAACAGAAGATATATACCAAAAGTGTATGCTCCGGATCAAAGGAGCTTTTCAAAACAGCTGAATCAGAACTCTACGCTGGCGGCGTATCACCTGGTGCGTCTGTACCTGCGGGCATGTAGCGCAGCCCCCGAAGAACGGGGGTCAGTACGAAAAATGTACCGAGTATGTAAAGCAGAAACATAACAGATACAATCATAGTCCGAACCGGAATCACAGAAATATAACGGACAGAACCATACATCAGACGAACGGACAGAGTCATGATGCAGACCGACATACAGAATCGTGGTCCATACAGATAAACAGAATCATGGTTCAGACAGACAGACGGAATCATAATCCGGACAGATGAGCAGGATCAGTATCCATACAGGCGTACAGAATCGGAATCCATACGGACATACAGACATAGTCGTAGTTCAGACGGACAGACAGAAGTATACCTGACAGAATTATGCATGCAGAGTAGTGCAGAATCATACTGAATCATACAGAATCATACAGAGGCATGTGCTTATATACATACTGATGGCACATGCATACAGACATACAGATCCCGGCCCTGTCTGGGGGCGCGGTAAACAGAACCCGACCCTCTTAGTACGGGACGCGGTGGACAGACAGAATCAGATCAGATCATATGCCATCCTGGCCGCCATCCCCATACACAGATCATAGTATCATACAGACATACAGATCCCGGCCCGTACGCCGAGGGACGCGGTGAACAATGCAGAGAAATATGCACAATAACAGAACCTGGCCCGGGACGCAGTGAAGGAATGCATTGATACAACCACGAACAGATCCATGGGAAACCACATACATACAGACTCAATCAGACTAAAGGGTGCCAAACGGCGAGCCAAAATCAGAGTATACGGATAGTATGCATAGTACGCGCCTATATCCTACTTGGGAAGGCACGACAGATTATTATCAGAATCGGATTCTCAGATGTTCAGAAGTTATTTTATAAGAATTTCATAAAAATAGTTGTATCATAATCAAAATAATAGTTCAGATGGTTTCTGAGAAAATCGGATAAAACGGAAGTATTTAAAGTATTACAGAAGATATCGGGCCTTGCGGGCCCGCCTCGGACCAACTCGAGGAAACATATGTAAATTATCGCTAATAGACCTTATGAGGTCATCCATAATCGTTTGGAAGTGTTCCGACTTCGTTTAGGGAAATTTTGTACAAAAACTCACTTTAAAGGCAATTTGTAAGAAAATAGCTTCAATTGAATTGAAGGAATTGGAGCGGTTTTCCGTCTCGAATTCCGGGGAACGGAGTCGTACTTAAGGCTCGCGGCCGAGCCTATCACATCCAGAACATGCCTAGGAACAAAGGGAAATGCTTCACATACCTCGCTAGCGCCTTACGCTCGCTTGGCGTCGACTTCAATTTCGTCCAAAATCTAGAAATGGTCAAGTTTACCATTTGTTAGTTTCAAACTTTTCAATAATCCAACTTAACACTGACTTGCCTACCGAAATTTCGGCAGCATTTCCTCTGTATATAAGACATCCCCGAGACTTAGCTCGGCTCAATTCATCATCACAACAACCCAGAAATAGCATCAATAACAACAATATGCATTAAACATACGATATGGCATTACTAGCCATCCTTTCGACATAACGAAACATTTTACGTTTCAACCTTACATTTCCAACCCAAACTTATTATTCTCATATTCATCATCCATCAAAATCATTACAACATACGTCGGAAGCATCCATACCATTTTCACACAATATTCATAAGGTATGCAAACATTCAAACTTTCCATTAAGCCACTACTTTTCCAATTTTTCCTAACCTTCAACATACAAGTTCATTATACATTTCCATCTTCCAAATTCATCCACAATAATCATAATTTTCCTCTTGATACTTTCATTTCCATTTTTACATAAACCATAACAAAGTTGTATGTTTTCCTACAACAACTTAATAACCATTAAGTTCCTTCACTCTCCTCACATATCCATGATTAAAACAACCAAAATATTAATTCAAATCAGTCCATCAATTTCAATTAGAACAGCCCCTCACCCATAAATTTCAACAAAACAACAAACGAGTTTATAATGCTGTTTTCTCCGTTCTAATTCGTTAAAACTCTAAATAAACACTTTAATAACATAAAAGGAATTTTATAAATACCTTATCAGAAGATCCACCACGAAAATTTCATCCCCCAAGACCAATATTTATCTCAAATTGAAGGCAACGCAACGTACAACGTTTTTCTCTTCATGAGCTTCGGGATTCGGAGCTCGGATTTTGATCAAAATGACCTTCTTAGCCTTGAAGTTTTCTCTCTCTCTCTCTTTAATGGAATTTTCTGGATCTTTTCTGATCTGAAATGTGGAGGAGGAGGCTGAAAACTTCCTTAAATAATAAGGAAATGGGCCTGACCCGGATTGGAATCGGGTTGGGCCCATTTCACTGCCCAGCTTGACCTTTCCGCCTTAAAATGGCCATATCTCCTTGTACCGACGTCGCCTGGGAGCCCACGACCTACCGTTGGAAAGCTATTTCAATTATCTACAACTTTTATATCTGGGCATTTCCCCAAATTCTAAACTTATAATGACGTTTTGGCCCCTCCAAGTCAGGTCATCCGAAAACGTTTTCTTAAAAATATTCGTTTGGAGGGCTTCCACTTTGATTTGGCCTCAGGGCCCTTCACGGGTTGTGTTTAACTTTACATATACGATTCATATAACTTTTCACATGTCCCAAAAAAAATATTGATGTGTGGGCCCCACCTCAGCTTACAAATAATTCGACGTTTGAAAATGCAGGATATAACATTCTCCCCCCCCCCCCTTTAGAACATTCGTCCTCGAATGTTCGATTGACCTTAGGGGGCCTCGTGACACTTCGGGGAGGTTCCTTCCTTTCTTTCAAAATTCCTTTCAACGTTACGATTGCTATCAACATCTTTCACCTCTTGTCACACTTCTTGGTTCCTTACAACGTTATCATAATTTCACGTTACATCAAACAGGTTCATAACTAGAGCCAGACGCACAAAAGCATATCGGACAGATTCATAGTCGAAGCCAGATGTACGGAAGTGTAGAAGTATAACAGATAAAATCTGAATTAGAGTCAGATCACTCCTATTAAGGCTCCAGTGATTTATAAAAATTTTCCTTCACTGGAAACTTGTTTGCCAAGTTGTCGTACAAATCGTCTTACGTGTCGCTTATCGACTCTTTCAGAGATTCCGCTTATTCACACTTCTTATCTTTCATCTTTCCTACCATCCATACTTATTTTCTTGTTCAGACATCGTCATACCAGACTAAATTATAATGTAATCGGGGCTTTTCTACCCCTTGACAACATTCAGATCGTCGTCCCTGCTTCGCTTCATGTATTCGGCTTAGTAAAACCTTTCATCTATCACAATTTTAGTTGCCGGGACTCGGCTCGTGATCCATATGGGTACCAGACAAAAATCATACACACACATACACACATACATATATCTTTACTAATATCTTACTGGCGAACGACTCTGACGGTTACTCGAATCCGCTCAATTTCCTGAGCGGTATTGCACCTTTTTATTTCCGCCCATTTAGTCCGCATCAGTCTGCGCGACTTCTGTAAGGGCACTAATTACTCCACACATTCTCTTTTCCTTTAGATTACCCCAAATTTTCATTTATATCTATCATACTTACACTTGTGCAAAATTTTGCATTACTTCCCAGGGGGGTCACCCATCCCAGAATTGCTCTGGCTTGAGCACGCTTAACCCCGAAACTTTCATGCATTTTGACGCGTTAGGGCTGATATAATTTCGTCAATTGCCCTGCAGGACCTTTGTCACATAATTTTAGGGCAAATCGGGGTCTTAGCAAATTTTCGGAAAATTTTTGTAGCGGGTCCCACCCCCGGCTAAGTTGCACAATTACCATATTGCCTTTCTGAATCTCCGATATTCACTTTCATACACATATACATACAATTACAGACAGGCCACAGATTTAAGTCTTCGTCCCACGAATTCCGTCTCCAAATAGTCGGTCAAATCTGATAAAATATCACCATAAGGTGCTCTCCAACCACCGACAGAAGAAAACTAAATTCCGACAAGTATCGCGGAACCTGTTTGTACTTACTTTATATATATTTACTTCCATATCTCTGGAAAAAAATTTGGGTAGAGGTTCCTCTGTATTCCTTACTATCTGAAACCTGTACACAAGAAATACCAACCATGCCTCACAGGGCCAACACATATACGCATATATATATATACATCATATCATGTCGTCTCGTAGCCACACGGGGCTAACAATTACAGATAAAATTATACAGATGTCGAGGCTTACCTCACATGCCCAACTCGAACAACATCGGAGGCTCCTTCCTGTTCACTTTCCTGTTCAATCTTCAACTTTATATTTCTACCACACATCAAACAACTTCTCCGACACACAACTTTCATATTATTGCTTACCTGAGTACTGTGCGGCCTCCAATATCATCAGCCATTGCCTTCTGTCGATGTCGTCCTTTGGCTGAAATTAAAAGTTAGTCGAAAGGAATTCATATCCTACAGCTGGCTCTATCGCATGATCTAAGATTCAAAGAAGGGTAACATCCTAGATGCCCTATAGCTTCCTGTTTATAGATGTGGTGCACAACACATCGATAAACAAGACTCTACTAGACACGGCCTGTAGACATTCCGAGGACTAACCGCTCTGATACCACTTCTGTCACGACCCAACCCCGTGGGCCGCGACTGGCACCCTAGCTGGGTACCCGTACATACCTACCTGACCGAATTTCGTATCGTACAGATTTTTTTTTTCAAACGGATATTACAGAAGTAGGCCGATACAGATACGGCACGCGCGCAAACATATATATATACCTGAACATGCAAACATTTACAGATAAGCCGATAAGGCTAACATACAGACGAAACCCGTAACCCACACATCTATCTACAAGCCTCTACAGACATACAGAATCATATGACGGGACAGGGCCCCGTCGTACCCAGAATTTCCATACATGCAGAACATACGGAAAACAGAAGATATATACCAAAAGTGTATGCTCCGGAACAAAGGAGCTTTTCAAAACAGCTGAATCAGAACCCTACGCTGGCGGCGTATCACCTGGTGCGTCTGTACCTGCGGGCATGTAGCGCAGCCCCCGAAGAACGGGGGTCAGTACGAAAAATGTACCGAGTATGTAAAGCAGAAACATAACAGATACAATCATAGTCCGAACCGGAGTCACAGAAATATAACGGACAGAACCATACATCAGACGGACGGACAGAGTCATGATGCAGACCGACATACAGAATCGTGGTCCATACAGATAAACAGAATCATGGTTCAGACAGACAGACGGAATCATAAGCCGGATAGATGAGCAGGATCAGTATCCATACAGGCGTACAGAATCGGAATCCATACGGACATACAGACATAGTCGTAGTTCAGACGGACAGACAGAAGTATACCTGACAGAATTATGCATGCAGAGTAGTGCAGAATCATACTGAATCATACAGAATCATACAGAGGCATGTGCTTATATACATACTGATGGCACATGCATACAGACATACAGATCCCGGCCCTGTCTGGGGGCGCGGTAAACCGAACCCGGCCCTCTTAGTACGGGACGCGGTGGACAGACAGAATCAGATCAGATCATATGCCATCCTGGCCGCCATCCCCATACACAGATCATAGTATCATACAGACATACAGATCCCGGCCCGTACGCCGAGGGACGCGGTGAACAATGCAGAGAAATATGCACGATAACAGAACCTGGCCCGGGACGCAGTGAAGGAATGCATTGAGACAACCACGAACAGATCCATGGGAAACCACATACATACAGACTCAATCAGACTAAAGGGTGCCAAACGGCGAGCCACAATCAGAGTATACGGATAGTATGCATAGTACGCGCCTATATCCTACTTGGGAAGGCACGACAGATTATTATCAGAATCGGATTCTCAGATGTTCAGAAGTTATTTTATAAGAATTTCATAAAAATAGTTGTATCATAATCAAAATAATAGTTCAGATGGTTTCTGAGAAAATCGGATAAAACGGAAGTATTTAAAGTATTACAGAAGATATCGGGCCTTGCGGGCCCGCCTCGGACCAACTCGAGGAAACATATGTAAATTATCGCTAATAGACCTTATGAGGTCATCCATAATCGTTTGGAAGTGTTCCGACTCCGTTTAGGGAAATTTTGTACAAAAACTCACTTTAAAGGCAATTTGTAAGAAAATAGCTTCAATTGAATTGAAGGAATTGGAGCGGTTTTCCGTCTCGAATTCCGGGGAATGGAGTCGTACTTAAGGCTCGCGGCCGAGCCTATCACATCCAGAACATGCCTAGGAACAAAGGGAAATGCTTCACATACCTCGCTAGCGCCTTACGCTCGCTTGGCGTCGACTTCAATTTCGTCCAAAATCTAGAAATGGTCAAGTTTACCATTTGTTAGTTTCAAACTTTTCAATAATCCAACTTAACACTGACTTGCCTACCGAAATTTCGGCAGCATTTCCTCTGTATATAAGACATCCCCGAGACTTAGCTCGGCTCAATTCATCATCACAACAACCCAGAAATAGCATCAATAACAACAATATGCATTAAACATACGATATGGCATTACTAGCCATCCTTTCGACATAACAAAACATTTTGCGTTTCAACCTTACATTTCCAACCCAAACTTATTATTCTCATATTCATCATCCATCAAAATCATTACAACATACGTCGGAAGCATCCATACCATTTTCACACAATATTCATAAGGTATGCAAACATTCAAACTTTCCATTAAGCCACTACTTTTCCAATTTTTCCTAACCTTCAACATACAAGTTCATTATACATTTCCATCTTCCAAATTCATCCACAATAATCATAATTTTCCTCTTGATACTTTCATTTCCATTTTTACATAAACCATAACAAAGTTGTATGTTTTCCTACAACAACTTAATAACCATTAAGTTCCTTCACTCTCCTCACATAATCCATGATTAAAACAACCAAAATATTAATTCAAATCAGTCCATCAATTTCAATTAGAACAGCCCCTCACCCATAAATTTCAACAAAACAACAAAGAGTTTATAATGCTGTTTTCTCCGTTCTAATTCGTTAAAACTCTAAATAAACACTTTAATAACGTAAAAGGAATTTTATAAATACCTTATCAGAAGATCCACCACGAAAATTTCATCCCCCAAGACCAATATTTATCTCAAATTGAAGGCAACGCAACGTACAACGTTTTTCTCTTCATGAGCTTCGGGATTCGGAGCTCGGATTTTGATCAAAATGACCTTCTTAGCCTTGAAGTTTTCTCTCTCTCTCTCTAATGGAATTTTCTGGATCTTTTCTGATCTGAAATGTGGAGGAGGAGGCTGAAAACTCCCTTAAATAATAAGGAAATGGGCCTGACCCGGATTGGAATCGGGTTGGGCCCATTTCGCTGCCCAGCTTGACCTTTCCGCCTTAAAATGGTCATATCTCCTTGTACCGACGTCGCCTGGGAGCCCACGACCTACCGTTGGAAAGATATTTCAATTATCTACAACTTTTATATCTGGGCATTTGCCCAAATTCTAAACTTATAATGACGTTTTTGCCCCTCCAAGTCAGGTCATCCGAAAACGTTTTCTTAAAAATATTCGTTTGGAGGGCTTCCACTTTGATTTGGCCTCAGGGCCCTTCACGGGTTGTGTTTAACTTTACATATACGATTCATATAACTTTTCACATGTCCCAAAAAAAATATTGATGTGTGGGCCCCACCTCAGCTTACAAATAATTCGACGTTTGAAAATGCAGGATATAACATTCTCCCCCCCTTTAGAACATTCGTCCTCGAATGTTCGATTGACCTTAGGGGGCCTCGTGACACTTCGGGGAGGTTCCTTCCTTTCTTTCAAAATTCCTTTCAACGTTACGATTGCTATCAACATCTTTCACCTCTTGTCACACTTCTCGGTTCCTTACAACGTTATCATAATTTCACGTTACATCAAACAGGTTCATAACTAGAGCCAGACGCACAAAAGCATATCGGACAGATTCATAGTCGAAGCCAGATGTACGGAAGTATGTCGGACAAACATGAGATCGGAGTCAGACGTACAAAGAGGTATCAGACAGATTCGAAATCAGAATCAGACGTACAGAAATGTATCATACAGAGTCGTAATTAAAACCTTATAAAACCTTTTTTAGACAAAACTTTCCAGTATACCTTATATACATCCTTTTTTACACAAAACATTACCCATCCTTTCTCCAGAGTAGAGAATTATGGACGTTACAAGTTCAGCTGACAGAGCAGAAACGGGAGCTACAGTACTGCTACCGTAATCGACCTGATACAGTGCTGCTACAGTAAAATGCTACAGTGACCCCGACCCGAATTTGACCCTTATAAAAAGGGTAAGAACCCCATTTTTTCACCAGATTTTGCTGGAAAATTCCAGAAAATTGAAGAGAGAAAGTGAAGGAACAAAAAGTGAGCAATTTTTAAGCGACAGAGCATTAGTTTAGGTTCGGATAGCGCGTGGTCGTGATTCTAGCATTGTTGTGTGGTGGATTCTAGCATGGCTTCAAAGACGATATGGGAGATCTTGCTATTTCAACGAGAATAAGGTATGAATCTTCTTCTAATTACGTTAATACCAGTTTATTCGCGAGGATAGAATGGTTAAATAATTGTATAGTAAGTTGGTTAGTTATAGAAGTTGGAAAACATCGTGTGGGCAGTTTTATGGCATATGTTGGTGTTGGAAATGATGTTATTACTATTGGTATTGTTGTTGGTGTAGTTGGTTGCTGAATTGGAATTTCGGGCTAGGTATATAAACAGGGGATATGCTGCCCGAATTTTGACAGATTTTAAACATAATTAAATTGAAGGCTTAAGATGAGCATATGACATTGAGCCTAATAATAGTATGAATGGTTTAGATGTAGATTTACGAGCTTGGAAGGATAAACGTTGAACGACTAAGGCGACCGAAAGGTATGTTAAGGCTCGTCCCTTTCTTTCAAAGGCATGATTCCTATGTTATGATTTCATAATGTTTCCATATCTTTTTTTTTTCAAAATTTAGAAGTCTATGACTCCAAGGCATGATTCCTTTCCTGATAACCCATAAATGTTTTTCCAAAATGTCTGTATTTTTCCAAAACAGAGGTTTATGATTTTGTAAGCTCTTATGACAACAAGGATGGACATGTTTTTATCATGATGACAATGATCCCAAAGATGAGAGTATTTTTCTGTGGTGAATATGATGAGAACGATTTCATGTTTAAAGGTTCCAAGTTATGATTTCAATGACGACATAAGAATGTTGAGCTATTTCTTAATTTCTCAATTTTATTCATGGATGATGACGATTTTTTTTTAAAGATTCCAAAGTATATGAATTGACACCTTATGAGATTTATGATCTTATTCTATGTTTTCTCTTGATGCCATTCTTCATTGATAGTCTCACCTTATAATAATTGTTCCTTAAAGGTGAGATAAAGCGATGATGATTATTCCATAATATAATCGGAGGTTACCGACCTTACGTCCCTCCAATAGAGACATAACTTTCCTTGGGCTCTCCTGCATGCTGCTTATATGATATATGTATATGATACATGGACATGATATATGCACATGATACATGAACATGATACATGTAAATGTATATGGAAAAGGGGGTCAGAGCGCTGTAGACGCGTAACCACCTGATCAGTTGGTATTATATAGACGCATAACCACCTGATCAGTTGGTATTATATGGGAAAGCAGGACAGAGCGCTATAGACGCGTAACCACCTGATCAGTTGGTATTATATGACATGATACCATCCGGGACGCGAGACATATGTGGCTAAATGGATCGGAGCCGACGCCTCGGCAATATGATATTTTCTATTTTCTATATACATGAACAATAAATGTTTTTCAAAGAAAGCATTACTATGGATATATATATATATATATATATATATATATATATATATATATATATATATATATGTGGATCGGGCTGCACGTTCCGCAGCACTAAGCATGCAGGGTACCCGCCTAAAAGGCACTCATATGTACAGGTTACTCTTTTATCTTACGATATGCTCTATATTTCCTTTGTGTTATTATTCACACTATGTATTCCTCATATGTTATTATTCATGCCTTACATACTCGGTACATTTCTCGTACTGATGTCCCTTCTTGTGGACGCTGCGTTCATGCCCGCAGTACCAGGTCGCCAGTCAGAAGATTTGCAGAAGTAGGACCTCCACTCAGCAACAGTCAGTACGCTCCATTTATCCGGAGCTACACCTCTTTTGGTATGCTATTCAGTTATGTACATATATGGGTACGACAGGGCCTTGTCCTGTCATTTCTACAGTTTGTTCTCCATAGAGGTCTGTAGACAGTGTGATGTAGTCGTGATATTATGCAGCCCCGTCGGCGTGTATTGTTTTGTACAGTATATATGTGTGGCGGCCAAATCGGTTCACGCTGTTATTCTCAGTGTTTATGTTTATATGTATGTGTTGGCCATGAGTTCCCGGTACAGTGTCTTTTATGTTGAATGTCCGGGAGGCAGTATAGCACAGTGACAGGTTATATATGGGCCCAGGACAGTTGGTGAGAGGTAAATGCAAACATAGGAGTGCTTGACCAGTAATGGTCGGGTACTTGTCACGACTCATCGGTTTGTGTCGTGACAGTTCTTATGCCTTTCATACTCAGTACATTATCCGTACTAACTCCCCATTGCTCGGGGGGCTGCGTTTATGCCCGCAGGTTCAGTTAGACAGGCAGATGGTCCACTTAGTAGGACTTCTATCCAGCAGTGGTCAGTGCGCTCCATTGATCCAGAGTGCAGTCTATTTAGGTATGCTAGCCCTTTTGAGATGTATATGCAATATGGGTATGGTCTCGTCCTTTCTACAGCTTTCGTTCCAGTTGAGGTCTGTAGACAGTTGTATGTATTAGTCAGATAATATAGCCTTGTCGGCTCCCATTCTTTTGTGTACAGTATATGTGGCGGCCTAGCTGGCTTGCACTGTTCTTCAGTATGTATGTGTGTATACAGATTGTACAGAGTTTGTGATTTTTTCCTTTCATGAGATCCGTTTATGCCATTTATGGGCCTTTGATGTTTAGTATGGTTCAAATATGTGTTTAGGGGTGTTTGGTCGCTAGAGGTCAGATACTCGTCACGACTAATCGGTTTGGGTCATGACAGAAGTGATATCAGAGCAGTTCCGTCCTAGGATTGTTTACAGACCGTATCTAGTAGAGTCTTGTTTATGGGCATGTTGTGCACCACACTTATAAAGAGGAGGCTATAGGAATTTAGGATGATGTCATTCTTTTTCTCTTAGATTGTACGATAGAGCCATGTGTTAAGCGTTCGCTTATGATGAATTGTCTTGATTTCAGCGATGCCCCGCAAGAAAGCTACAACTGTCCAGAAGGGAAAGAGAGCGGCCGGTGAGGCCACTAGTCGTACTCGATAGGCCACGAGGGCCCAGGATGAGATTCAGAGTGAGGGGTCGTCTGAGATATCGCATACCCCGCCTTCAGCACCTGCCCCAGTTCCTCAGCCAGATGCACCGGGCCAGGATGTGCGGGATGCTATATAGTTATTGACTAGATTAGTAGCTGCCCAGGCTTAGCGGCAGGGAGTTGGTGTTGACCAGACAGTAGGGCTGGTAGTTTGAGGGTTAAGACCTTCCTTGGGTTAGGTCTTTCCGAGTTTTTCGTGATAAAGCAAAATATAGACCCTAGGATTTTATTAATTGTATGCAGAGGACCTTGAGGGTTATGCACGCCAATGGGGGTGTGTTACTCTTGTGGGCAGCCTGTTCATCTTATACGGGACTATCCGACTCGTGCCAGAGGTGGTCCGGCACAGTTGACAGGTTCGATCGCAGGCTTTTCATCTTCGGCTCGCCCTCCTGGGCAAGGTTCTTCAGTCCCAGTAGGTAGAGGTATGGGAAGAGGTCAGGTGTCTGGTTCCGGCAGCAGCCAAAATCGTATTTATGCACTTACAGGGCGGCAAGATCTTGAGTCGTCTCCAGATGTTGTGACAGGTATTTTATCCATCTAGTCCTATGATGTTTGTGCGTTGATTGACCCGGGTTCCAAACTATCATATATCACTCCTTATATTGCTGATAATTTGGTATTAAGCCTGAATCTTTGCCCAAGCCTTTCTTAGTTTCTTCTCCGGTCGGGGAACCTGTTATTGCAAGACAAATTTATCGTAAGTGTGTGGTTACCATATGTGGTCATGAGACTTTTGCCGATTTACTGAGATTAGAAATGATGGATTTCGACGCTATTATGGGTATGGACTGGCTAGCCTCTTGCTATGTCAATGTTGATGTTGGTCCAAAACTGTGAAATTTCAGTTTTCGGGTGAGTCGGTTCTCAAATGGAAGGGCAATACTCCAGCTCCAAAAGGTAGGTTTATTTCCTACCTTAAGGCATGGAAAATGATTTCCAAAGGCTATATGTATCATTTGGTTCGAGGTAGGAGCACTGAAGCCGAACCGAAAACCTTGCAATCCATTCCTATAGTTAATGAATTTTCAGGATGTGTTCCCCGATGAATAACCAGGTCTCTCTCCCGAAAGGGAAATTGAATTTGCTATTGATGTGTATCCGGACACTCAACCCATCTCTGTTCTACCCTATCGCATGTCCCCTGCTGAATTGCAAGAATTAAAGGTGCAATTGCAGGACTTGCCGGATAAAGGCTTCATTAGGCCCAGCACGCTCCGTGGGGAGCGCAAGTATTAGTTGTGCGCAAGAAGGATGGATCACTAAGAATGTGTATTGATTATTGGCAATTGAATAAAGTGACTGTCAAGAACAAATATCCATTGCCCCGAATTGATGATTTGTTTGACCAGCCACAGGGTGCTAAATGCTTCTCAAAGATTAACTTAAGGTCAGGGTATCATCCACTACGTGTAAAAGGGGAAGACATTCCAAAGACAACCTTCGAACTAGATATGGGCATTTTGAATTCTTAGTTATGTCTTTCGGATTGACAAATGCTCCTGTGGCATTTATGGCACTAATGAAAACAGTATTCTGGCTCTTCTTAGATGTTTTTGTTATAGTATTCATTGACGATATCTTGGTATATTCTTGTTCAGAGACGGAACATGCTGATCGTCTCCGAAATGTGTTTCAAGCATTGCGGGATCAAAGGTTGTATGCCAAATTTTCCAAATGTGAATTTTTGTTAACTTCAGTGGCTTTCCTAGGCCATATCGTGTACCTTGGAAAAGAACTGGTTAAATTTTAATGTAAGCATGTTGAGTTATGGCTAGGTAAAACAACTTTGGATTGTGCGGAACGAAGTATTATTTAGTATATTGTTTAAGCAAAGGATGAATTATGATCTTGTAAGTCGTAACCCGAAAGGACAACCTTGGAAACAAAGGACATGACCATTATCAAATATGATTAATGATAAATATCATATATGGAGAGTTTCGGAAGATTCCGGGATCAAGCAAATCAAAGAAAATAAGTTTGACGAAAATTTGGAAAATGTTGGCAGGATTTTGGGCAGACTTTTAGTCAACTTTGAAGGGGTATATCTCCTAGTGTATTAGGAGGTTTAAGGTGTTTCAAAATCCCAAAATGAACTTCGTCGAGTCTAGTTTCCAACGCAATAAACCACTCGTTGATACAACATCGCAGTAGAAAATTATGGACATTACAAGTTAGGCGGACAGAGCAGAAACGCGTGCTACAGTAACCTACTTGCTACAGTACTGCTACAGTGACCTGACCCGACCCGAATTTAGAAATTTTTAAAATGGGCAAAACCCATTTTTTTCACAAAAAATCAGATTTTAGGGCTCATCACATATAGGGTCATTTTGGTCAAAAAAGGTTGAGAGAATTGAGTGATTCTAGCTAATCAAGGCTCGGGTGGTGCATAGTTGTGACTATAGCATCATTTTGCGGTAGAATTTGGCTTAAATTCAAGGTGGAGAAGTGAAGATATAGCAATATTATTGTCACGACCAAATCGGAGGGCCGCGACGGGCACCTGGTGCTAACCCACCCGGGCACCTGGTGCTAACCCACCCAGGCACCTCTTATCATACTTTCACATTTTACATCTAGGTGAGCCACATAGCTAAATCATACTTTCTATCCATCAATCATACTAATACCATTGGGCAACAATACATTTATATCATCATTAGCAACTATGCCCATATCAATGTACATAAGCCGACGACGGTAACAAAATGATATCCAAAATATAGGCCGACAAGGAAAAATACATCTAACCATTTACACATGTCTACGAGCCTTTAAGGGGAGTATGTCATATCACATAGGCGGGACAGGACCCCGCCATGCCCATAAATATGTACACAAAAGAATAAATACCAAAAGCTGTAGCTCCGAATGAAATGGAGCTCCGCTATGTAGTCCCTAAGTAATAAAGATATGGATCAAGCCTGTCTCCCTGGCCACCTGCGGGCATGATGCAGCGTCCATAAATAAAAGGACGTCAGTACGAAGAATGTACTAAGTATGTAAAGCATGATCAACATTATTATGAAAGCATAATAGACAACATAAGAAATAGCATAGGATGGGAGATAGTAGATCCAACGTCATAAACACTTACTTGCTTTTAATAGGGACATTCCATTTCTAATGCGTGATTGTGTACATACATCCGTATCCGTTCCCGTATTCATATCCGTACTCATTTACATTTCGTATCCATTTTCATATTCATAGCATATCCGTATTTGTATTCATATTCATATCGTATACATATCCATAACATGTACATAGCATACTCGACATGAAGGTTCGGTGTTTCACATACCCGGCCATGGCAAGGCTCGGTGAGTATACATACCTGGCCCTACCTGTCTCGGTGAGAACATTCATCCTCGAATCTTAAGTCCTCGGGGATTCTATACAAATTTCACCAGAGTTTCCCGTGTAATATGGCACTATCATCCTGTCACAACAGCCCATAATAACAATGCCTCACAGGGCCACAACATAATAGCAATAGAGTTTGGCCACACACGACAAAAATGCATAAAAGGGAAAATATACATACCTCATGATCTTGATGTCTCATCATGGATCTCTTCCGGGGGCTGAAATAAGAGCGGGTACTTGGATTTCATAATTTCTTCCACTTCCCATGTCATTTCTTCTCGGTTATTGTTTCCCCTTAAAACCTTAACTGACGCCACTTCTTTGTTTCTAGGCCTCCGTACTTGCCTATCTAATATGGCAATGGCTACCTCTTGATAAGTCAACTTTTCTGTCACTTGAACATCATTTACTGGCACAATCCTAGTAGGATCTCCAACACATTTACGAAGCATCGAGACATGAAAGACTGGGTGAACTGACTGCAGATCAAGAGGTAGATCTAATTCGTAAGCCACTTTGCCTACTTTGCGCACGATCTCATAAGGCCCAATGTATCGGGGACTTAACTTCCCCTTTTTGCCAAATCTCATAACGCCCTTCATCGGTGACACCTTTAAGAATAACCAATCTTTAACTTGGAACTCTAAGTCCCTTCGACGATTATCTGCATAGGACTTTTGACGACTTTGGGATGCTAATAGTCGACCTTGTATGAGCTTAACTTTTTCTATGGCTTGCTGGACCAAGTCTGGCCCTATCAATTTAGTCTCTCCTGCTTCAAACCACCCAAATGGGGATCTACACTTTTGTCCATATAAAGCCTCATATGGTGCCATTTGGATGCTAGAATGATAGCTATTGTTATAAGCAAACTCAATAAGGGGTAAGTGATCATCCCGATTTCCTCCGAAATCCAACATACATGCTCGTAACATATCCTCAAGAGTCTGAATGCTACGTTCAGCTTGTCCATCAGTCTATGGATGAAATGCCGTGCTAAGGCTCACATTAGTCCCCAAACCCTCTTGGAAGGACTTCCAAAAATTAGCTATAAACTGAGTTCCTCTATCAGAGATAATAGATACTGGAACACCGTGAAGTCGCACTATCTCTTTAACATGAAGCTTTGCATAATCTTCTGCCACATATGTAGTTCTGACTAGTAAGAAATGAGCTGACTTCGTGAGTCTATCCACAATCACCAATATAGAGTCATACTTATGTCGAGAACGAGGCAAGCCTATAATGAAGTCCATGTTAATTACTTACCACTTCCAAGTTGGAATTTCTATAGCTTGCAACAATCCGCCCGGCTTTTGGTGCTCGATTTTCACTTGTTGACAGTTGGGACATTGAGCTACGAATTCCGCTATATCTTTCTTCATCCCATTCCACCAATATATAGATGATCATGGTAAATTTTCATTGCTCCGGGGTGGACAGAATAACGGGAGCGATGGGCTTCTCTAAATATTTGGTGGCGTAGTCCTGCCACATCAGGAACACATAATATTCCTCGGCATCGGAGAACTTCATCTCCTGTAATCTCAAATGATGACTTCTCCTTCTGAGGGAGTGTATCTCTGTAATGCATTAGCAAGGGATCTTCGTATTGTCGCTCTTTCACTTCCACTACTAGCGACGAGACTGCTGAATTCTGAATGGTAGTTCCCCTGCTACCTGAGTCCACTACTTGAACTCCTAGGCTAGCTAACTGCTGGAGCTTGCGAGCCATTTCTCTATTCTCTGGTCATACATCATACAAACTTCCCATAGATCTACGGCTAAGAGCATTAGCCACAACATTTGCCTTTCCGGGGTGATATAGGATCTCAACATCATAATCTTTTAGCAATTCCAACCATCGTCGTTGCCGCAAATTCAACTCGTTTTGCTTGACGATATACTGAAGGCTTTTATGACCTGTGTAAATATCCACATGAACGCCATACAAGTAATGTCTCCACATCTTTAATGCATGAATCACTGCAGCCAATTCTAGATCACGGGATTGGACAATTTCTCTCATGTTTCCGTAATTGCCTTGAATCATACGCAATCACCTTACCATGTTGCATCAACACACAGCTAAGCCCAATGCCTAAAGCATCGCAATAAACAACATAACCTTCCAATCCCTCTGGAAGTGTCAGGACTGGGACAGAAGTTAATCTATCTTTTTTCTCTTGGAAAATACGTTCACAAGCATCTGTCCATTGAAACTTTTCTGAAACAATGTGTCCCAAAAATGTCACTGGGTTCAACCAAAACTCACACTTAGAAAATTTTGCAAGCAACTCTCGAGTTTGAAGAACTCTAAGGATGGTACGCAAATGATCTGCATGCTCTGCCTCAGATCTAGAATACACTAGAATATTTTCGATGAATACAATCACAAATAAATCCAGGAAGGGCCTGAACACATCATTCATCAAACCCATAAACACTGCCGGTGCATTAGTTAGTCCAAATGACATCACCCGGAACTCAAAATGGCCATATCTTGTTCTGAAAGCTGTCTTACGGATATCTTTCTCCCTAACTCTCACTTGATGATACCCGGATCTCAAATCTATCTTAGAAAACCGTTTGGCACCTTGTAATTGGTCAAATAAGTCATCAATCCTCGGAAGAGGATATTTATTCTTAATCGTCACCTTATTCAGTTGCCGATAGTCAATGCACATTCTCAAGGAGCCATCTTTCTTTCGGACAAACAATACGGGTGCTCCCCACGGGGATGAACTAGGCTTAATAAAGCCTTTCTCAAGCAAGTCTTTCAATTGCTCCTTCAACTCTCTCAACTCTGCGGGAGCCATTCTATAAGGTGGAATAGATATAGGCTTGGTGTCCGGTAACACATCAATAGCAAAATCAATCTCCTGCTCGGGAGGGAGGCCGGGAAGCTCTTCCGGGAATACATCCGGAAATTCATTCACCACGGGGAGTGACTGAAGAGTTGGCGGTTCAGCTTCTACATCTTGAACCCGAACTAGGTGATAAATGCAACCTTTTGTGATCATTTTCCTTGCCTTGAGATAGGAAATAAACCTACCTTTTGGTGACGCAGTATTTCCTTTCCATTCTAAAACTAGTTTTCCCGGAAATTGGAAACGAACCATTTTCATTCTACAATCAACATTAGCACAGCAAGAAGCCAACCAATCCATGCCCATAATAACATCAAAATCCACCATTTTTAACTCATGTAAGCCAACCATAGTATGATGGTCACAAATCACAACTATACAACTTCTATATACTCGGCTAGCTATTACCGATTCACCAACGGGTGTAGACACCTCAAAAGGTTTAATCGACTCCGGTTTGACTCTAAACCGACCCGTAATATACGGAGTAACATATGACAACATGGAGCCCGGATCTATCAAACCATATACATTATGAGAAAATACCGATAATATACCTGTGACAACATCAGGAGAAGACTCAAGATCTTGACGTCCAGCAAAAGTATAAATATGGTGCTGAGGACCGCTAGAACTGGAGACTCTCCCTCTGCCTCTACCATAGCCGACTGGGGTATGTGAACTTGGCTACCGACCCTGAAGGCTGGGTCCTACCTCTACCACAAACTGAGGGGCAATCACGCATAATATGGCCTGGCCGACCACATGAATAGCAAACCTCTGAACCTAATCGGCACTGACCGCAATGTAACTTCCCACACTAGAAACATCGTGGCACGGGTGGCCTCGCCCGACCCGAATCACCTCTGAACTGTGAACCGAAAAAACTCTGACTCGGCCCGAAATGAGTGGACCTATCAAATCTGTGGCATGAAAACCGTGGAGGCGCACTAGTCATAGAATGGAGTGAATGCCTCCAAAACTACTGTCTATGCCCGCCTCTATACTCACTCATCGGACCAGAAGATCTAGCCCTTTTGTTATACCCTCTATCATGCTCACACTCACTTCTTTGTTGTTGTAGTCTTTCTTCTAAATTCTGAGCATGGGCCTGAATGCGTGAAATATCCATGTTGTCCTGAAGGGACGCAGTCCAGCACCTATCCGTCAAATGTGGCCCTAGGCCTTTCACAAACCGGTGCACTCGGTCACCCATATCCGCTACCATGGCCGAAGCATATCTAGCCAAAGAATTGAAGCGGATACTATACTCTAAAGCACTCATGCTTCCTTGCCTCAAATGCAAGAACTTATCGGCTCTAGCTTGCCGAACCTCTGGAGGCAATTAATGTCGGAGGAAGACATCTACAATTTTTTTCCATATCGGGGGAGGCGCATTGGCTCCCTGTGAAGCCATCCAAACCGTGTACCAATGAACCGCAACATCCCTCAATCTATAGGATTCTAACTCCACCGATTCGGTGTCCGAAGCATGTATCAACCGAAGTGTCCTCAATATTCCATCAATAAAATTCTGAGGGTCCTCATCCGGCTTTGATCCAAAGAATTTCGGAGGGTTTAAGCTAATAAAATCACGGGCCCTTGCACTAACAGCCCTATCACCTTGCCTTGTACTTTACCGCTGAGTCTGGGCAGCAACTAATTGAGTAAGCAAATGAATTGCCTCTTTTATATCTTGGCCTGAAGCATCCGGTGGAGGAGCCGGAGGTGCTGGAGCTGGGGCTGAGGCACCCTCACGCTCCTTAGAAATAGGCACTGAATGGGAGGACTGAGATTGAGCTGCATTCTGGGACTCACTTTCCTCAACAACCGTTGGCGGTGCTCTTTTAGCCCACTTTTATGTCGCTTTCTTTCCCTTTTGGGATGCTGTAGCCTTTCTCTCTTTACAGGTATCTCTGAAATACATAACACACAGTTAAGGAAAAAGACGTTCTTATGTCATAGCTCTATCGCACGATCTCATGAAGAAAGAAGGTCATTCATTCATAAAATGTTCGCAGCCTCTTGTTTATAAGTGTGGCACGCAACACACCTATAACCAAGCCTATACTGGACACGGCTCGTAGAAACGCCCTAGGACAGAACTGCTCTTATACCACTTTTGTCAAGACCCAATCGGAGGGCCGCGACGGGCACCCGGTGCTAACCCACCCGGGCACCTCTTATCATACTTTCACATTTTACATCTAGGTGAGCCACATAGCTAAATCATACTTTCTATCCATCAATCATACTAATACCATTAGGCAACAATACATTTATATCATCATTAGCAACTATGCCCATATCAATGTACATAAGCCGACGAGGCTAACAAAATGATATCCAAAATATAGGCCGACAAGGCCAAATACATCTAACCATATACACATATCTACGAGCCTCTAAGGGGAGTATGTCATATCACACAGGCGGGACAACCCCGCCATGCCCATAAATATGTACACAAAAGAATAAATACCAAAAGTTGTAGCTCCGAATGAAATGGAGATCCGATATGTAGTGCCTGAGTAATAAAGATATGGATCAAGCCTGTCTCCCTGGCCATCTGCGGGCATGACACAACATCTACAAACAAAAGGACATCTGTACGAAGAATGTACTAAGTATGTAAAACATGATCAACATCATTATGAAAGCATAATAGACAACATAAGAAATAGCATAGGATGGGAGATAGTAGATCCAACGTCATAAACAGTTACTTGTTTTTCATAGGGACATTCCATTTCTAATGTGTGATTGTGTACATACATCCGTATCCGTTCCTGTATTCATATCCGTCCTCATTTACATTTCGTATCCATTTTCGTATTCATAGCATATTCGTATTTATATTCATATTCATATTGTATACATATCCATAACATGTACATAGTATACCCGACCATGAAGGTTCGGTGTTTCACATACCCGGCCATGGCAAGGCTCGGTGACTATACATACCTGGCCCAACCAAGGCTCAGGGTTATTCGTACCCAACTACAGTGGTGCGTGCGCGATACATAACATACCCGGCCATATAAGCTCGGTATTACATAATAGTCATACATACACACATATACATAGGATTTCATAAGTATCTTTGGCATCGTTACTATCGTCGTTCATTACATCTATCCGTAGAGGATTACTCATCATATAAGGAATTTAGTACAATCGTAACATATCGAGAATCATGAGCTTAGTAGCTCTTAAAGATAGATTCATTTGGAGGACATCATAGGCTCATAGAATAATAGATATTTGGCCAAAGAACCATGCCTTATGAAAGAAGGGTTAGCCTTACATACCTCTTCGTTCAACTATTCTATCACTTGCACATTCTCCTTTAATGCTCACTTTTCTACCTTCATTAGAGTTATACTTGTCACGACCCGGCTAGGGGCCGCAACGGGTACCCGGGGCTAACCACCGAGCATCGCTCGTGCTATCATTTACCTAACCCATTTAACAATCATTCATCTATTTCCGGTTAACTTTAAAAAGAGGATTTTCTCTTCATTACAAAAATATAACACGTTGATACAAAAACATATTTCAATATACTTATACACATGCGTACTACCCACGTTGTGGAACCACACAACCCACATCGAGCATCTACGAGCCTCTATTGAGTGACATACAAATATATACACAAAAGGAACAACCAATTAGCACCTCCGGAAGATGCAGTGCTCTTCAGCTCGGCTAGTGACCCCTATCAGTCTGGACCGCTTTCCCGTCTACCTGTGGGCATGAACACAGCATCCAAAGAAAAGGATTTCAGTACGAGCATTGTACTGAGTATGTAAGGCATACATCAAGAAATAAAGTAAGAATAAGAAAGTAAAGTAAGTACAACGAGATAATCGATAACTGCTTGCCTCTTAAGGCGGATCCATGCATGCATACTCAAAAAGCATCATATAGTAAATTGCTGCGGAACGCGCAGCCCGATACATATGTCATCATATGTTAGTGCCGAGGAACGTACGACCCGATCCATAACCCATATATCCCGCGTTCGGGCATCCCGCGTCCGGGATGCAATCATGATATGCCAGCTGACCAGGTGGCTATGCGTCTATAGCGCCACACCTTCCCCATATCCCCTGAATACATATACATATCATATACTTATACCATATACTTAGCTTGCATAAGAGCCCAAGGAAAAGCTGTAAGTACGTCGGAGTGACGTAAGGTCGAAAGCCTCCGATTATGTTATGGAGTAATCATTTTCGCTTTGTCTCACCTTGAAGGAACAATTATTATAAGGTGAGACTCTCAATGAAGAATAGCATTAAGAGAAAACATAGAATAGGATCGTAAATCTCATAAGGCATAAAGCCATGTATTATTTTTTATTTTTTTTTGGAATCTTAAAAGAAATTAGTCATCATCCATGAATGAATTGAGAAATCAGTAAATAACTCAACATTCTTATATCGTCGTTGGAATCATAAACTTAGAACCTTTAAGCATGGAGTCATTCTCATCATAATGATATTCTCACTTTTGACATCATCGTTGTCATTGAAAAACATATCCTTCGTCGTTATCATAAGAACTCACATAATCACAACATTTGGTTTTGGAAAATGGAAGTACTTTGGAAAACATTTATGGAATATCAAGAAGGGAATCGTGCTTCGGAATCTTAGACTATTTAACCTTTGATAGCAAGGAAAAGATGGGAGCATTTATGAAATCGTAAGCTAGGGATCATGCCTTTGAAAGAAAGGGAATAGCCTCACATACCTTCGATGTTTACAATTCTTATTGCTTGCTCGCTCTCCCTTAACGCACTCGTATATACCTTCAAGAGAATTCATGTCGTCGTTAGCTAAGTAATTATAAGAACGGACTACTATTTATAAGGAAAATTGGATAGCATTTCCTTCATTTCTAATACTTTTCCCATGTTTCATTTCAACTCTCATACATTCGTAACGACACTCACAATATTACTTTCAACAATCATCACTTATACACTTTGAGAAAAATCTACCATTTTCCTCCAATTTCTCCACATCCATGGTTATAGCTCGTTATCACGTTTTCTCGTATATAATACTTATTTCTTGGTCTAGACGTTATTTATAACATATTCACAACCGTAGCTTATCAACATTCATGACTCCATTCAACTACTATTCAATTGTGCCACTATTCACCCATGCAAGACCCATTTTCAATGTTCTTATACATTTCAAGTATCTAAGCCTTCCATTACCTTGGACCATATGGTATAGTCATGAAACATACCTTGGATGATGGTGGAACAAGCCTTGAGCAACAATACTCTTTTTATACCAAAACCCTATTTCAACCCTTTTGAGATTTCTTGAAGAAGATGACCTCCAATAGAGTCTCATGCACTTGCTTTCATGAATTAGATGTTGATGATCTTGGTTTCCCTTTGATCTCTTGAATTTTGTGGATGAATATTTGAGAGCTTCTAGAGTGTTTTTGAAGGTTGTATGGATGAAAAATGAAATAAAACGAGGCTTTGGTCCCTTTTAATAACTCAAAGCTTGATCTTTAATGAATTCCAGTCGGGGTGAACAGTGGTCGTAAACCACAGTTTACGAGCCGTAAACTGGTTTACGAGCCGTCCTCCCTGGTCGTATTTAAGCATGTCCAAAATAGAGAAGTTGGCTGAAGAATATTGCAGTTTACGACCGAGGTTTACGGTCCGTAAACCAGTTTACGGGCCGTATTCCAAGTTGTATTTAAGCATTCCCACACTTTAACAGAAATTTGGAATTTGAAAGGCTAGAGGACGATGGTGGTTTACGGTCCGTAAATCACTTTACGGGCCGTAAATCACTATACGACCACTGGGCTGCATGAAATTCTACAACTTTTCCATTTCCAAAAATTCACGAATCATCACCCCTTGCTTAGTAAAACACCCCACACTCATACCCTTGTCGTTCTATTCCTTGTACATGTACGGGGACTTTTCCGAGGTGTAACATTCTTCCCCCCTTTTGGAACATTCGTCCTCGAATGTTAAATCAGCGGGGATTCTAAGAAAATTTTGCCGGAGTTTCCTTTGTCGTATGGAACTACCAACTTGTCACAATAACCCATAATGTCATCGCCTCACAGGGCTATAACACAATACCAACATGTCCATGGTCACACACGTCCCAGAAGTCAAAAGTAAGCATACATACCATCATGAACTTTTCCTGGAGATTCGACTAGGTGCGGATACTTGGCTTCCGCATTCACTTTGGATTCCCTAGTATTTCTTCCCGATTATTGTTTTTGCCACCAAACTCTGATTTAAGCCACCTCCTTATTTCGAAGTCCTCGCACTTACCTATCTAATGTGGCAAAGGGTACTTTCTCATACATCAACTTTCTTGTCATTTGAGCATCATTTTATTGACATGATCTTAGTGGGAGTTCTAACATATTTATAAGCTACCTTGCTTGTTGCATACGATCTTATAGGATCTAATGCATCGGAACCTAACTCTCCCCCTTTATTCCGTGATTCTATCACTCTCGCAGGTTTTCATATCCTCGGGCTTCTATGGTGATTATGTAACCTGTACTTATACTATGACCCAAGCAATTATTCCATTTGTCTCTCACAGCAATTCCAACTCGACATTTTAGTTCCATTTACCATATACCCTCCTTCAACTTACCCCGGGCATCATGACTCTCTCACCCTTACTTTACCTCTTACTCCTCTCCTAAATGTTCACTTGGTCTCATTGGCGATGCGTAAATATCTACGAATTACATACACTTTTTGCGTGATTCTCATTCGTACCCATCCATCCGTATACCTGTATCCATGTCTGTCTTCGCATCCATAGTCATATTCATCTGTATGCCGTATCCATGGTCATATTCATCTAAGTGTCAATATCCTTCTCAATGACCTTTTCGCTAACGCCCTTACCTCGAGAACGGGGTAACTTTACAATAAGACCCATGTTAATATCATGAATTATTCTGTGTCTCAGGCCTGCATGCCTTCTTCTTGGGGCTACCGTCACCCACTATATTCACAACATTCTCCGGGGTTATATTTTCATCTGGGCTAAAAGAGTATTCAATCCCGGAAGTCATTAAATCAATATAAGGACAGAGAAACGAGAGTTTCCATTCTGCTGGAAGAGTAATAGTAACTAATCAGTACTCCCTAAACTGATTCCAACTCTCCTCCAACCATGTCACGCAATCAGAGTTTCGCAATTTTATTCCTCGTTTTGCGCCACTTGGGACACTATGGGACACAACATCTCACAGAACGGCCTTGTACTTCACTACAAATTCATCTGAGATTTATAATTTAGAGGGACCATGAGGTGGTATAATCTTAGAGAATTGTGGGTCCACCTCTGCCCGTCACCAGTGTTTTACTATCTTTGCCGACTCACGGCTCTTCTTCTTCCCCCTTCTTCTTACTTTTGCGTGTCCTTATTCTACCGCTATTAGTCAATACACTCCCGTAGGTTTCATCATTTCAACCTTCACACTGGTGTCCTCTCTATTTGCTTCCCCCCTTTTTTTAAGTGTTTTACTCGTACCTTTAAATCTCGAATCCACGTACTCCTGGCTATACTACGCCTTACTTATTCCGTCCCCTACAATCTATGGCTATAACAATTCATACGTGGAGTCATGGAGTCTTAGCGTACTCGCCTTACAGTCTTATAACCAAGAAATGCACCTGATATAACACTCCGAGCAAAAACGTACGTTACTTAGCTCATCCAGTAGTTATGTGTCTGTATCTGAATCTACTCCGATTAACAACTTCCTGCCCCATAGGGATGCTCATATTAATAGAGGGTCTAGCTATCCATGCCACCCATCTAATGTCACTTGCCCTCTTCTTCGGCGCTCAAAATTTTCTTGTAACACCATCTTCGTTTCCCTAGGGCTTAGGTCTCTCTTACGCTGCTAATGCGCCCCATGCCTCCTTATTCTCTTACTCTTGTTTGCGCTTGGAACCGATTTCATATCCGCATTGTACCATTATCATTATTAGTTATAACTCTACTTCATCGCTTCATCGTCGTACAGTAGACCCATAACTCATGATCATCTTTTCCTCTTCAACTCTTTACCTCATTCACTTCACTCATTCTAACTTGGTATGGGATATTTGTAGGAGATATGTTCTCCTTTAACTACCACAACACTATTCTTTAGGCACTCGTACATCGTACATTTCCTCTTTGCTATCTTATCTCCACCCACTTAATAATCGATCCTTGACTCATCGCATGAGGAACCATATTCTTAACTTAGTACCGCTTTGTTCTTTAGGATACACCAACTGTGTCAATTCGTCCCTTGCTGCCTAAAACTAATTCTATCCGTCCTGATCATCCCCCATCTCGCTCCTATCGCGTTGACCTTCCTCCTACTAATTATCCTACTTTCATTATTTATCTTTACCGTAGTCTCGGCCTTATACGCCCAACTAAAGATATCATCCATGCCCTTAGGCGTCTTCTTGCTATACTTTACATAACAATTCTTGTTATGGCTCATTGTACCCAGATCATAATCCACCCTATAGAGTGACACTTCTTGATCTCGTTTGCAAACCTGCTCATAACATAGGGTAGCCTCATGAAGCAGGCATACTCAACCTGTTATCCTTTTTAGTCAGTCACATTACATTTACCATAGGGATTATTTGCACACGTATTCGCATTAATCATAAAAGGGTGCTAGCAATAAACCTGGATTAATATCAGGGGAAGACTCAGGATCCCGTCGTTCAGCTAACACCTGGGTATGATGCTGGGATCCCCTTGGACTAGGCGTTCTTCGGTCTCTACCACTGCTTACTAGCCCCTGTGGCCCTGACCTTGGAGGGCGTGTCGATGATGAAGAGCCCGTTACCATTCCCGTAGTCCGAACCTCACTTTTACCACGTAGCGATGGACAATTTCGCTTTAAATGGCCTGGCCTAGCACAGGCATAACAAACATCCGAGCCCCGCCGACACGGTCCCCAATGTAACCTGCGACATTGAATACATCGTGGTACTGGTGACCTTTTCTGACCGGAATCACGCTGAACCCGAGAACGAGAAACTCTGAGACTCTGGGATGACCTTGAATAAGCAGGTCCATCAAATCTGGGTCTGGGAACTGTGGAGGTGCATCTCTAATCTCACAGTCAGACCCAAAGGAATTAACTCCCTTTCTCCAACCCCTGTCATCGTGACTCGCATTCTGCCGCTGAGTCTGAGCGGCTACCAATTGAGTCAGTAAAATAATGGCCTGTCTCATCTCTTGGCCCGCGGTATCTTGTGAAGGAACGGGGGGTACTGGAGCTAAGATCGAGGCTTCCCTCTGGTCCTTAAAAGTGGGCGAGGTATGGGAAAATCGAAGTGGGGCGTTATTCTGGGGTTCGCCCTCCTCCATATCCATAGACGGCTCTCGATCAAGCCCTTCTTCAACCACCAGCTTGCCCTTCTGGGCCGTCGTAGCTTTTCCCTTCATCGGTTTTGCTAAAATGACAACACACCGTTAGGGGAGAGATAGTCTTATAACACAGCTCTATCGCACGATCTATTAAGAAGAAAGATGGTCATGTTTCCTAAATGCCCGGTAGCCTCCTGTTTATAGATGTGGTGCACAACACACCGATAAACAAGACTCTACTAGACACGGCTCGTAGACACTTCCTAGGACGAACTGCTCTGATACCACTTCTATCACAACCCGGCTAGGGGCCGCGACGGGTACCCGGAGCTAACCACCGAGCACCGCTCGTGCTATCATTTACCTATCCCATTTAACAATAATTCATCTATTTCCGGTTAACTTTAAAAAGAGGATTTGCTCTTCATTACAAAAATATAACGCGTTGATACAAAAACATATTTCAATATACTTATACACATGCGTACTACCCACGTTGTGGAACCACACAACCCACATCGAGCATCTACGAGCCTCTATTGAGTGACATACAAATATATACACAAAAGGAACAACCAATTATCACCTCCGGAAGATGGAGTGCTCTTCAGCTCGGCTAGTGACTCCTATCAGTCTGGACCACTTTCCCGTCTACCTGTGGGCATGAACACAGCATCCAAAGAAAAGGATGTCAGTACGAGCATTGTACTGAGTATGTAAGGCATACATCAAGAAATAAAGTAAGAATAAGAAAGTAAAGTAAGTACAAGGAGATAATCAATAACTGCTTTCCTCTTAAGGCGGATCCATGCATGCACACTCATAAAGCATCATATAGTAAATTGTTGTGGAACGTGCAGCCCGATCCATATGTCATCATATGTTAGTGCCGAGGAACATACGGCCCGATCCATAAATATAATAAGTTAGTGCCGAGGAACGTACGGCCCGATCCATAACCCATATATCCTGCGTCCGGGCATCCCACGTCCGGGATGAAATCATGATATGCCAGCTGACCAGGTGGCTATGTGTCTATAGCGCCTCACCTTCCCCATATCCCCTGAATACATATACATATCATATACTTATACCATATACTTAACATGCATGAGAGCCCAAGGAAAAGCTGTAAGTACGTCGGAGTGACGTAAGGTCGAAAGCCTCCGATTATGTTATGGAGTAATCATTGTCGCTTTGTCTCACCTTGAAGGAACAATTATTATAAGGTGAGACTATCAATGAAGAATAGCATTAAGAGAAAACATAGAATAGGATCGTAAATCTCATAAGGCATCAAGCCATGTATTTGTTTTTATTTTTTTTTGGAATCTTAAAAGAAATTAGTCATCATCCATGAATGAATTGAGAAATCAGTAAATAACTCAACATTCTTATATCGTCGTTGGAATCCTAAACTTAGAACCTTTAAGCATGGAGTCATTCTCATCATAATGATATTCTCACTTTTGACATCATCGTTGTCATTGAAAAACATATCCTTCGTCGTTATCATAATAACTCACATAATCACAACCTTTGGTTTTGGAAAATGGAAGTACTTTGGAAAACATTTATGGAATATCAAGAAGGAAATCGTGCTTCAGAATCTTAGACTATTTAACCTTTGATAGCAAGGAAAAGATGGGGGCATTTATGAAATCGTAAGCTAGGGATCATGCCATTGAAAGAAAGGTAATAGCCTCACATACCTTCGACGTTTACAATTCTTATTGCTTGCTCGCTCTCCCTTAATGCACTCATATATACCTTCAAGAGAATTCATGTCGTCGTTAGCTAAGTAATTATAAGAACGGACTACTATTTATAAGGAAAATTGGATAGCACTTCCTTCGTTTCTAATACTTTTCCCATGTTTCATTTAAACTCTCATACATTCGTAACGACACTCACAATATTACTTTCAACAATCATCACTTATACACTTTGAGAAAAATCTACCATTTTCCTCCAATTTCTCCACATCCATGGTTATAGCTCGTTATCACGTTTTCTCGTATATAATACTTATTTCATGGTCTAGACGTTATTTATAACATATTCACAACCGTAGCTTATCAACATTCATGACTCCATTCAACTACTATTCAATTGTGCCACTATTCACCCATGCAAGGCCCATTTTCTATGTTCTTATACATTTCAAGTATCTAAGCCTTCCAATACCTTGAACCATATGGTATAGTCATGAAACATACCTTGGATGATGGTGGAACAAGCCTTGAGCAACAATACTCTTTTTATACCAAAACCCTATTTCAACCCTTTTGAGATTTCTTGAAGAAGATGACCTCCAATAGAGTCTCATGCACTTGCTTTCATGAATTAGATGTTGATGATCTTGGTTTCCCCTTGATTTCTTGAATTTTGTGGATGAATATTTGGAGAGCTTCTAGAGTGTTAATTAGGGTCATCAAATGTCATTCCTTACTTATTGAAATACCGTATACTTGATGTTCTTCGTTAGTCTATTCACTGTGCATCAACGGAAAATTTTCTGAGGTGTAACAATTATTTGGAGAAAGGTATGAATCTCTTATAATTAATGGTAATCTTGGTTTATTTACGGAGATAGAACTATCAAATAGCCATGTAATAGTTTTGTTGGTGGCAATATGGGATAAACCCCATATGGGATGTTTATGGAGTATTTTGGTATTGAGAATATTATGACTGATGTTGGTATTATTGTTGTTGTTGTTGGTTGTTGAATTGAGATTTTGGGCTAAGAATATAAATAGGGAAGATGTTGCCAAAATTTGGGCAGATTCTAGAAAGATTTATTTGAAGGATTAAGACAAGCGTATAAACGTAAGTCTAACAATAGTATAAATTTTCTTGAATATAGATTTACGAGCCTGGGAGGACAAGTGTTGAGCAGTTAAAGTTAAGGCGACTAAAAAGGTAAGTTAAGGCTCGTCCCTTTCTTTCAAAGGCATGATTCCATAACCTCCTTGTTTTCAAAAGCTAGAAGTTCATGATTCTTAAAGCTTCTCATGATGTTAAAGATGAGAATGATTCTATGATGATTACAACGATAATGATGATATTATGTTTAAAGGTTCCAAGTTTATGATTTCAATGTTATTATGAGAATGATGAGTTATTTCATGATTTTCTCGATTTTATTCATAGTTGTCGATCTCACCTTATAATAATTGTTCCTTGAAGGTGAGATAGAGCGATTATTATTCCATAATATAATCGGAGGTTACCGACCTTACGTCACTCCGATAGAGAAGTAACATTTAATTGGGCTCTCGTGTATGTTATATGTTTTTATATATGTGTAATTTTTTCACACCCCGACTTTACTAGGGTGTGATGGGCACCCGACCCCATATCTGGAGCCGAGCGAACCCGCTGACTCTTATTACATAGATAAACTCTCGTATCAATTAAGAAATAAATACATAGTAAGCTCTCAATATTTTTTTTTGGAAAGTATATCATCATATGGAACGCGAGACATGAAACGTAATAACATTTTGACTGGTGAAGCCGTCTACCAAGCTGACACTCTATACTCATGACTCTGTCTGCAAAGCCTCTAGCATTAAACAAGGACATCATAGCATAGTACGCTGACTCGGCTACACTCCAGGGCCAAGTGGAGCTCGCCAACTTCGCTGCAACACCTTCTATAATGACTTCGGCTCATCTGGGTGTACCTGCGCGGCATGAAACGCAGCCCCCGAAGAAGAGGGGTCAGTACGAGCAATGTACTGAGTATGTAAGGCATGAACGACAACACAATGAGAGGTATCAGTGGAGATAATCACAAAGGAATCATATGGCATCTCATAGAGTACATATCATGTCATATTATATCGTGTCATATCATATCATATCATGTCATATCATATCATATCATATCATATCATGTCATATCATAGCATATCCTGTCGTATCATATCATAGCATGTCATATCATATCATAGGGAGACATATAGCATATCATAGGCTGACTGAGATACTTGTACATGTGAATGCCACTTAGGGCGGAAACCATGCATGCTTATTTAGTCATATCATATCATTGCGCCGAACAAGTCGGCTCGCCCACATTGCGCCGAAATATGTCGGCTCGCCCATATATCCCGCGTCCGGGATGATAATGCCAGCTGACTAGGTGGCGATGAAACATGTTTCCCTTCCCCATGTCCCCATATACATGTATCCCTTCCCCCCTCCCATTTACATATATAGCATGCATGCGAGCCCAAGGAAAGTCATGTGTCTATCGGAGTGACGTAAGGTCGGTAACCTCCGATTGTATTATGGAATCATCTTGGTCGTCATGTCTCGCCTTGAAGGAACAATTATAAGGCGAGACTATCAGTGAAGAATATCATCACGGGGAAACATGAAACAGGATTATAACATTTTATTTCATATACTTTGAAACCTTCAAATAGTCATTATCCAAAATAGCTTAACATTTCATATCGTCGTAGTCATGGTAAGAACATATCCTTGACATACTCGTCATAGACACTTTATCATGTCTGGCATCATTATTATCGCCATAGTATCGTAGTCGTTGTTTTAATCATAAAACTTTCAAAATCGTAAAGATTGGATTTTGGAGAAAAATTAATATTTTGGAAAACATTTATAACTTTTAGAAAGGAAATCATGTTTTGAATTCATAACTTCTAGCTTTTGAAAACAAGGACGTTATGGGAGCATTTATAAGACTATATCGTATGATTCATGCCATAGAAAGAAAGGGCTTAGCCTTACACACCTGCGCCGCGCCTTACTAGCTACGCTTATTCGTCCAACTTGTTAATCTACATTCATAGGAGTTCACACATTCGTTAGATCCTTTGTCATATACTTGCCTTAACCTTTCAAACACATTCATTTATATTCTGCCGAAATTTCGGCAGCATCTCCCCTGTAAATACACCACCCCCGAGATTCTAACTCGGCCAAATTTAACAATAACAATCCGAGAATGGAACTCGGCCAAACCAACAACAATATTAGCAATTCATTCTAGCAACATTCCATCATTCAATTAAATTCAATTCAATTTAATTCACGTAATCTTTCCACGACTTAATCAACATATTACTTTGCCCGAAACACTCCAATTCAACAACAACCGTGTATGTCATCATCATTCATGTATGCTAACTTCAACAACAACCTTCATTCCTCATCACATAATCCATAACGACGACAACTAGAATGTCAAATAACATCGATTTACCTTAACTTACCAAAACGCCTATTATTTGACCATAACCACTTCTTACATATTTTCATGCATTTTCATCCATCATTTCTATATATTACAACAACAAACAACATACTACATATAATTAATTTAATCCTCTCACACAACACAACACATGTACACGGCCAACACTACCCCATACGGCTACCATTCCAACATATTATATTCATGATTTTTCATTCATTTTACGTTATGGATTTCACCACACAACAATTAAACTACCAAAATAAAATCAATTCATTACTTCTACACCACCACTACTACATTCGGCCATACCACCAACATTACAATTTCATAGATTTCATTCATTTCCACAGTCCACAACATATATCACAATCAAATAACATCAAATAAAATTTGTTCATCATGCTTGCACCAAAGGAACATGCACACGGCCATATCTTCCAACACATAACCTTTCATCCATTTTCATTCACCATAACACGTCCAAAACATCCATAAACATGTAAAGGAGGATTGAATCTTACCCTTTTTCCATTCATCTTCACTCTCGGCTAGGCTTGGAGAATCGCAATATCGAACGGTTTTCTTGTTCTAACAACTACTCCACGTCGACGAGGGCCTCTTAATTAGTATGAAAGCATGAAGAAAGAAATTTTCTATGACCAAATTGATGGGGCTGGTTCGGCCAGCCCCCCCTAGCCGTTTGCCTCTTTTTGTTTTTTTTCTTCATGTTTCTTGAAATTTCTAAAGTGGAAGAATGATTTGTTTTTGTCTTGAATTAAGAGAGGGACTTATATTACCATAGGTCATTTTGCGAATTTTTTCTCCATTTTTCTTGAATACTTGTGAAATTACCATTTTACCCTTAGACTTCCATGATATTACCATAGGTCATTTTGCGAATTTTTTCTTTTTACCCGTGGCCTTTCCCAATATTTCCATACTACCGACGTACACAAATAATATTCTTAACAACTCGTACATCAAACAACTCTTGAAAATGATCTTGTCCTTAACTTGCCACGACTTTCTCGAATCATCCGAATGTACTAAATACGGGATATAACAAATTTATATACTTAGCGAGCCTTCATGGCTGGACATGATACTATGTATATTTCACCGCGCCTTAATGGCCGGATAAGATACACTATATATTTCACCGCGCCTTAATGGCCGGACAAGATACTATATATATATAACACCATTGCTACATGGCCGGACAAGACCGCGCCTTAATGGCCGGACAAGATGCTATATATATTACCGCGCCTTAACGGTCGGACATGATAATATATATGTATATATGGAAAAGTCATTTTTTTAAAAGCTAAGCATGCTTGACATCCGCCTTATAAAGGCATTCAGAGGCACAAGTTGATCTCTTTTATATTACTTTATCTTCGTACTTTCATTATATTATTTTCCATGTTCGGTATCTATTACTATGTTACTATTCATGCCTTACATACTTAGTACACTATTCGTACTAATGTCCTTTCTTGTGGACGCTGAGTTCATGCTCGCAGGTTCAGGTAGTCATTTGGATGAGCCAGACCAGTAGGATCTCCTCGGCCGCAGTCAGTACGCTCCACTTGATCCGGAGCTGCAGCTTTTGGTATGCTATTTATGAGGTGTACAGATGTGGGTATGATAGGGCCTTGTCCTGTCTTTCTACAGCTAGACTCCATAGAGGTATGTAGACACTGTATATAGTGGGAATATCATGTAGCTTTGTGGTCTCCTATTTTTCGTATAGCGCATGTAGTGGCCATGTCAGCCTGTGGTGTCATCCGTTGCACGTATGCCTATATATACATATCCACGTGTATAGATTATGAGTTTTTCAAGACAGAGTTTATTGCATAAATTTTGTAGCAGATGCTTAGGAGTTAGAACTGGGCCACCAGGTTATTCAGCATATAGTAAGTACGAATTTAGGGGTGCTTGGTCAGCAATGACCGGGCACTCATCACGGTCCATGGGTTTGGGTCGTGACAAAAGTGGTATCAGATCATTTCGTCCTAGGTATTGTCTACAGACCATGTCCAGTAGAGTCCTGCTTATGGGTGTGAAGCTGGCTACACTTATAAACAGGAGGCTGCAGGATATTTAGGAATCATTGACCTTTCCTTCTATCTTAGATCGTCCCATAGAGCTAGAGTCTAGGAAAGATTATTTCTGACCCTCTTTTCTTGTAGGTGAGCATAGATTGATAAAGATGAAGAGATCAACCTCAGACAGTGGGTGTGTTAAGAAGACCCTTAGAGTATATTTAGGACCACAGGCTCCGGGACCGAGCAGGAGGAACCTTAGCTATTCCATCGAGACTGATCCCTCTGAGGACCCCATGACGATTCCCCCTGAATTTCTGACTTCTAGAGAGAAGGATCCATCACAGGACAGCTATGACACGTGTCACGACCCAAACCGGAGGGCAGCGACTGATACCCAAGACCCTACTCGGCTGATTGTCATACTACCATTCCATCCATGAGCCATAACTTTTTGTGAACCCTTAATCTATGAAATGACGCTTCCGTCAGGTATAGAAAAGGTTTTCAATAAAACTCTTTTGTCAAATCAGGGACTTCTCCCTTATCGTTAACTCAAGAGAACCTTTAGTCACAAATACAATCCTTACAAAGGAAGCAAAGAATAAAGACACATCGACCTATATGGTCGTCTTACACAACTGTCGACTCCTCGACGCCCTATCCACAGGACACTGTCTACAAAGTCTCTAACATATACAAAATACCATAACATAAGTACTTTGACTCGGCAACAGCCCGAATTGAGATGGAGCTCACCAATCCAGCTGATAGCCTGGGAACATCCTATAGCCAATGTCTTCTACTCATCTGTATGCACTTGCGTGGCATGAAACGCAGCGCCCCCAGGAAAAGGGACGTCAGTACGAACAATGTACCATGAGAATGTGTGTCTATAACCAACTCTGGTAAACATGTACGTGCATATGAAATGTTGATGCAACATGAGAATGTGTGTCTATATATATATATATATATATATATATATATATATATATATATATATATATATATATATATATATATATAATGAATGGGTTCACCCTGCTCACAGCCCCTTCGGGCATCATAATCATCGTATACTAGCTGTTCAGGTTGTTTGCGTATATAAAGCCTTAGCCCTTCTCCCTTCCCCATGAAATGATGTCATGCATGTATGTAAATATGCAAATTAATGAAAATCTTTGAAAACCATCAAAAGACTCCCTTCGGAGCAACTTTTGTTTCAAAACGGGAACTTCTTCCCTTTTCTTAAAAATGGGAACTTCTTCCCCTTTTTCTCAAAAAAGGGAACTTCTTCCCCATTTCAGTTGTCTCCTTCGAGACTCAAAAATTTAAATGTAAAATGCATAGGTAAGAGAAAGACCTTATGATTGTCCCCTTCGGGATTTAGACAACATTATGAAATCGCACAACTTAAGAATGCCCCTTCGGGCTTAAGAGGTCAAAGATACAAATACTCCTACACTGTTTAGGAATAGAGTCTTTGGAGTTCATTTATTTGCTGGGTTCGTTTAGATAATAAGAAACTTCATCACTACCATAATAATTACCACTATCATGTATCACATTGAATGATCCATAACATAAACTGAGGCCACATGTTATATAGCACGCTCAGACATAAGCTGAGGCCATAGCACACTCAGACGTAAGCTGAGGCCATAGCACACTCAGACATAAGATGAGGCCATAACACACTTAGACGTAAGCTGAGGCCATAGCACACTCAGACATAAGCTGAGGCTATATATTATATAGCACGCTCAGTCACGTCATGAAATCATCTAGAAACTTAGGCTTGAAAATCTCTAGGATTGGAGTCATCGTAAGATTTTTCAGAAACTATAGACTTCTGGCATTTCTAGGGGTAAAATATTATGGATTTCATGTATGGAATCAAAACATAGGAATCATGCCTTTGAAAGAAAGGTTTAACCTTAACAAACCTGGAAGCTCGCTTCTCGAATTTCCAACCTACCTCCTGTCTTGAAATCTACATATAAAACCATTCATTCTATTGTTAGGCTCGTTATATACTTATCCTAAGCCTCCAAATAAATCTTTCTAGAATCTGCCGAAATTTCGGCAGCATCTCCCCTATTTATATGCCTAGCCCAAAATCTCAATTCAGAAGCCAACAACAACAACAACAATACCAACATCAATAACAATATTATCAACACCAATATGTACCATAAAACAGCCCACACACTGTTTTCCAACTTCCATAACTAACCAACTTACTACACAATTATGTAACGACTTTATCTCCGTAAATAGGTCTTAAATAATACCAAAAGCGAAAGATTCATACCATTTTCCTTGTTAAGACAACAATGCCTCAATGTCCACGCTAAAATCCACCGCAAAACAATACTAGAATCACAACCATGCGTTACCCGGACATAAACCACTACTTCGCGACTTAAAAATTGCTCACTTTTTGTTTCCCCCTCTCTCTCTCTGTCTTCAATTTCTGGAATTTTCTAGGAAAATCTGATTAAAAAAGGGGTTCTTACCCTTTTTATAAGGGTCAAATTCGGGTCGGGTTCACTGTAGCATTTTACTGTAGCAGTACTGTAGCACGCGTTTCTGCTCTGTCAGCTGAACTTGTAACGTCCATAATTCTGTACTCCTAAGTCCAATCGGCGAGCATTTTGTTGCGTTAGAAACTAGACATGACGAACTTCATTTTAGGATTTTGTTTCACCTTAAAACACTTCATATGCTAAGAGATATTTGTCCGCCAGCTTGGACAAAAATTGCTCCTCATATTTTCTCCAAAGTCCGACAAACTTAATTTCCTTTATTCACTTACCCGCCAATCCTTTCGATACTTCTCATACATGATCTTAAACCATTACAACCATAAAATAGGTACATATCACTTGAATGTTCACAATTTAGCAGTTAACACCTACGGAACTCAACGTCCGAACTGCGAGGTGTAACAATCTTCTCCCCTTAAAAACATTCGTCCTCGAATGTTGTAGTTACAAATACACAATGTTTTAACTGATGTCTTGAAGTGACTGTATTTCTTTTATACTCCGATCGCCTTATTTTTAACATGGTTGGTCAACCTCTTCTCTCGCAATCATTTAGAATCTCCAACCGTGAGGTTCACATGCTTCTAATTTCCCTCAAACTGTTCTAGTTCCTCATCCTTCCATTATGTCTAAACCTGTAGGTCTCCTTAGTACACTTCCCGGGGGGGGGGGGGGGTCACCAATCCTATTACTACTCTGGCCCAAGCACGCTTAACCTCGAAGTTCTAATGGGATCAGGTGCATTAGTGCTGGTATGATCACATCCATCCTACTGCGTGGCCTTTATCACGTGACCTAAATCAAGTTAAAGTTCTAACGGATCCCAAGAAAAAATTCCGGTCATGCATCTCCCTCTGAATTGGAAACGTTCCTCATGTTGCTGACCGCACAAATGTTGTTTTAGTCTTTGGAAATCCTTATTACTTTTTGATTTCCCATTGTCGGGTGCTATAATTTCTCTAATACCTTAGTCAGTCCTTGTGCTCGTACTCAAGCGTACTTGCTTCCCCCCTTAAAGGTTTTACCTTATGGTGTTGTATTTCATTGTCATTCTTGATCGAAATTTCATCCCATAATAATACCTTTGTCACTACTTTTGTTCTTGCACTTACGAATCCTTCAAGTGCCCTACTTGTCATTACTCAAGAATACTACTTTAAATCTCAAATCTTGCCTATAATAATAGCAATTGATACAAGATTAAGAACGAAAATAGAATTAAAATGCATGAAAAGAAAAGGATAGATAATTTGACACAACTTAATACCTAATTTAGCAACCAAAGTTACAGAAAACTAAGACCTCTAAATTAAGAACAAAAGAGACACCAAATTCTTAGGATGATCAAGAGGGATTTGGAATCCCTAATAACAAATCCTCTCAACAATTACTCAATCAAAGGTTTCACAAGCTCTCAACTCTCAAGAGTTTTACAATATCAAATATCAATTTTCAAAATAGTCTATGTCTCCTAAATGAAAGAAACTACTACTTATACTAAGGCTCAAAAGAAGACAACTACACTATTACACTTTTACCCTTAATGAAGTAAGGGCCTTGTTTGGGTGTCTTCTTTTGGGAACAAAGCTTGAATTTGCAAATCTTCAAGTAATAGCCACATTTCAAGTATGACCATCTTCAATCCTCTTCTCCAAACCATCATCCCATGCTATCATGAACACTTGAAATCCCCGGGAAGGTGCTAGAGTGTATTCAAGTATGTCCCTCCTCATGAACAATGCTTGCATAGCTTGAAGTTCCCTTGCTTGGCTCCTTGTAAAAGGTCTTGATGCCACTCGAATTGTATCATTCTCCCCTTCTTGAAGAGAATTTTTCCACAAATTTAAGGGATCATCATCTTGCACCACCATAGGAGAGAGATCACACACATTGAAGGTGTTATGAACTTGGTATTCGGGTGGAAGATCAATTTTGTATGCATTATCATTGAGTCGTTCAAGTACTTCAAATGGACCATCTCCTCTAGGAATCAACTTGGTCTTTCTTTTGTTGGGAAACCTTTCTTTTCGGAAATGTACCCAAACCCAATCACCCGGTTCAAGCACAACTCGTTTGCGACCCTTGTTTGCTCTCTTGGCTGTTTCTTAATTCTTTTTCTCAAGGTGAAGCCTCACCTTCTCATGCAAATTCTTCATGGCCTCGGCTCGTTTTTTGCCATCTAAACTTAACACAATATCTTGAGATAAAGGGGTTAGATCTAAAGGGGTTAGGGGGTTAAAACCATAAACCGCTTCAAAAGGTGACATGCCAATAGTGCTATGAATGACTCTATTTTAAGAAAATTCAACCAAAGGCAATTGATCTTCCCAAGATGATAATTTACTTTAACCATGTCCCTAAGCATAGAACCTAAGGTCCTATTGACAACTTCGGTTTGGCCATCGGTTTGTGGGTGACAAGAGGTAGAAAACAACAATTTAGTACCAAGTCGTCCCCACAATTCTTTCCAAAAGTGGCTAAGGAATTTCGGATCCCTATCGCTCACAATGGTTTTGGGAATACCATGCATATTTACCACATGTTCAACAAACAAAGAGGCAACATGAGGAGCATCATCAACTTTATGACAAGCAATGAAATGAGCCATTTTAGAAAATCGATCAACCACAACAAAGATGCTATCTTTACCCCTTTTGGTTCTAGGGAAACCCAACACAAAATCCATCGAAATATCAACCCAAGGTTGTTGAGGGGTTGGGAGAGGGGTATACAAACCATGGGGAAGGAGTCTAGACTTGGCGCCGCGACATTCAATGCATCGGCCACAAACCTTAGCCACATCCCTCCGTATATGAGGCCAATAAAATTGCTCCTCAAGAATCCCCAAAGTCTTATCAATCCCAAAATGTCCCATCAATCCCCCATTGTGTGCCTCCCTCACAAATAATTCCCTCCAAGAGCTCATGGGCACACACAAACGCTTGTTTTTGAACAAGAAACCATCAAACCTAGAATAGGGAGTAGAAGACCTATCCCTAATCCACCTCTCCATTTCCCACTCTTCGCAATCTAGAAAGATTTTGGCAAAGACGGGGTCCTCGGGATACAATGTCTTCAAGCTTTCAAAACTCATCAATTTAGAAGGCAAGGTATTAATCAAAACATGTTTCCTTGATAGGGAATCCGCCACTACATTCTCCTTTCCCTTTTTGTATTGGATTACATAAGGGAAGGTTGCAAGGAATTCAACCCATTTAGCATGCCTTTTGTTCAACTTTCCTTAGGCCTTGAGATGTTTTAAGGACTCATGGTCGGTCCTAATCACAAACTCTTTAGGCCACAAGTAGTGTTGCCAATTACCCAAAGCTCTAATCAAAGCATACAATTCAAGATCATAGGTGGAGTAGTTCAACGTCGCACCCTTAAGCTTTTCACTAAAGTTGGCATTGGGTTTTTGGTCTTGCATCAAAACGGCACCAATACCTACTTTGCTAGCATCACATTCAATTTCAAAGATTTTTTCAAAATCGGGTAATTGCAACAACAGGGCGGAGCTAAGCATTTGTTTTAGAGTTTCAAAAGCCTTTGCTTGCTCCACACCCTAAGAAAATGGTTTATCCTTTCGGATTACCTCGGTCAAAGGAGCGGCTATGGTACTAAACCCCTTAACAAACCGCCTATAAAAACTAGCCAATCCATGAAAACTTCTAATATCACCAATGGATTTAGGAGTTGGCCAATTCTTAATAGCATCTATTTTGGATTCATCAACCTCAACGCTCCTTGAACTCATAACAAAATCCAAGAAAACAACTTCATCAACACAAAAGGAGCATTTAGCAACATTAGCATAAAGTTGTTCTTGTCTAAGCACTTCAAACACACATTTCAAGTGAATAACATGCTCATCCATGGCTTTACTATACACCAAAATATCATCAAAGTAAACAACCATGAATTTGCCAATAAAAGGTTTCATGACATGATTCATCAAACGCATGCAAGTACTAGGAGTGTTAGTGAGACCAAAAGGCATCACCAACCATTCATATAGACCAAACTTGGTCTTGAATGCGGTTTTCCACTCATCTCCGGGTTTCATCCGGATTTGATGATACCCACTCCTAAGATCTACCTTAGAGAATATGCATGAACCATTCAACTCATCAAGCATGTCGTCAAGACGAGTTTTGCGATGGCGATACTTTACCGTTATCTTGTTGATGGCTCGGCAATGAACACATATGCGCCATGATCCATCTTTCTTTGGCACCAAGATCACGGGCATGGCACAATGACTCATACTTTCTCGCACAACTCCCTTTTCAATGAGCTCATCCACTTGTCTTTGAAGCTCCTTAGTATCATCCGGGTTGGCTCTATAAGCCGGTTTGTTTGGTAATTGAGACCCCGGGACAAAGTCAATTTGGTGTTCAATTCCCCTCAAGGGTTGTAACCCCTTTGGGAGTTCCGTTGGGAACACATCATCAAATTCTTGCAAAAGAGAAGAAATAGAACTAGGAAAAGAAGGGGTAAGCTCATTAGTGTGCAATGCATAGTCCCTATGCATGAGGAGAATCACCGATTGACGCTCCTCCAATTCCTCCTTAATTTCCCCACAATTCGCCAAAAGTGACACCTTGGTTTTTCCTCTAAGCTCTCCTTTCTTTCCACTCAACTCTTTAGAACTACTCTTCTCTACTCCCTCGTCCCCCACGTTCTTCTTTTGCAATGCACCATGACCCATCTCCTTTAACTCCCTCATTTTGTTATAGATCTCACCCACTTGGGAAGGGGTCATGGGATTCAAGACAAGTTTGACACCATTCTGGACAAGGGTGTATTGGTTAGTTCTCCCATTATGGTTGACGAACCTATCATATTGCCATGGTCGGCCAAGTAGAAGGTGACACACTTGCATGGGAACAACATCACACAACACCTCATCGTGATACTTCCCAACCATGAATTTGATGATAGGTTGCCGAGTCACCTTCAATTCACCACATTCATTGAGCCATTGAAGTTTGTAAGGGTTTTCATGGCGGGTGGTGGGAAGTTGCAAGAAATCAACAAGGGTAGTACTAGCAACATTGGCACAACTCTCCCTATCAATGATCATGATGCTAGTGCTTTGGTTAATGATGCACTTGGAATGGAAGAGATTTTCCCATTGACTTGGATTATCCATTGCTTTGCTTATCATGGTCCTTCGCACCACATAGAGAGGTACAATAGGCTCATCATCACCTTCAACACCATCCCCTTCACTATCATGATGTTCATTCTTATGATTGCCCTCATCATCCCCTTCCTCACATTCTTCCTCATCCTCACTATAAGTGTCTTTCAAAATAAACGCTCTACGATTAGGGCACTCGCTTGCTCTATGACTGAAGCCATGACATTTAAAGCATTGAATAGGAGTTTTCGTACCTCCTTCTTTTGGAGAAAACTTCGGAGGTTGTTTGTCAACTTGCTTCTCAACTTGAGAATTCTTCACAAATGGTTTCTTGGCTTCTTGCATGGGGCCCTTATTCTTTTGCCAATTGGAGGAGAAAGCTCCTCGTTCTTTGTTATTGTTCCATGAACTCACATAGCCCCTTGATTTATTGATTTTGTCTTCCTTGAGACCCTCCTCTATTTCAATAGCCGCTTGAAAGGTTTCATCAATGCTCCCATAGTTATGGAGTCTCATTTGTGAGATGATGTCACCATTTAACCCGGCTCGAAACCGAGTCATAGCATTTAACTCATCATCGGCAAAGTCGATTCTCATCTTGACAATTTGGAACTCATCATAGTATTCTTCCACACTCTTTTTGTTTTTCCTTAAGGTATACACCTTCTTGAGTTGTTCTTTTTTGTAGCGTTCGGTGACATACTTACGCCGCATGGCCTCCTTCAACTCATCCCAAGTAGGTGTGGGCGGGAGTCCAATAACTCTTATTGCTTTCACTTGATTTTCCCACCATGTGGAGGCATACCCTTCGAATTGAGAATTGGAGTAAGAAGCCTTTTTCACCTCGGACATGTCATTCGTCAAGAAGATTCTATCACAATGCATCACCCAATCAAGGAATGTATCGGGATCACTACTCCCTTTGAAGGTTTGGAGAGTAACCTTGATGGAATTGAGACTCGTGTCTCACCCTCCTCCATAACCGTGATTCCTATTGAAATCTCCATCGTCATCATAACCTTGATGGTCACGACCTTGGTACCCTTCACGAGCTTGATACCCTCTTTGCCTACCCATGTGAGGGTTAGGACCATGCCTTCCACCCCTCCCCCGATAACCTCCTTGTGCTTTCCCTCGTTGCCTCCAACCTTGGTCTCCATATCGTTCGTGCTCGAGTATAGCTTCTTCTATCTCATCGTCATTTGGTTGTTGGATGTTTGGATGTTGTTGGGGTGGCATCGGTGCATTTAGGTGCGGATCATTTGGGGGTGGATCATTTGGATGTGGATCATTTGGAGTTTTATCTTGTGGGGGTGGATTGTTCCGTTGGCCTAGGGGAATGTTGTTTGGTGGAGTAAGGGTTGTGTTTTGAGGGGTGTTTTGGGGGTGTTTTGGGGAGTGGGGTTATATAATTGATGGAAGGTGCCGGGTGACAATGTAAGTGAAGTGCTTCGAGTAGCTCCACTTGTGCCTCCTTGCTATTGCACTCGGGGCGAATACGAGACCTCCCTACTACCTCCTTCAATTGCTTCCACCCTACTTCCCAAGTTTTCTATTCGACCATCCATGTTTTCCATTCGACCACCCATACTATCCACCTTATCGTTCAAGGCTTGTAAGGCCCTCATTACATCAACTAGTGTGAGTTCCCCGGTGGGAACTCGAGTTTTATCCTCCGTAGCCATGGTACCTATTAAGACACTCAATAAAACAGGCAAACACGTTAGATTAGTAAAATCAACTCACAATCGCTCAAGTATGCGCACCTTTAGTTGCCTCACAAATTGCTTCCGCCAAAGGTTGTGTGCTTGTTAATGCTGACTAGTCACAAGGGTTCAAATTCTACTCTTGGTCGGAATAGATTCTTGTTAGACTAAGAAAGATTGACGACTCAATTCAATCTAACGGACTTGAACCAAGAAATTAACAACGAAGCAAAAATGAAGAAAAGCACGAAAGAATTGGCACGAAAGAAATGCGGACACAAGAAATAGCAAACACAAGTAGGAACAACTACTAAATGGCTACTAGTTGAGAAACACAAGGAAATGGAATGCTAAAAAAAATCGGGAAATAAATAAAATTCCGGGCCCGGGTAGGTGATAATTTGGAAACACGGTCTTGAAGCCCCAATTGATCAAAGGTATCAATTTGAAGTAATGAAAATTTAAAGGGAGTTTTTTTTTTTTTTTGTTCCCTACTCGAGGAATGGAAACAATCACTTACAATCAAGGCTCAAGAAGTTTTTTAAGAAATGAATTGAGATGAAATGAAAATTTGGAATTGAAAATGTACCTCATATTCACGGATTGGGTTGTGAAATTTATACGGTCCGTATATAATTCACGGACCGTAAAAGGTGTCCGTAGAATAGGGACAGAAACTCAGAATTTTGGTACCAGATTTACGGACCAAAATCTACGGATCGTAAAATTTTTACGGTTCGTATTTTCCCACCGTAACGATGATGTACCCAACTATCTGTCCAGCTGGAATAGTACTTTTTACTCCAATAATTGACGCCCACTGTCCACTTGTAGTATCATTTTCATCTTATCATTCCATTAATCAATCTGTAACCATCATAGACGTATAATCTTCGTGATCTCCAAAATCTTTGGTCCTTGTCCTCCTTTGCCAGAGTGCCCATTATTTACAACCTTCTTAGTTCTAGTTATAAGGTCATATAGGCCGGTTTCGGAGTCCTCACATTCTCCATTTGCCACGTACAACCTTACTCTATATCCTGTTGATTTATTTAAACTTGATCCTATCGTCTTCTTTCCTGCTTTCATCCTAACCTTTTCCACAATTATGTATTATCTAATCCTCAATGGGTATACATTTTTCCTTGTCCAAGTCTCTCCCTCCTCCTTGATATCATAACCTTCCTTTTTCCTAATGCTCCTTCTTATGTTGTTAGTCGAGTTACCGCTATCTAACTTTAATTCCCGAGAAAACCCAATCCTAATTCCCTCTGTAGGGTTTGCTACCTCAATTTTGACATACAACACAATCAATACTTTTGACATGTCGTAACATCGATCATAAGGGTATACATAATACTCGATGTAGCCACTTGTGACTTATCATCCCGTTGCCATATGATTTTGTCCTGAACTTGTAGCTTTAATACATCTCCCCTCTTTTGACCGACTAGTCAGACTCATACCTCACAAACATTTCGAAATTCTAATTGCAAAGCTCATATGCTCCAAATTTTCCCTCGGGATATTCTGGTCTCATATTCCCTTTTCGTATGTCTAAATCTGTAGGTCTTCCTAGCATACCTTTCTACATCCTAACTGTGAATCCCGGCAATATAGCTTTCCTTAGAACCCTTTACTCGTACTCGTACTCGTACCTTGTCTCCTTGTCTAAAAGAATCAACCTCATATCCTTTACCTTTCTGCAACAACTAAATTGATCCTTGCGATATTTTACCTTCACTTACACACCTACTCTCTTCTCTCCTTACACATAAATCGACATCGCACTTAATTTCTGTATCATCAAATAACCTTCACCATACAAGTCTGAATTATTTTTGAGGTAAGGTCTTCTTATAAGGGTTAGCTAGAAATATACCACATGTTCCTAACGATGATACAATCTCTATTTCCTTCATCGGCCAAGAGACATCACATCTAGGAGTTGTATGAGCAATCCAGAAAACAATCATAAATGCAAACCAGCTTACCTATTGCGTCACAACTCGGAATATACCTCAACCTTTATCGATCATCCTTTTGTACTTTCCTAGTCATTTCCTCTTCCATTCATTAGCTACACATTTCAATCATTCTTGCAACACCCTTACCATATCCGACTCATAATCCTTTTTACCAATACTTACCTCTGTGCTGATTCCCTCAACTTCTATTGTCCCTGTAGTCCCAATATCATCATTCACTTCCTTTGTCGATACCATTCTTTTGCTAAAATCAAGAATTAGTGCAAGGAATTTCACTTTCTATGACTTGGCTCACATCGTACGATCTTAGATGTGAAAGAAGGGTAACCATCCTAAATGCCCTGTAGCCTCATGTTTATAAATGTAGCGCACAACACACCATAAAAAAGACTCTACTGGACACGACTTTGCAGACAACCCCTTGGACGAACTGCTCTGATACCACTTCTGTCACGACCTAAACCGGAAGGCCGCGACTGACACCTAAGACCCTACTCGGCTGAGAGCCATACTACCATTCTATCAATGAGCCAGAACTTTTTGTGAACTTTTAATCTATGAAATGACGCTTCCGTCAAGTATAGAAAAAGTTTTCAATAAAACTCTTTTGTCAAATCAGGGACTTCTTTGTTATCGTTAACTCAAGAGAACCTTTAGTCACAAATAAAATCCTTACAAAGGAAGCAAAGCATAAAGATACATCGACCTATATGGTCGTCTTACACAACTATCGAATCCTCGACGCCCTATCCATAGGACACTGTCTGCAAAGTCTCTAACATATACAAAATACCATAACATAAGTACTTTGACTCGGCAACACTCCGAACTGAGATAGAGCTCACCAATCAAGCTGATAGCCTGGGAACATCCTATAGCCAATGTCTGCTACTCATCTTTATACACCAGCGTGACATGAAACACAGCGCCCCCAGGCAAAGGGACGTCAGTACGAACAATGTACCCAGTATGTAAGGCAGAACTGAAATAATATATCTCGACACGGATGATAAAAGAGTAACAGACTCAACCTGTACCTGTAACCAACTTTGATAAACATGTATGTGCATATGAACCTTTGATGCAGCATGAGTATGTGTGTATATATATAAAATGCATGCCTTCACCCTGCTCGCAGCCCCTTCGGGCATAATAGCATAATGGCCCCTTCGGGCATCATAATCATCGCATACTAGCTGATCAGGTTGTTTGCGTATATAAAGCCTTAACCCTTCTCCCTTCCCCATGAAATGATGTCATGCATGTATGTAAATATGCAAATGCATGAAAATCTTTGAAAACCATCAAAAGACTCCCTTCGGAGCAACTTTTGTTTCAAAACGGGAACTTCTTTCCTTTTCTTAAAAATGGGAACTTCTTCCCCTTTTTCTCAAAAATGGGAACTTCTTCCCTATTTCAGTTGTCTCCTTCGAGACTCAAAAATTTAAATGTAAAATGCATAGGTAAGAGAAAGACCTTATGAATGTCCCCTTCGGGATTTAGACAACATTATGAAATCGCACAACTTAAGAATGCCCCTTCGGGCTTAAGAGGTCAAAGATACAAATACTCCTACACTGTTTAGGAATAGAGTCTTTGGAGTTCATTTATTTGTTGGGTTTGTTTAGATAATAAGAAACTTCATCACTACCATAATAATTACCACTATCATGTATCACTTTGAATGATCCATAACATAAACTGAGGCCACATGTTATATAGCACGCTCAGACATAAGCTGAGGCCATAGCACACTCAGACGTAAGCTGAGGCCATAGCACACTCAGACATAAGCTGAGGCCATAACACACTTAGACATAAGCTGAGGCCATAGCACACTCAGACATAAGCTGAGGCTATATATTATATAGCACGCTCAGTCACGTCATGAAATCATCTAGAAACTTAGGCTTGAAAATCTCTAGGATTGGAGTCATCGTAAGATTTTTCAGAAACTATAGACCTCTGGCATTTCTAGGGGCAAAATATTATGGATTTCATGTATGGAATCAAAACATAGGAATCATGCCTTTGAAAGAAAGGTTTAACCTTAACATACCTGGAAGCTGGCTTCTCGACTTTTCAACCTACCTCATGTCTTGAAATCTACATATAAAACCATTCATTGTATTGTTAGGCTCGTTGTTATATACTTATCCTAAGCCTCCAAATAATTTTTTCTAGAATCTGCCGAAATTTCGGCAGCATCTCCTCTATTTATATGCCTAGCCTAAAATCTCAATTCAGAAGCCAACAACAACAACAACAATACCAACATCAACAACAATATTATCAACACCAATATGTACCATAAAACAACCCACACACTGTTTTCCAACTTCCATAACTAACCAACTTACTACACAATTATGTAACGACTTTATCTCCATAATTAAGTCTTAAATAATACCAAAAGATAAAGATTCATACTTTTTTCCTTGTTAAGACAGCAATATCCTCAATATCCACCGCAAAACAATACTAGAATCACAACCATGCGTTACCCGAACATAAACCACTACTCCGCGACTTAAAAATTGCTCACTTTTTGTTTCCCCCTCTCTCTCTCTTCAATTTCTGGAATTTTCCAGGAAAATCTGATGAAAAAAGGGGTTCTTACCCTTTTTATAAGGGTCAAATTCGGGTCAGGTTCACTGTAGCAATTTACTGTCGCATTACTGTAGCAATTCGGTACTCCGAAGTCCAATCGATGAGCGGTTTAGTGCGTTAGAAACTAGACTTGAAGAAATTCATTTTAGGCTTTTGTTTCACCTTAAAACACTTCATATGCTAAGAGATATTCGTCCGCCAAGTTGGACCAAAATTGCTCCTCATATTTTCTCCAAAGTCCGACAAACATAATTTCCTTTATTCATTTGCCCGCCAATCCTTTCGATACTTCTCATACATGAACTTAAACCCTTACAATCATAAAATAGGCACATATCACTTGAGTGTTCACAATTTAGCAGTTAACACCTACGGAACTCAACGTCCGAACTACGAGGTGTAACAACACAGACCCGTCTGAGGGTTCATATGGGACTCCAAAGGAGGAGATTTCCGAGACTATATTAGAGTTGACTCCCCCAGCTTCTCCTATGGCAGAGCTCTATCTCAGGCCAGCTACGCCTGAGAGTGTTACTGATTATTCTTGCCCATTATCTTGACCGTCAGTAAATCAGGAGCTACCTGAAAATCCGTATCCCTTGGACTTATATGAGAGAGATGAGGAGGGCCAGACTAGCAGATGGCGGGAGGACAACGAAGAGGATTCACTTTATAGCCCTCCAGACTAAGTTCAGGACAGGTCGACTATAGGTATATTAGTTCTTTATTGAAATTTCTTACGTGTGTACAATTATTGCAGGATATCATTAATAGGTGACAAATGGGAGTTTTAGAGGAACCGATAACCAAAGTACTTATGGATAATTGCGACTAAGATGTTTCGGCCCCTACAAGGAATTTTAAATTTAGGAATGAAGACAGTCGTGTGTTGATCGATGGTTATTATTGAGAGTTTCGAAGGCTAAACTAGCATTTGCTCGATTAGGAAAGTATGGGATCTTTCCAATCCGGAGGGAGATGCATTATAGGAATTTTATTGGGATCCGTTAGAACTTCAACGTATTCTAGGTCAGGTGATAAAGGTCACGTAGTAGAGTGGATGCGATCGTACTAGCATTAACGCACCGGATCCCATCAGGACTCCAAAGTTAAGCGTGCTGGGGTGAGAGCAATACTAGGATGAGTGACCCCCTGGGAAGTGTACTAAGAGTCCTAAAAATTTGGATATAAGAGAAGGATGAGGTACTAGAATATCTTGAGGGAAATTAGAAGCATGTGAAACTCACGGTTGGAAACCCCAGATGATTGTGAGAGATAAGGCGGACCGGCTTGGCAAAGAGAGAGAAGACATATTACAGCTATAGAACTAGGATGAGTTTAAAATAGTATTGGGAATATTTTGTAAGTAAGGTGTTAGGAGAGGTATATACGATATTTTATGTGTGGTCAATCAGTTTGTGTGCCCCGATAATCGACGTTGCGATGTGTTAAAGGTACTGGTTGAATAAGGTATTAAAGTTCAAGTGGTAAGTGTTACAGAGCGAGGCGACATTTGTCTCTCTAAAATTAAAGTTGGATAATCCTGATGCAATCACATCAGGGAAAAGGAATGAAGTGAGTATACAAGAGTAAGAAGATTAGGATGCCCTGAGGAAAGGAGAGGTGTAAGCAATGAAGATATGTTCCAAAAAAGGGTTAACTCATGCCTCAAGATAGGGATCTTGAAGGTAAGTACAACGACAAAGAACCATTTGGATGAATCTCGAAAGTAAGTATATGAAAAGAATGTAGTATGTAGTATGGAATGAAAGACGAATGTAAAGGGTTGGAAATCAGATTCTTATAAGTGGGACTGAAGGGCAGTAACAACGAATAAGGATGAGAATTGGGAGAAAATAAGCAGGTTTTGCAAAAAAAAAATGACAAGGGATTTCCGGCTCTTGGGGGGTAGTCAAAGAGATAAATGTGCAACCATACTTACACGATTACCATGGAAACGGGGAAGTCTTCCAAAAAGATGATTTAGCAATAGAACGAATTTGCATTCAGAAAGGATATTTTATGAATTTCAGGGGAAATACCATAAGTGGAGAAGAGTGCTTCGGAGGAAAGGGACTCAATGAAGGTCCTGAGGATGAAAGTAACAAAAGTACACTAATGGATTGATTAAAGAAAATCGAACAATCACCAAGGACAGGAGAAAGGATAATAAATAAAAAAGTCTGGCTAAGAGGCAAAACATCAGTAACATAGGATAAGAACCTTGATATGTAATACAAAGATTCGATTATAAGGGAAATAGAACGATACACTAGAGATATGCCTAAATATGGACCAACTGTAGTGTTAGAAAGGAAGATGAAGACTCGACGAAAGAAGAAAGAAAATGGTGTACTTTGTAAGGATTTCATGATAAGAATAAGAAGCGGCAGAACACTAGATGAATTATGATGCATAGCTGTAATGCAAACAAGTAGTTACGAAGAATTACGGGACAAATGAGCTAAGCGAATGAAAGGATGACACGTGAGAATGGCTGGTATGGAATATTAACTTTTAATGGTATAATATAGACGTAAATAGGAATTGGGAACCAAGAGCAAGAAGAATTTCGAGGGTGTTAAGAAGTTAGTCGTGGGGAAAAGACTAGGGCTAAAGGAGCAAGGTATAATCGGACATTCCACAGAGGGCTTAATGAATTCCGTCGTCCCTTAGTTCATTAGCCCAGGGAATTACTAGTCATGAATGGTAGAAGTGAAAAGACGATAAATGAGGCACCCGCGTTGTATCTGGTATGTATGAGCATTTTGATCTGATACAAGGCTTCAAATAGCAGAAAGGGAAATTAGTCAAACCATATGATGAAAAGAACTTCGATATTATAAGGAATCGAGGGGTAGAAGGATTGTTAAGGTCGGCCAGGTGATAATAAAAAATGATTAATATTCAAAGGTTACTGGTGTATAAGAACATCCTTATAAAAGGGGAGAAAAGCAGATCTAGTCCTGAAATGAATTATGACCTTCCCAAAATTCGAAAGAAAGAAATGTGTTAGTTTGAAAAAGCCAAAGTTCGAGAATGTATCAGGGCAAAACAGAAACAGATTGAAAATAAGTATATTATAGGGCAGGTATGAGAAAGAAAGTATGATAGGAAAATAATGGGAATTAAGAAGTCAAAGAAAATTATGTGAGATATGATATTTCTAGACCGTGGTTCGAATCCTTTGTACCGGGGAAATTGTACTGCACCCAGATACGCGGTGACATGTCCTATAGAGAGTAAGAACGGTCTCCAAGTTATCGAGAGGATGGTGAAAAGGATGATGAATACAAAGGACACTTTAGGTTACAACAAAAAGGAATCTTAGTGTCGGAAGAAGCAAAATCCAACAAAAGGAATAATGATAGGCGGCTTGGCGATCTCCAAGAGAAGGGGGGTGATGTTTTATAACAGAAAGATAGCAGTATTGCCGGAGATTGGAAATTATCTCACGAGTCACTAACCATATCGAATATGGGAGTGTATATTATAAAACTATATGAACCATCAACGTGAGGTTATATCCAACAAAATTGATACACCTCGGAAATTTCCTCGTGAACGTACAACGGATGGACTAACGAAGAATACGAGTATATGGTGTTTTAATAAGCAGGGAACGACGTTTGACGACCCTAAGTAAGATTTCAAAGGCGATGGGAACAAGAGATTGGTTATGCTCCATAATGACTAATTATAGGTTTTGAAGACGTGAAAGTTATGGATTTTCACTTTGGCCCAGTCAGTCGTAAAATGAAATACAGACCGTAAAGTGGTATACGGCCCGTAAACCACCATGTCATATTTCAACTTACAAAACTTCAACTTTCTGCCAAATGATCAAATGGTTAAATACGACTTGGAATACTGACCGTAAATTGAAATACGACCCGTAAACTGCGATTGTAAATCACCATGATCCCCAGCATACCTTTCTTGTTTTGATATGCTTAAATACGACCACGAAATACGGCCCGTAAACTAGAATACGGATCGTAAACTGGGTTTACGACTTCTGTGCACTTCGACTACTGTTCATTCCGAATTAGATTATAAGTCATTAAAAAGAGACCCAAGCTCATTAAATTCATTTCATTCCATGATATTTCTCTCTAGAAACCTCTAGAATACTCCCCACTCTTCATTTACAAGAAAATCAAAGGAAATTCATGATCAATAACACCAAATCCATGAGACAAAGTGTATGAAACCTAGCTAAAGTTCATCTCTCTCAAGAAAACCCAAAGGAAGTGAAGTAGGGCTTTGATTCTAGAGGAGTAATTCCATTCAAGACTTGTTCAACCATCATCTAAGGTAAGTTTCATGACTAAACCATGTTGTTTAAGGTATTGGAAGGTTAAGATACTTGAATTGTAAAAAGACATAGGAAATGGGTCATTCATGAGTGAATAGTGTCATGGTTGGATAGTAGTTGGAGTGTTGTGATTATGAATACGTTATAAATGACATTTAGACCATGAAATAAGTATTATATATGAGGAAACGCGATAGTAAGCTATAACCATAAATATGGAGAAATTGAAGAGAAATGGTGGATTGTGGTCAATCTATATAAATGACGATTGTTGATTGCAATATTGTGAATGTAGTTGTAAGCGTGAAGGAGTTGATATAGTACATGGGAAAAGTAGTATAAACCAAGGAAGTGCCGCCAAATTTTCCCTAGAAATAGTAGTGCGTTCTTATAGTCGATTAACTAACGTAAATGCGAATTCTCTCTTGAAGGTAGAAACGTGATATCGAAGGAGAACAAGCAAGCGATAGCTTAGTTAAACGTCAAAGGTATGTGAGGCTAGTCCTTTCTTTCAAATGGCATGAATCTTCTAGCATGATTTTCATTCCTCTTCATGAGTACCTATGTTCCAGAAAGCTAAAAGTCTATGTATATGAATAGCTATATAAGATAAGAGACATGATATGATGGTTCTACAATGTTAATGATGTTATTTATTGCTTACACTCACCTTATGTGCTAATTCCTTCAAGGTGAGGCAGAATGTCAATAATTACTCCATAATGAAATCGGGGGATCACGACCTTACGTCACCCCGATAAAGTAAAGTTGTTCATAAGCCTTATGCATGTATTATGATAAGTATGTTACGATAAGCGTATTATGATGAGCATGTATGATGATGATATAACACCGCGCCTATTTGGCCGAGCACTCACCACCAAGGCGGGGAGCTATACGATACACCATGGCCAAATGGCATGGGCAGAGACCACTAGTAGGCGGCATGAGATGATACCCCGGACGCGGGAGGCCTGGACGCAGGCTAGTGTTATGATTATCACACCGATCCGATATGGAAGGGTAGCCTATATATTACTACACCGTACCTATTTGGGTGGGCAGCTTATACATGATGCATAAATGACATGATGATGATTATGAGTAAGCCAGCATGCATTATTTCTCTTACACTTAACAGTCAGATATAGTTATTCTATATTGATAATTCTTTTATATCATTGTCTTATTTCTTTGTTTATGCCTCTCATACTCAGTACAATGTTCGTACTGACGTCCGTTTTCTTTGGACGCTATGTTCATGCCCACAAGTGGACAGGGAGGAGAGCTCGACCCAGACCAGTAGTAGCTATCAGCTGATTGAAAGCACTCCTTTGTTCGGAGGTGCTTATGATGATTTTCTTGTGTATAGTCATATATATGTATTTTTTGGCATGACGGGGTCTTGTCCCACCCTTATGTAAAGCACTCCAGTAGAGGCTCGTAGATGCGCAGTGTGGGTTAGATGGTCTCACGAGATGCTATTATATATGTATATTATTTTGATGGCCGAGGAGCACATGTATATAAAAGTAATTATGCTTCCACATGAAATATGATTTTCTCACAATGTGAGTATAAAGTTTATAACAGAGCATTAAATGAGTAAGATGAGTAGTAGCAAGAGTGGTACTCGGTGGCTAGCCCCGTGTACCCGTCACGGCCCATAGCTTCAGTCCTTGGAAGTGTCTACAAGCCGTGTCTAGTAGAGTGTTGTTTACGGTGTGTTGCGCGCCACATCAATAAACAAGAGGCTATAGGACATTTAGGAAAAATTACCATCCTTCTTCCTATGAGATCGTGCGATAGAGCTATGTATAAGATTTTATCCTCCCTAATTGTGTGTTATGATTTCAGAATGCCACTAAAGGGAAAGGCTACAGCCACCCATAAGGGCAATACTACGGCAAAGAGGCAGGTAAAAAGTGAGCCTCCGATGAATATAGAAGAAGGCGAATAAGATAATGAGGCCTTGTCTAACACTTCTTCTACCCCACCTAATGTGGAAGGACAAGGAAGAGCTCCAGCTCCAATTCCTCCACAGGTCGCTTCGGGTCAAAAAATGACCGAGGCCATCCATTTATTGACACAATTGGTCGCCGCGCAGACACAACGACAAAATGTGAGTTCAAGTGTTCGGGCAGCAAGTACCAAAGCCCGTGATTTTATGAGTCTAAATCCTCCGGAGTTTTTCGGGTCAAAGCCGGATGAAGACCCGCAAGGTTTCATTGATGAGGTGTTGAGGACATTGAAGATTGTCCATGCCTCCGAAACTGAATCCGTGGAGTTGGCATCTTATATACTCCGGGATGTGGCAGTTTTATGGTACAACAACTGGGTATTATAAAGAGGAGAGAATGCGCCTCCTCCGGTTTGGCAAGAATTCGTGGATGCATTCATTCGTCACTACTTGCCACCTGAGGTCCGCCGAGCTAGAGCGGATAGATTTCTAAATTTGAGGCAAGGAAACATTAGTGCCCGGGAGTATAGTATGCAATTTAATTCTTTGGCTAGATATGCCCCGGCTATGGTGGTCGACATGGGAGATCGGGTACATCGATTTGTGAGCGGCCTAGCGCCACATTTATTCAGAGATTGTTTGATGGCCTCCTTGAAAGACGGGATGGATATTTCCCGAATACAGGCTCATGCTCAGAATTTAGAGGGGTGACAGCAGCCACAGAGAAGTGACCATGATGGTGATAGAAGACAAAGCAAGAGAGCCAGATCGATGGGAGCAGGCAGTGATTACGGAGGGGGATCAAGGCAGATATATTCTAGGTACTCAGGCCAGTCGGTGACCAGTGCACCCCCTCGATTTACAGGGAGGATATTTGATCGCTCCTTCCGTTCAGGACAGGGCCAAAGTTCGAGGGCCCCAGATCCCCAGTTCAGGGAAGATTATAGTCAGAGGAGACTCCTAGTACCGCGATGCAGCCAGTGCGGTAGATTGCATTCCGGACAGTGTCGCCAGGGTTCGGACACTTGTTATACTTGCGGCCAAGTTGGGCACATGATGAGAGATTGCCCGTCGATGAGTGGTAGAGTTGGAGTTCAGCCCACAGGTTCAGCGGCTGGTTCTGCCTCAGCGCGCCCGACAGGGCAGACTCCTCAGATATGAACAGGCCGAGGCAGAGGCAGAGGGGCAGCATCTACTTCAGGTGCCACTCAGCCCCGCGTGTATGCTTTAGCCGGATGGCAGGATCTTGAGTCCTACCCGGATGTGGTTATAGGTATATTGTCTATATTTTCCCGTGACGTATATGCATTGATAGATCCGGGTTCTACTCTTTCTTATATTACTCCATATGTTGCCGGTTGTATTGGGGTGAAACCCGAACCAATCAAACCTTTTGAGGTGTCTACTCCGGTTGGTGATCCCGTGACGGCACGACAAGTGTATAAAAATTGTGTAGTTGTGATATGTGATCACCAGACCACAGCTGATTTGATTTAGTTGGAAATGTTAGATTTCTATGTAATTATGGGCATGGATTGGTTGGCATCGTGCTATGCTAATGTTGATTGCCGATTGAAAGTGGTTCGATTCCGATTTCCGAGAGAGCCCGTGCTTGAATGGAAGGGTAATGCAGCATCTCCAAAGGGTAGGTTTAATTCCTACCTTAAGGAAAGAAAGATGATATCCAAGGGTTATATTTACCACTTAGTTCGGGTTCATGACACCGAGTCAAAGCTTCCAACTATCCAATCAGTTCCGGTCGCGAATGAGTTCCCGGATGTGTTTCCAGACGAACTTCCAGGTCTTCCTCCAGAAAAGAGATTGACTTCGCTATTGATGTGTTGCCGGACATGTCACGACCCAACTAGGGGTCGTGACGGGTACCTGGAGCTAGCTACCGAGCACCGTTCACTTTACTACTCATCTTACTCATCTAATGCTCTTTTGCAATTTTTATTCATGGAAGTGTAAGAAAGCATATATTTTATAGGAACATAAATGCTTTATACTTATTTGCCTTTCGGCTATCAAAATAACATATATATATATACATAACAACATTAGGTGAGACCATATAACCCACACTGCGTATCTACGAGCCGCTACTGACATACTTGTACATAGACGGAACAAGACTCTGTCATGCCCAAAAATACACATATGTACCAAAAGAATAACCATAAGCACCTCCGAACAATGGAGTGCTCTCTATCAGCTGACAGCTACTGAGGATCTGGGCTAAGCTCACCTCCTTGTCTACCTGTGGGCATGAACACAGCGTCCAAAGAAAACGGACGTCAGTACCAATATTGTACTGAGTATGAGAGGCATAAACGAAGAAGAAAGACATCAATAATGCAATGAGAACATCGATATGCAACATCTGGATCTGAATAACAATCATATGGAAAGTAATGCATGTTGTCTTACTCATGCTCATCATCATGTCATATATGCATAACATGCAAGCTGACCGTCCATGTCGGAACGGTGTGATAATCAATAACATTAGCCCGCGTCCAGGCCTCCCGCATCCGGGGTACCATCTCATGCCGCCCACTAGTGGAGTCTGCCCATGCCAAAAGGTCATGGTGTATCCGTATAGCTGCCCGCCTTGGCGGTGACTGCCCGGCCAACTAGCCCCGGTGTGATGCAATCATGTCATGCTCATCATAAAATGCTTACTATCATATACTTATCAAAACATGCTTATCTTATCATAGTTCATGCATGAAGCTCAAGATCATTTCTACTCTATCGGGGTGACGTAAGGTCGTGATCCCCCGATATCATTATGGAGCAATTGTTGACATTCTGCCTCACCTTGAAGGAACTAGTACATAAGGTGAGTGTAGGTGTTATGTCCCGTGTTTTCGTATAATTGGAAATCGAGAAATAATTACGATTTGTGTGTTAAAAGGAAATAATTTGATTTTAGTAAATATGACTATGTTGGTTATGGAATCATTAATGTTAAGACTTCGGGGAAGGCCGAGGGTAAATTTGGAATTTCGGAAATTAGTGTCGGGAATTACAAAACGGGACGTTTTATGAATTGGGCCAAGAAAAATTTGACACAAAGTTGAGGCCCAAAAACTTGTGAAGTGGCCGGCCATGTCCAAGGCCTAGGCCTATTCCTTAGTGATCATGTGCTATGCACATGATCAATTATGTGGATATATATCAATTCACACTTAGTGATTATCAAGAACAAAGAACAAAAATCAAAGAACACCTCAAAAAGGGCATTCGGCCGAGAGTTAGAAAAGAAGAGAAAAAAATTTCCCAAGCTTTGTTGTTGATCCAAAGATTTTAGTTTCTACATAGTTGTGAAGTACTCAAGACCCTCTTCAACGGGGTATAATTAGTTTGGCACGAGAACCTCGTTTGCGACAAGTCGAAAATTCAAGAAAAGGTAAGAATTTTGCCCCTCTAATGTTATAGAATTGATATGAATGTGTTAAGGATTGGGAATAGACGAGAATCCCGTAACTTTGGTGTATATAGAAAGTCGTGGGTGTGTGTGTATATTGCATGTTGGCCGTGAGCCCTAGGAAGAAGAAAGTGATGTGAATTGATCTTGTTTAGTTTGTATAATGTGTTGTTGTGATCTTTATGTCGTAAATGATTGATTGATGAATTAAATTGACGTTGGAAAATGATTTCGGACATTATCGGAAAGTGTATACCTTTGGTATAATTGTGTATATCATTGTATATTTAGGGTGCTAAAGACTTTAAATATGAGTTATAGTTGATATTAATGAATTCGGAATGAAACGACGTAAGTTAGAATGTTCGTCGTGAATTTTCGATGTTTTGATGAATTATGGAAAGTAATGGATTTTGGGGCAATTTCGTGTATGGCTTGGATTGTATTTGGGATGTGATTGTATAAGTTTGAATGAGGAAATGAATACAATTATGTAGATATAGAGTTGGAGTTTTGGAAGTTTGAATGAAAGTTGCCAACTTAGGTAACAAAGTAGAACTTTGAAGCTAGAGTGGTTTGATTATTACTTGTGTTGTTTGATGATGTGTGGGCTGTTGTATTGATGTATTTTGAGGCGAGCTAAGTCTCGGGGATGTTAGATTTATAGGGGAAATGCTGCCGAAATTTCGGTAGGCAAAAATGAAGTTAAAGGCATTTTTAAGCCTAAGAATCTCAATTGGTAACTTTGACCATTTGCAGATTTCAGACGAAACGGGACTTGACTTTTGGGAGAGCATACGACGTCTGTAAGGTATGTAAAGCTTCCCACTCCTTCGTTTGGTATATCTTAGTATGATAGGCGAATATGAGAACTTCCGGAGCATTTCTGCTCCTCGAAACCCGATCCACAGGAAAGTTACTATTCATTCAATCCAATTGAAGCCTAAGGGCTCTATTTTGGCTAGAATGCCACCACTCGTCCGAAACCTATCAAAATGTGGTCGGGTAACTTAGAAATGATTATGTATGACCTTTGGCCTATAAACGTTCGGTAAATTTGTTCGCCACCTCAATTCGACTCGAGGTGGGCCCGCTAACCCCGAGACGCCCTATTTGTCTTATTGGGCTGTCCTTCTGAATAAAGTTTGAAATAGTACTTTCGATTTTGGAATTTCCTCCTACGGGATATGTTTGGACTATTACGATATGCTAAATAACGTTTTGAGCTATACGTACTATTTTGGAAATGTTTGGTGAAATGAAACTTTATATCGACTAAGTATGCGATTATTTTGTATTATGAAATGATTTTTGAGATTATTATGTTTTGGAAGACTATTTTGAAATACTACTTGCATTTGTCTGCTCACGACTCTGCTCGTGCCTTGTTATGACTTCGTTCACCGGTTCCCGGGCCAGTTTTGATTCGTGCGCTTTATGATAATTCGACCGTATGCTGTGTTACGGTTCCCGAGGCTTCGCCATAGGGCCGGGTTCCGTTTGGAGTTATGCTGTGATATGGCTCGTGATGCGATACACTCACCTATGATTATGTTTGTGTTCGGGGATGTACGGAGATTTGAAACCTTTTGGTGTTATGCTGTGTGTGGCACCAGCGTCCGAGTGGCGACCACGTTCCTAAGCGTTTGCATGATTTCGTTTGCATTATGTATATGTATATGATTTTGACATACCGATTTGTACTCCACTTTGACATCTGGTTTGCTTGCGGTTTTGATCCATATTTCTGTACTCCGTGCTTTACATACTTAGTACATATTTCGTACTGACCCCCTTTCTCCGGGGGCTGCATTTTATGCCCGCAGGTGCAGACATTGGTGATCCTCCACAGTAGGCTTCACTCTTTGCCATTCCGGAGCACTCCTCTTTGATCCGGAGTCCACTTTTGGTACAGACTCCTTTTGCTTTGTATATATTCTGTACATTTGACTATTTGGGTACGGCGGGGCCCTGTCTCACCATATGTCTTTGTTTTGAACTCGTAGAGGCCTGTAGTCATATACGTGGGATGAGGGTCCTGTATATGTTGGTTTGATTTCGTTTTCTGGTCTTAAAGCGGTCTGTTTGTTATGATGGCCCCAAATGGCCCTTATGCTTATGTTTGCACTTTTGACCGGCGATGTCTATTCCGCCGCTCAGTGTGTATTTGATATGGCATTTTAATTTGGTGCGACCGCTTAAGACATATTTTGATATAAATTATGTTTGATATGATTTCGTAAAATTCTGAAATAAGTTTGGATTTGATAATGAATGTGCGATTCGGTCTGGGTACCCAGGTAGGGTGCCAGTCGCGGGCCACGGGGCTGGGTCGTGACAAAAGTGGTATCAGAGCAGTTTGTCCTCGGAATGTCTACAGGCCGTGTCTCGTAGAGTCTTGTTTATCGATGTGTTGTGCACCACACCTATAAACCGGAAGCTACAGGGCATTTAGGATGTTACTTTCATTGGAATCTTAGATCGTGCGATAGAGCTGTGCTATTAGGATGATTTTGATCTGACTCGCCTTTGTGTTTGCAGTGATGCCTCCGAAGAAGGCAACGGCGGCCCAGAAGGGCAAAGCGAGGATGGGAGAGACTAGCCAGGCACAGCGAGCTACCCGGGCTCATGTTTATGATTTGCCTGAGGATGTACCTCATTCTGAGGGGTCTGCTACAGGCTCACTAGTACAGCCTGGAGCAGGACCTTCCGCAGCTCCAGAGGTCCGTGTACCCGCACCTGAGACTCCAGCTCCTCAGCCAGCGGCGGAGGATAGGACCTTGAGAGAGGCTGTACAGTTGTTGACCACATTGGTGGCAGGGCAGGCTCGCAGACGCGGGCGGAGGGATGATGATGATGATGACAGGCGGGACAGCCTGAGAGTTCGGGAGTTTTTGTTATGTGGCCCTCCAGAGTTCTTCGGGTCTAAGCCCGACGAGGACCCCCATGACTTTATTAGGGGGATGCGACGCTCACTGGACTTGGTCAGGGCTTCAGAGACCGAGTCGGTTGAGCTGGCTTCGCACAGGCTTCGAGATGTGGCTACCCACTGGCACGAGACTTGGGAGCTGTCTAGAGGAGAGGGTGCCCCTCCAGCCACTTGGGATCAGTTTGTGACAGCATTCACCCGCCACTTTTTGCCCCCAGAGTTACGGCGGGCACGAGCTGATCGATTCTTACGTCTGCAGCAGAGGGGTCGGAGTGTTCGCGAGTATAACCTTGAGTTTGATTCTCTGTCCCGATATGCACCGGCCGTGGTAGCAGATATGTCCGATCGGATGCACAGATATGTTATGGGATTGGACCGGTATTTGGTTGATAGCTGTATGGCAGTGTCATTGCAGGCAGACATGGACATTGCCCGACTTCAGGCCTATGCGATGGGTATGGAGGACCGTCGTAGGTCTGATCCTTCTGGCAGAGATCGAGATAGGAGGCCGCCTAAGAGGGCTAGGTCCGCAGGTTATTATGGAGATTCTCGAGGCGGACAGCCTCAGCAGCAGCAGTCAGACATACATTTTCCTTCGTCCGGCCGGAGTACTCAGTCAGGCAGCCGGAGATTCGATAGTACGGGACCGTCTGGGGCCGGTCAGAGCTCCAGAGTGGCAGGTTCACAGGTGTCCAGGGGTCCCAGCCAGGCCAGACCACCCAGGCCCCGTTGTCCTCATTGCGGGAAGTCTCATCCCGGGGAGTGTTACCGAGCGACTGGAGCTTGCTTTTCTTGTGGTGGTCAGGGCCACTTTATGAGAGACTGTCCATTGGCTAGCGGTTCTGGTAGTGCTTCTCAGCAGACAAGGTCAGCCGCCGGTTCTTCATCTGCTCCGTCTGTTGCACGCCCTGGAGGGCGAGGTATGCCAGCACCGGCAGGACGCGGTCGAGGCCGCGGTGGCGTTTCAGGTTCTAGCGGTCCCTCGAACCGCATATATGCTTTGGCCAGCCGCAAGGATCAGGAGGCTTCGCCAAACCTCGTCACAGGTACATTACTGGTTTTCTCCAGATCTGTATATGCATTGATTGACCCTGGCTCTACTTTATCATATATTTACCCGCTCGTTGCTAGTAAGATTGGGATAGTGTCTGAGCCTATAGAGCCATTTGAGGTAGCTACGCCGGTTGGGGATTTTATTGTAGCAAGACAGATCTATAGGGATTGTTCCGTGACCATTTATGATCGTAGCACTAAGGCTGATCTGATAGAGTTAGACATGTTTGAGTTTGATGTCATTATGGGTATGGACTGGTTGTCTTCCTGTTATGCTAATATCGACTGCCAGAAAATGGTAGTCCATTTTCAGTGTCCAGGGGAACCAGTTATAGAGTGGGTTGGATCTACGGCATCGCCGAGGGGTAAGTTTATTTCATACCTCAAGGCTAAGAAGATGATCCAGAAGGGTTATATCTATCATTTGGTTCGTGTGCACGATACTGCAGCAGAGGTACCTACTCTTCAGTCTGTTCCGGTCGTCAGTGAGTTTCCAGATGTATTTCCTGACGAGCTTCCTGGCCTTCCGCCTGAGCGGGAGATTGATTTCACTATAGAGCTGATGCCGGATACGCAGCCTATATCTATTCCTCCGTACAGGATGGCACCAGCTGCGTTGAAGGCGTTGAAAGAGCAGCTGAAAGATTTGTTGGATAAGGGCTTTATCAGACCCAGTACATCACCCTGGGGACCGCCGGTATTGTTTGTCAGAAAGAAAGATGGGTCATTGCGGATGTGTATCGACTACCGGCAGCTGAATAAGGTGACTATTAAGAATAAGTATCCCCTCCCCCGGATTGATGATTTGTTCGATCAGCTGCAGGGTGCTAGACATTTTTCAAAGATAGATCTGCGCTCAGGTTATCATCAGGTGCGAGTACGGGAGTCAGATATCCCGAAGACTGCTTTCAGGACCCGATACGGGCATTATGAGTTCAGAGTTATGTCTTTCGGGCTGACTAATGCTCCAGCGGTATTTATGGACCTGATGAATCGGGTATTTCGGCCTTTTCTGGATATGTTTGTTATTGTGTTTATTGATGACATCCTGATTTACTCGCGATCAGCCGAGGAGCATTCAGATCACTTGAGGACGATACTTGGCATTCTCCGTCAGCAGAAGTTATATGCTAAATTCTCTAAATGTGAGTTCTGGTTGACTTCTGTGGCATTCTTGGGCCATATTGTCGGCGCAGACGGTATTCGGGTCGACACGCAGAAGATTGAGGCTGTGCAGAATTGGCCCAGGCCTACTACACCGACAGAGGTGCGCAGTTTTCTGGGATTGGCTGGGTATTATCGCAGGTTCGTGGAGGATTTTTCTTCTATTGCAGCACCACTGACGAGGCTTACCCAGAAAGCAGCAAAATTCCAGTGGACAGATGCCTGCGAGCGCAGCTTTCAGATGCTGAAGGAGAGATTGATTACAGCACCAGTTTTGGCTCTTCCAGAGGGATCTGACGGGTATGTTGTCTATTGTGACGCCTCTAGTATTGGGATAGGATGCGTACTGATGCAGCACGGTCGAGTTATAGCCTATGCTTCCCGGCAGCTCAGACCGCACGAGAAGAACTATCCCACCCATGATCTTGAGTTGGCCGCGGTGATTCATGCTTTGAAGATTTCGCGGCATTATTTATATGGGGTCCATGTTGATATCTATACGGACCATAAGAGTCTCCAGTATATTTTTAAGCAGAAGGAGCTAAATTTGTGGCAGCGGAGATGACTTGAGCTACTAAAGGATTACGACGTTGATATTCTGTACCATCCGGGGAAAGCCAACGTGGTAGCTGATGCGCTTAGCCGCAAGTCCGTGGGCAGTCTGGCTGATGTTCCATCTGATAAGAGAGATTTGGTTCGTGATATTCATCAGCTGGCCAGCCTCGGAGTTCGTTTGGCAGATTCTGGAGATTCTGGGATTTCTGTTCGTCCAGTTGCTGAGTCATCTATTATTCAGGAGGTAAAGCAGCGCCAGTTTGAAGATCCTCTTTTGATTCAGTACAGAGATGTAGCCCTTAATAAAGCAAAGACTCAGTTTGAAATCTCGCCTGATGGAGTATTATTGTACGACGACAGATTCTGTGTACCGGACATTGCGGGCTTACGACGGCAGATTATGGGCGAGGCACATTATGCACGGTATTCTGTTCATCCTGGTTCCACTAAGATGTATCGGGAGCACAGGTGTTTGTATTGGTGGGACAGCATGAAGAAAGATATTGCTGAGTTTGTTAGTCAGTGCCCGAACTGCCAACAAGTTAAGATCGAGCATCAAAAGCCCGGTGGATTGTTGCAGGAGATGGAGATCCCAGCCTGGAAATGGGAGATGATTAATATGGACTTCATTGTTGGGTTGCCGCGTACTCTACGCAGGTACGACTCTATTTGGGTTATTGTGGACAGGCTGACGAAATCAGCCCATTTCCTTCCGGTCCGGACTACTTATTCGGCTGAGGACTATGCCAGATTATACATCAGAGAGATAGTTAGACTTCACGGGGTCCCTGTATCTATTATTATTGACCGAGGTGCCCAGTTTACAGCTAATTTCTGGAGGTCATTTCAGGAGGGATTAGGGACTCAGGTGAGCCTCAGTACAGCTTTTCATCCTCAGACCGATGGGCAGGCCGAGCGCATTATTCTGACGCTCGAGGATATGTTGCGGGCCTGCGTTATTGATTTCAGGGGCAGCTGGGATGATCATTTGCCGCTTATAGAGTTTGCTTACAATAACAGTTATCACTCCAGTATTCAGATGGCTCTGTACGAGGCCCTTTATGGCAGGAGATGCAGATCTCCTATTGGCTGGTTTGACGTGGGCGAGACTAAGTTGATTGGACCAGATGTGATCCACGAAGCTGTAGATAAGGTGAAGCTTATTCGGGAGAGACTATTGGCTGCTCAGAGTCGACAGAAAGCTTATGCTGATAGACGACGTCGACCGTTAGAGTTCCAGATTGGCGACTGGGTATTCCTGAAGGTGTCGCCCATGAAGGGCGTTATGAGATTTGGCAAGAAGGGTAAGTTGAGCCCGCGGTACATCGGGCCATACCAGATTGTTCGGAGGATAGGCGCAGTCGCCTACGAGCTAGACTTGCCATCCGATTTGGAGGCTGTGCACCCGGTGTTTCATGTGTCTATGCTGCGGAAGTGTATTGGTGACCCTTCCAGGATATTCCCAGTAGATGATCTTCAGGTGACGGAGCAGTTGTCTTATGACGAGAAGCCTGTGTCTATTCTGGATCGTCAGGTGAGGAGATTGCGCACTAAGGAGGTGCCTTCTGTCAAAGTTCTGTGGCGCAATAATAACCGGGAAGAGATGACTTGGGAGGCGGAGGATGAGATGAAGAAGAGATTCCCCCATTTATTCCCTACGCCTCTTGTAATCTAGACTGTTGTATTTGTTGTACCAATGAACGGATGGACCATGCGTGCTATATATATATAAAATGGTTTTCCCGTTATGCTTGTGAGCCTTCATAAGATTTATTTAACATTCGGGGACGAATGTCCTTAAGGGGGGGAGAATGTTATGTCCCGTGTTTTCGTATAATTGGAAATCGAGAAATAATTACGATTTGTGTGTTAAAAGGAAATAATTTGATTTTACTGAATATGACTATGTTGGTTATGGAATCATTAATGTTAAGACTTCGGGGAAGGCCGAGGGTAAATTTGGAATTTCGGAAATTAGTTTCGGGAATTACAAAACGGGACGTTTTATGAATTGGGCCAAGAAAAATTTGACACAAAGTTGAGGCCCAAAAACTTGTGAAGTGGCCGGCCATGTCCAAGGCCCAAGCCTCTTCCTTAGTGATCATGTGCTATGCACATGATCAATTATGTGGATATATATCAATTCACACTTAGTGATTATCAAGAACAAAGAACAAAAATCAAAGAACACCTCAAAAAGGGCATTCGGCCGAGAGTTAGAAAGGAAGAGAAAAAAATTTCCCAAGCTTTGTTGTTGATCCAAAAATCTTAGTTTCTACATAGTTGTGAAGTACTCAAGACCCTCTTCAACGGGGTATAATTAGTTTGGCACGAGAACCTCGTTTGCGACAAGTCGGAAATTCAAGAAAAGGTAAGAATTTTGCCCCTCTAATGTTATAGAATTGATATGAATGTGTTAAGGATTGGGAATAGACGAGAATCCCGTAACTTTGGTGTATATAGAAAGCCGTGGGTGTGTGTGTATATTGCATGTTGGCCGTGAGCCCTAGGAAGAAGAAAGTGATGTGAATTGATCTTGTTTAGTTTGTATAATGTGTTGTTGTGATCTTTATGTCGTAAATGATTGATTGATGAATTAAATTGACGTTGGAAAATGATTTCGGACATTATCGGAAAGTGTATACCTTTGGTATAATTGTGTATATCATTGTATATTTAGGGTGCTAAAGACTTTAAATATGAGTTATAGTTGATATTAATGAATTCGGAATGAAACGACGTAAGTTAGAATGTTCGTCGTGAATTTTCGATGTTTTGAAGAATTATGGAAAGTAATGGATTTTGGGGCAATTTCGTGTATGGCTTGGATTGTATTTGGGATGTGATTGTATAAGTTTGAATGAGGAAATGAATACAATTATGTAGATATAGAGTTGGAGTTTTGGAAGTTTGAATGAAAGTTGCCAACTTAGGTAACAAAGTAGAACTTTGAAGCTAGAGTGGTTTGATTATTACTTGTGTTGTTTGATGATGTGTGGGCTGTTGTATTGATGTATTTTGAGCCGAGCTAAGTCTCGGGGATGTTAGATTTATAGGGGAAATGCTGCCGAAATTTCGGTAGGCAAAAATGAAGTTAAAGGCATTTTTAAGCCTAAGAATCTCAATTGGTAACTTTGACCATTTGCAGATTTCAGACGAAACGGGACTTGACTTTTGGGAGAGCATACGACGTCTGTAAGGTATGTGAAGCTTCCCACTCCTTGGTTTGGCATATCTTAGTATGATAGGCGAATATGAGAACTTCCGGAGCATTTCTGCTCCTCGAAACCCGATCCACAGGAAAGTTACTATTCATTCAATCCAATTGAAGCCTAAGGGCTCTATTTTGGCTAGAATGCCACCACTCGTCCGAAACCTATCAAAATGTGGTCGGGTAACTTAGAAATGATTATGTATGACCTTTGGCCGATAAACGTTCGGCAAATATGTTCGCCACCTCAATTCGACTCGAGGTGGGCCCGCTAACCCCGAGACGCCCTATTTGTCTTATTGGGCTGTCCTTCTGAATAAAATTTGAAATAGTACTTTCGATTTTGGAATTTCCTCCTACGGGATATGTTTGGAGTATTACGATATGCTAAATAACGTTTTGAGCTATACGTACTATTTTGGAAATGTTTGGTGAAATGAAACTTTATATCGACTAATTATGCGATTATGTTGTATTATGAAATGATTTTTGAGATTATTATGTTTTGGAAGACTATTTTGAAATACTACTTGCATTTGTCTGCTCACGACTCCGCTCGTGCCTTGTTATGACTTCGTTCACCGGTTCCCGGGCCGGTTTTGATTCGTGCGCTTTATGATAATTCGGCCGTATGCTGTGTTACGGTTCCCGAGGCTTCGCCATAGGGCCGGGTTCCGTTTGGAGTTATGCTATGATATGGCTCGTGATGCGATACGCTCACCTATGATTATGTTTGTGTTCGGGGATGTACGGAGATTTGAAACCTTCTAGTCTTATGCTGTGTGTGGCGCCAGCGTCGGAGTGGCGACCACGTTCCTAAGCGTTTGCATGATTTCGTTTGCATTATGTATACGTATATGATTTTGACATACCGATTTGTACTCCACTTTGACATCTGGTTTGCTTTCGGTTTTGATCCATATTTCTGTACTCCGTGCTTTACATACTCAGTACATATTTCGTACTGACCCCCTTTCTCCGGGGGCTGCGTTTTATGCCCGCAGGTGCAGACATTGGTGATCCTCCACAGTAGGCTTCACTCTTTGCCATTCCGGAGCACTCCTCTTTGATCCGGAGTCCACTTTTGGTACAGACTCCTTTTGCTTTGTATATATTCTGTACATTTGACTATTTGGGTACGGCGGGGCCCTGTCTCGCCATATGTCTTTGTTTTGAACTCGTAGAGGCCTGTAGTCATATACGTGGGATGAGGGTCCTGTATATGTTGGTTTGATTTCGTTTTCTGGTCTTAAAGCGGTCTGTTTGTTATGATGGCCCTAAATGGCCCTTATGCTTATGTTTGCACTTTTGACCGGCGATGTCTATTCCGCCGCTCAGTGTGTATTTGATATGGCATTTTAATTTGGTGCGACCGCTTAAGACATATTTTGATATAAATTATGTTTGATATGATTTCGTAAAATTCTGAAATAAGTTTGGATTTGATAATGAATGTGCGATTCGGTCTGGGTACCCAGGTAGGGTGCCAGTCGCGGCCCACGGGGCTGGGTCGTGATAGTAGGCGACAATAACCTTATTATCAATATAGCACCATCATATCGTATCTCTTATCTTATATAGACATTTATGAATGTAGGCTCTTAACTTTCCGGAGAATGGAAACTCATAAAGAGGATAAAGAGTTTACGCTATAGGATTCATGCCATTAGAAGGAAAGGACTAGCCTCACATACCTTGGTATTTTAACTAAGCTATCGCTCACTTGTTCTCCTTCGATATCACGTCGTTACCTTCATGAGAGAATTCAAATTAACATTAGTTAATTGACTACAAGAACGCATCGTTAATTCTAGGAAAAATTGCGTAGCACTTCCTTTGTTTATACTACTTTTCCCATGTTCTATATCAACTCCCAAAATTCATAATACTACTCACCATATCACAATCAACAATCTTCATTTATGCATATATAGCAAAATCCACCATTTTCCTCCAATTTTTCCCATATTTCTACTTATAGCTCATCTTTGTGTTTTCACGCTTTTAATCCTTGTTTCATGATATACACATCACTATAACGTATTCCTAATCACAACTCTTCAACTTTCATGATTCAATTCCACTATCATTCAATTATGTCACTATTCACTCAATAATGACCCACATTCTATGTTCTTCTACATTTCAAGTATCTAAGCCTTCCAATACCTTAAACAACATGAAATGATCATAAAAATTACCTTGGATGTTAGTTGAACAAGCCTTGAGTTGAGTTTCTACCTTAGCATCAAAACCCTTCTTCACCTCCTTTGATTTTCTTTGAGGAAGATGAACCCTACTTAGTTTTCATACACTTTATTTCATGGATTATGTGTTGTTGATCTTAGTTTCCCTTGGATTTCTCTTGTGCTTGACGTGTAGGGAAAGTTCTAAAGGCTTCTTGAGTTAGAAGAGGTGGGAAATGAAATGGGTGAAATGAAAAATGACCCCTTACACTTAATTTAAAAGCTGGCCGGGACCCATTATATGGACCAACATACGGTCCGTACTATTTATACGGACCGTATGTAGGGGCGTACAATTGGTCCAGTAGCTGGTTCCTTCATTGGCCAATTATACGGCCAGTATAAATTATACGGTTCATAGGTTTGACCGTATAATGCCCAGTGGTTCCGTTTTCGTTCTCGTTGTCTCGTTCGATCCTTATGTAACCTTCTTAACACTTGTTTAATACTTCAATACCAATCTAAGGGACGTCATTGCATGTCTCTAAGACACCATTATGCTCTCACGAACTCGTTGCTCATTATTCCTACTTGCTATACGACTTATGACTCGCTTTCCTTAACAACTTCCTTTCCTTATCTCGAATGGTTTTGAAATCTCGTTTGGGGTTATCAAACACTATTCCTACTCATAGAAATGTCGTATACGCTATGACCTTCGTTGTCCTATTCATAGTACAGTTACGGGGAATCTTCCAAGGTGTAACATTCTCCCCCCTTTTGGAACGTTCGTCCTCGAATGTTAAACACTCGGGATGCTACAAAAATTTCGCCAGAGTTTCCCCTATAACTTGGCACTACCAACCTGTCACAGCAACACAGGGCTACATCACAATACTAACATTTCTATGGCCACACACGACCAAAAGCATCAAAGTAAGTATACATACCTCATCTCGTCGATGTTTCATCTTGAGTCTCCTCCGGGGGTTCGAATAAATGCGGATATTTAGCTTGCATATTCTCCTCCGCTTCCCAAGTCACTTCTTCCCGATTATCGTTTCGCCATAAGACCTTGACTGAAGCAACCTCTTTATTTCGAAGCCTTTGCACCTGTCTGTCTAAGATAGCAACCGGTACTTCTTCATATGTTAGTCCTTCTGTCACTTGGACATCGTCAACCGGAACGATTCTCGTTGGATCTCCAATGCACTTGCGGAGCATTGAAACTTGGAAGACTGGATGCACTGACCCGAGTTCTGAAGGCAAGTCCAGTTCATAGGATACTCAACCCACTTTACGGATGATTCGAAAAGGTCCAATATATCTTGGGCTTAACTTCCCTTTCTTGCCAAATCTCATCACCCCTTTCATCGGCGATACCTTCAGGAATACCCAATCATCTACTTGAAATTCCAAGTCTCGTCAGCGGTTGTCCGCATAAGACTTTTGACGATTTTGGGCCATCAACAACCGATCTCGTATCACCTTAACTTTTTCGACTGCTCGTTGAATCAAGTCGGGGCCTATTAATTGTGCTTCTCCGGTTTCAAACCATCCAATTGGAGACCTACATTTCCTTTCGTACAAGGCTTCACATGGAGCCATTTGAATACCGGAATGATAGCTGTTGTTATAAGAAAATTCAATAAGGGGTAAATGCTCATCCCAACTACCGCCAAAATCCAACACACACGCTCGCATCATGTCCTCCAAGGTCTGAATAGTATGTTTAGCTTGTCCGTCAGTCTGTGGATGAAACGCCGTGCTGAGCTTAACCTGAGTACCCAAACCTTCTTGGAAGGACTTCCAAAACTTAGCTGTAAACTGTGCCCCTCTGTCTGTGATAATGGCCAAAGGAATTCCGTGAATTCGCACAATTTCCTTCAAGTACAACCTAGCATAATCTTCTGTTGAATACGTGGTTCTAACTGGGAGGAAATGAGCTGCTTTTGTGAGTCTGTCCACGATAACCCATATAGAATCATATTTTCCTCGGGAACGAGGTAATCCTACAATAAAGTCCTTATTAATTTCTTCCCATTTCCATGTAGGAATCTCTATTGCTTGCAATAAGCCTCCTGGCTTTTGATGTTCAGCTTTTACTTGTTGATAATTCGAACATTGGGCTACAAATTCTGCTATGCCTCTTTTCATACCGTTCCACCAATATATTGATTTGAGGTCATGATACATTTTGGTTGCACTGGGATGAATAGAATACTGAGAATAGTGAGCTTCCTCTAGAATCCTTTGGCGCAATCTTGCCACATCCGGTACGCATAGCCTGCCCTGATATCTGAGAACCCCTTCTGTGGAGACTTCAAATGGAGACTTTTCCTTCTCACGAGATAGGTCTCGGTAGTGTCTTAACTGGGAATCTTCGTACTGTCGTTCCTTTACTTCTGTACTTAAGGATGAAACTGTGGGGTTACTAATGCTGATACCTATGCTACCCGAATCAATTGCGCGTACTCCAAGATTAGCTAGTCGTTGAAGCTCACAAACCATTTCCTTCTTTTCTGAAGGGACTTCACATAAGCTACCCATTGATCGACGGCTAAGCGCATCAGCCACTACGTTAGCTTTTCCCGGGTGGTACAGAATATTTACATCATAGTCTTTTAACAGTTCTAACCACCACCTCTGACGCAGATTCAACTCCTTTTTCTTGAAAATGTATTGAAGACTCTTGTGATCTGTATAGATATCAATATGTACACCATACAAATAATGCCTCCATATTTTTAAAGCATGAATAACCGCGGCCAATTCAAGATCATGGGTTGGATAATTCTGTTCATGTTTCCGCAACTGTCTCGAGGCATATGCAATAACCTTGCCATGCTGCATTAATACGCATCCTAGTCCCACACCAGAAGCATCACAATATATAACATAGCCTTCTGACCCTTCTGGAAGTGTTAGCACTGGTGCTGAAGTCAATCTGTCTTTCAACTCCTGAAAAATACGCTCACACGCATCGTTCCATTAGAATCTAGCGGTTTTCTGAGTTAACTTCGTTAGTGGGGCTGAAATAGAAGAAAAGCCCTCTATCAATCTTCTATAGTAACGTGCCAAACCCAGGAAACTACGAACTTCTATGGGTGTCGTAAGCCTTGGCCAAGTCTTCACAACTTTAATTTTCTGAGTGTCGACTCGGATACCGTCATCGGAAATAACGTGGCCTAGGAATGTTACAGAATTCAGCCAAAACTCACACTTTGCGAACTTTGCATATAATTCCCGAGCTCGGAGAACACCAAGGACAATTCTTAGATGATCTGCATGTTCTGACTCCGTACGAGAGTATACCAAAATATCATCGATAAATACTATGACAAAGAGATCAAGGAATGGTCTGAACACATTATTCATTAAATTCAGAAACACCACCGGGGCATTCGTCTACCCAAACGACATTACTCGGAACTCGTAGTGACCATATCTTGTCCTGAAGGCAGTCTTGGGAATATCCGCTTCTCTAATTCTCACTTGCTGATAACCAAACCTCAAATCTATCTTGGAAAACCATTTAGCGCCTTGCAATTGATCAAACAAATCGTCAATTCTGGGGAGGGGATACTTGTTCTTTATCGTTACCCTATTCAGCTATCGGTAATCAATGCACATCCGCAGGGATCCATCCTTCTTCCTCACGAACAAGACCGGTGCTCCCCACGGTGATGAGCTGGGCCTTATAAATCCCTTCTCAAGCAAATCTTTTAGCTGTGCTTTTAGTTCCTTTAATTATGCCAAAGCCATTCGATAAGGAGGAATGGAAATAGGCTCAGTGTCCGGTAACACATCAATAGTGAAATCAATTTCCCTCTCGGGAGGAAGACCTGGAAGTTCGTCCGGAAATACATCGGGGAATTCATTCACTACCGGAACAGATTGGAAAGCTGGCGACCTTGCCTCAGTGTCATGGACCCGAACTAGATGATAAATATAGCCTTTAGCTATCATTTTGCTTGCCTTAAGGTAGGAAATAAACCTACCCTTTGGGGTTGCCGTATTACCCTTCCATTCAAGTACGGGCTCTCCCGGAAATTGGAACCGAACCATTTTTGTCTGACAATCAACATTAGCATAGCACGAAGCCAATCAATCCATACCCATGATTACATCGAAATCTACTATTTCCAGCTCGATCAGATTGGCTTTGGTTTGACGATCACATATCACGATAACACAGTCCTTGTACACTTTTGCTCGCTACTACCGGATCACCAACCGGAGTGAACACTTCAAAAGGTTTGATTGGCTTGGGCTTTACCCCAATACAATCGGCGACATACGGAGTAAGATAAGAGAAAGTAGAGCCCGGATATATCAAAGCATATGCATCACGGGAAAAGATAGTCAAGATACCTGTAACAACATCTGGGGAGGACTCTAGATCCTGTCGCCCAGACAAAGCATATACGCGGGGCTGAACGTCACCTGAAGTAGATGCTCCCCCTCTGCCTCTGCCTCTAACTGCGGTGGTCTGAGAAGTCTGTGCTGTCGGGCGTACTGAGGAAGACCCCACTGCTGATCCCGTAGGCTAGGTCCCGACTCTACCTCCCGCTGAAGGGCAATCTCTCATCATGTGGCCAACTTTCCCGCAGGCATAACATGCATCTGAACCCTGACTGCACTGCCCGGAATGCAATCTACCGCACTGACTGCACCGCGGCACTGGAGATCTTCGCTGACTAAAATCTCCTCTAGACTGAAAATCAGAGGACCTCGAACTCTGGCCCTGTCCTGATTGAAAGGAACGATCAGCCCTCCTGTCTGAGAATTTGGAAGGCGCACTGGTCGCTGACTGACCGGAGTGCCTAGAATACATCTACCTCGATCCCCCTCTATATTCACTACTCGCTCCCATAGATCTAGCCGTCTTACCTTGCCTTCTGTCATTATCACGATCACTTCTTTGCTGCTGCTGTCGCTCCTCAAGATTTGGAGCATGTGCCTGTATTCGGGAAATATCCATCCCGTCTTGCAAGGAGGCCGTTAGACAATCTCTAAACAAATGTGACCCCAAACCACTCACGAACTTGTGTACACGATCGCCCATGTCAGTCACCATAGCCGGGGCATACCTGGCCAGAGAATTAAACTGCATACTATACTCCCGAGCACTCATACTTCCTTGCTTCAGATTAAAAAACCTGTCCGCTCTAGCTCGGCGGACCTCGGGCGGTAAATAATGACGAATAAAGGCATCCACGAATTCCTGCCAAACCGGAGGAGGTGCATTCTCTCCTCTTGAGGCCATCCAATTTTTGTACCATAATACTGCCACATCACGGAGTCTATCAGAGGCCAGCTCTACCGACTCGATCTCTGAAGCATGCATAAGTTTCAGCGTCCTCAGCATCTCATCAATAAAGCCTTGCGGGTCCTCATTCGGCTTCGACCCAAAAAATTTCGGAGGGTTCAAAGTCAGAAAGTCACGGGCTCTCGTACTGGCTGAACGATCACTCCGGCCCGCACTCTGCCGCTGTGCCTGGGCGGCAACCAATTGCGTCAACAAATGAATAGCTTCGGTCACTTATTGACCCGAAGTAACTGGTGGAGGAATTGGGACTGAGGCTCCCCCTTGCTCTTCCACCTGGGGCGAGGCCTCATTTTGTGATTCGCCCTCCTCTACATTCAGCGGAGGCTCTCTTTCTACGCGCCTTTTTGTCGTAGCTTTGCCCTTATGGGCGGCGATAGCTTTTCCCTTTAGCGGCATATTCTTAAATCATAACACACTTTTAGGAGGGATATAATCTTAGACATGACTCTATCGCACGATCTCATAAGAAGAAAGATGGTCATTTTCCTAAATGCCCTGTAGCCACTTGTTTATTAGCGTGGCGCGCTACACACCATAAACAAGACTCTACTAGACACGGCTCATAGACACTTCCTAGGACGAACTGCTCTGATACAACTTCTGTCACGACCCAACTAGGGGCCGTGACGGGTACCCGGAGCTAGCTATCGAGCACCACTCACTTTACTACTCATCTTATTCATCTAATACTCTTTTGCAATTTTTATTCATGGAAGTGTAAGAAAGCATGTATTTTATAGGAACATAAATGCTTCATACTTATTTGCCTTTCGGCTATCAAAATAACATATATATATATATATATATATATATATACATAACAACATTATGTGAGACCATATAACCCACACTGCGTATCTACGAGCCTCTACTGACATACTATATACATAGACGGAACAAGACTCTGTCATGCCCAAAAATACACATATGTACCAAAATAATAACCATAAGCACCTCTGAACAATGGAGTGCTCTCTATCAGGTGACAGCTACTGAGGATCTGGTCCAAGCTCATCTCCTTGTCTACCTGTGGGCATGAACACAGTGTCCAAAGAAAACGGATGTCAGTACGAATATTGTACTGAGAATGAGAGGCATAAACGAAGAAGAAAGACATCAATAATGCAATGAGAACATCGATATGCAACATCTGGATCTGAATAACAATCATATGGAAAGTAATGCATGTTTTCTTACTCATGCTCATCATCATGTCATATATGCATAATATGCAAGCTGCCCGTCCATGTCGGAACGGTGTGATAGTCAATAACATTAGCTCGCGTCCAGGCCTCCCGCGTCCGGGGTACCATCTCATATCGCCCACTAGTGGTGTCTGCCCATGCCAAAAGGTCATGGTGTATCGGTATAGCTGCCCGCCTTGGCGGTGACTGCCCGGCCAACTAGGCCCGGTGTGATGCAACCATGTCATGCTCATCATAAAATGCTTACTATCATATACTTTTCAAAACATGCTTATCTTATCATAGTTCATGCATGAAGCTCAAGATCATTTCTACTCTATCGGGGTGACGTAAGGTCGTGATCCCCCGATATCATTATGGTGCAATTGTTGACATTCTGCCTCACCTTAAAGGAACTAGTACATAAGGTGAGTGTAGGCAACAATAACCTTATTATCAATATAGCACCATCATATCGTATCTCTTATCTTATATCGACATTTATGAATGTAGGCTCTTAACTTTCCGGAAAATGGAAACTCATGAAGAGGATAAAGAGTTTACGCTATAGGATTCATGCCATTAAAAGGAAAGGACTAGCCTCACATACCTTGGTCGTTTAACTAAGCTATCGCTCACTTTTTCTCCTTTGATATCACGTCGTTACCTTCATGAGAGAATTCGAATTAACATTAGTTAATTGACTACAAGAACGCATCGTTAATTCTAGGAAAAATTGGGCAGCACTTCCTTTGTTTATACTACTTTTCCCATGTTCTATATCAACTCCCAACATTCACAATACTACTCAGCATATCACAATCAACAATCTTCATTTATGCATATTTAGCAAAATCCACCATTTTCCTCCAATTTTTCCCATATTTCTACTTATAGCTCATCTTTGTGTTTTCACGCATTTAATGCTTGTTTCATGATATACACATCACTATAACATATTCCTAATCACAACTCTTCAACTTTCATGATTCAATTCCACTATCATTCAATTATGACACTATTCACTCAATAATGACCCATTTTCTATGTTCTTCTACATTTCAAGTATCTAAGCCTTCCAATACCTTAAACAATGTAAAATGATCATAAAACTTACCTTGGATGTTGGTTGAACAAGCCTTGAGTTGATTTTCTACCTTAGCATCAAAACCCTTCTTCACCTCCTTTGATTTTTTTGACAAAGATGAACCCTACTTAGTTTTCATACACTTTATTTCATGGATTATGTGTTGTTGATCTTAGTTTCCCTTGGATTTCTCTTGTGCTTGAAGAGTAGGGAAAGTTCTAGAGGCTTCTTGAGTTGGAAGAGGTGGGAAATGAAATGGGTGAAATGAAAAATGACCCCTTACACTTAATTTTTAAAGCTGGCCGAGACCCATTATACGGACCAACATACGGTCCGTACTATTTATAAGGACTGTATGTAGGGGTGTACAATTGGTCCAGTAGCTGGTTCCTTCAGCCAATTATACGGCCAGTATAAATTATATGGTCCGTAGGTTGGACCGTATAATGCCTAGTGGTTCCGTTTTCGTTCTCGTTGTCTCGTTCGATCTCCGATCCTTATGGAATCTTCTTAACACTTATTTAATACTTCAATACCAATCTAAGGGACGTAATTGCATGTCTCTAAGACATCATTATGCCCTCACCAACTCGTTGCTCATTATTCCTACTCGCTATACGACTTACGACTAGCTTTCCTTAACAACATCCTTTCCTTATCTCGAATGGTTTTGAAATCTCGTTTGGGGTTATCGAACACTATTCCTACTCATCAAAATGTTGTATATGCTATGACCTTCATTTTCCTATTCATAGTACAGGTACGGGGAATCTTGCAAGGTGTAACAAGACACCAAGCCTATTTCCATTCCTCCTTATAGAATGGCTCCGGCGGAATTAAAAGAGCTAAAGGCCCAGTTGAAAGATTTACTCGAAAAGCGGTTTATTAGGCCCAGTTCATCACCGTGGGGAGCCCCAGTCTTGTTTGTGAGGAAGAAAGACGGTTCTCTACGAATGTGGATCGATTATAGGCAATTGAACAAAGTGACGATAAAGAATAAATATCCTCTTCCGAGGATTGATGACTTATTTGATCAATTGAAAGGTGCCAAGTGGTTTTCTAAAATAGATTTGAGGTTGGGTTACCATCAAGTGAGAGTTAGAGAAGCGGATATTCCCAAAACAGCTTTCAGAACGAGATGTCGTTTGGGCTGACTAATGCTCCAGCCGTGTTTATGAATTTGATGAACAATGTATTCAGGCCTCTCTTGGACTTATTTGTGATAGTATTTATTGATGATATCTTTGTATACTCTCGCACAGAATCAAAACATGCAGATCATTTGCGAATTGTTCTTGGCATTCTTCGAGCCCGAGAATTGTATGCAGAAGTTTCAAAATGCGAGTTTTGGCTAAATTCTGTGACATTTCTGGGCCATGTTATTTCAAAAGATGTCATTCGAGTTGACACTCAGAAAATTGAAGCCGTGACGACTTGGCCAAGGCCTACGATGCCCACAGAAGTTCGTAGTTTTCTGGGTTTGGCAGATTATTATAAAAGGTTCGTAGAGGGCTTTTCATCTATTTCAGCCCCATTGATGAAGCTAACCCAGAAGTCAGCCAAATTTCAGTGGAATAATGCTTGTGAGCGCAGTTTCCAAGAGTTGAAATACAGATTGACCTCATCTCCGGTCTTAACACTTCCAGAAGGGTCAGATGGCTATGCGGTATATTGTGACTATTTCGGTGTCGGATTAGGATGCGTACTGATGTAGCATGGTAAATTTATTGCATATGCTTCGGGGCAATTATGGAAACATGAAAAGAATTATCCAAATCATGATCTCGAATTGGCTGCGGTTATTCATGCCTTAAAAATATGGAGGCACTATTTGTATGGTGTGCATGTTGATATCTATACAGATCACAAAAGTCTTCAGTACATTTTCAAGCAAAAGGAGTTAAACCTACGGCAGAGGCGGTGGTTAGAATTGTTAAAAGATTATGATGTGAACATTTTGTACCACCTTGGAAAAATGAATGTAGTTGCTGATGCGCTTAACCTCCGATTAATGGACAGTTTATGTGAAGTCCCTTCGGAAAAGAAAGAGATGGTTCATAAGCTCCACCAATTAGCTAATCTTGGAGTACGTGTAATATGCATAAGCCTCTCGGCCATCAAAAGAATATATACATATTATACATGATAACATCTCGTGAGACCATCTAACCCACACTGCGTATCTACGAGCCTCTACTGGAGTGCTAAACATGAAGACGGGACAAGACCCGTCATGCCCAACATACATATACATATACATGGTTGTACACAAAAGAATCATCATAAGCACCTCTGAACAATGGAGTGCTCTCAATCAGCTGACAGCTACTACGGATCTGGGTCAAGCTCTCCACCCTGTGTACCTGTTGGCATGAACATAGCGTCCAAAGAAAATGAACGTTAGTACGAACATTTTACTGAGTATGAGAGGCATACATAGTGAAATAAGGCAATGATATAAAAGAAGTATCTATATGGAATAACTGTATCTGACTGTCAAGTGTAAAAGAAATAGTGCATGCTGGCTTACACATAATCATCATCATGTCATGTATGCATAAATATAGAAGCTTCCCGCCCATATAGGTACGGTGTAATAATGTATAAGCTGCCCGTCCATATCGGATCGGTGTGATAATCATAGCAGTAGCCTGCGTCCAGGCCTCCCGCGTCCGGGGTACCATCTCTCGCCGCCCACTAGTGGTGCTGCCCGTGCCATATAGACACGGTGTAATCAACTGTAAGCCGCCAGCCTTAACAGTGCTGCCCGGCCTTATAGGCGCGGTGTAATATCATCAACATGTACTCATCATAATATGCTTATCGTAACATACTTATCATAATACATGCATAAGGCTTACGAACAACTTTACTTTATCGGGGTGACGTAAGGTCGTGATCCGCCGATTTCATTATGGAGCAATTATTGACATTCTGCCTCACCTTGAAGGAACTAACATATAAGGTGAGTGTGGGCAATAAATAACATCATATCATTTTAGGATCATCATCTCATTTCTCTTATCTTATATAGCCAATTATGAGTATAGGCTTTTATCATTCCGGAATAAAGGAACTCGTAAAGAGGAAGGAAAATCATGCTATGAGATTCATGCCATCTTGAAGAAGGGACTAGCCTCACTTACCTTGTCATTTAGCTAAGCTATCGTTCACTTGTTATCCTTTTGATATCACGTCGCTACCTTCACGAGAGAATTCGAATTAACATTAGTTAATCGACTATAAGAACGTATCGTTATTTCTAGGGAAATTGGGCAGCATTTCCTTTGTTTCTACTACTTTTCCCATGTTTCACTTCAACCGTCAAACATTTACAACAACACTCACAATATCGTATCAACAATCGTCATTTATATACATTGAGCAAAATCCACCATTTTTCTCCAATTTCTCCACATTTATGATTATAGCTCGTTATCGCGTTTTCTCATATATAATACTTATTTCATGGTCTAAACATCATTTACAACGCACTCATAATCATAGCATATCAACATTCATGATTCCATTCAACTACCATTCAATTGTGACACTATTCACCCATTTAAGGCCCATCTTGTATGTTTTTCTACCATTCAAGTATCTTAGCTTCCCAATACCTTAAACAACACGATAAAATCATGAAACTTACCTTAGATGGTGGTGGAACAAGCCTAGGGTGGAGTTCTTCCTTTAGCACTAAAACACTACTTCACCTCTTTTGGAATTTCTAGAAGTATATGACTTCCAATTAGGTTTCATACACTTTGTTTCATGGATTTGGTGTTGTTGATCATATATTTCTTTTGATTTCCCTTGTAGTGGAAGAGTGGAGAGTTTTCTAGATGGTTCTTGAAGTGAAGAGTGAGAATGGAATGAAAAATGAAATGAATGGGTCCCTTATATTAATCACAAAATCTGATTTTTTTTATGAACAGTAGTCGGGATGCACAGTGGTCGTAAATCCACTTTACAGGCCGTATTCTGGTTTACGATCCGTCCTTCGCGACCGTATTTAAGCATAACAGAACCAGAAAGGTTTGCTAGAGTCATGGTAGTTTACGGTCACAGTTTACGGGGCGTATTTCGATTTACGGTCCGTATTCTGAGTCGTATTTTACCATTTAACATTTGGCAGAAAGTTGAAATTTTTGGAATGTTGAAGGACAATGGCACTTTACGGTCCGTAAATCACTTTACGGGCCGTATTCTATTTTACGACCACTGGGCTGAAATGAAATTCTGCAACTTTCTTATTTTCAAAATTCATATATAGTCCCTACTTAGTAAAACATCGCACACTCATGCCCTTCGTTGGTCTATTCATTGTAGGCTCACGAAATTTTTTTGAGGTGTAACATTCTTCCCCTATTTTTGGAACATTCGTCCTCGAATGTTACGTCAGCGGGGATTCTAGGAAAATTTCGCCAGAGTTTCCTTTATAATATGGCACTACCATCCTGTCACAACAGCCCATAATATCATACCACTGCCTCATAGGGCCACAACATAAAAGCAATATATTTATGGCCACACACGACCAAAGATATAATAGTAAGCATACATACCTTATAATCTCGGCGCATCAACATGAACCTCTTCTGGAGATTGGAATAGATGCGGATATTGGGCTTTCATCTTCTCTTTTGCTTTCCATGAAATTTCTTCCCTGTTGTTGTTTCGCCATAAATCTTTGACTGAAACGACCTCTTTATTTCTAAGTCTTCGCACCTGTCTATCTAAAATGGCAACAGGTACTTCTTCATATGCTAGTTTTTCTGTCACTTGGACATCATCAACCGGAACTATTCTTGTTGGGTCTCCAATACACTTGCGGAGCATTGAAACATGAAAAACTGGGTGTACGGACTCAAGCTCTGAAGGCAAGTCCAATTCATAGGCTACATGACCCACTTTACGGATAATTTTATAAGGTCCAATGTACCTTGGACTTAACTTCCCCTTCTTGCCAAATCTCATCACCCCTCTCATTGGTGATACTTTCAGAAATACCCAGTCATTCACCTGAAATTCCAAGTCTCGTCGGCGGTTGTCCGCATGTGCCTTTTGGCGACTTTGGGCTGTCAACAATCGATCCTGGATGATATTGACTTTTTCGACTGCTTGTTGAATCAACTCGGGGCCTATTAATCGTGCTTCTCCTGTTTCAAACCACCCAATTGGGGATCTACATTTCCTTCCATATAAAGCTTCATAAGGGGCCATCTAAATACCGGAATGGTAGCTATTGTTGTATGCGAATTCAATAAGGGGTAAATGATCATCCCAACTACCACCAAAGTCCAGCACACATGCTCGTAGCATATCTTCCAAGGTCTGAATAGTGCGTTCGGCTTGTCCATCAGTCTGTGGATGAAATGTCGTGCTGAACCTGACTTGAGTACCAAGACCTTCTTGAAAGGATTTCCAAAACTTAGCTATAAGCTGTGCCCCTCTGTCTGTAATGATAGATAATGGAATTCCATGAAGTCGCACAATTTCCTTCAAGTACAACTTAGCATAATCTTCCGCCGCGTACGTAGTTCTGACGGGAAGAAAATGAGCTGCTTTTGTACGTCTGTCCACGATCACCCATATAGAATCATATTTCCCTCGTGAGCGGGATAATCCCACAATAAAATCCATATTAATCACTTTATTCAATTGCCTGTAATCGATACACATTCAGAGAGATCCGTCTTTCTTCCTTTCAGCTCATCACTTCATATACTTTACTTGCTCTAACTTGGTATAGGATACTCATAGGAGATACATTTTCCTTTAATCGTAACACGACTACTTCTCAAGTGCGCGTACTTTGCAGCGCATTTCCTTCTCTTCCTATTCCTATCTTTATTCCTCTACATTCCATTCCTCCTCAATTTATCTTGTTTTCTCCTGTTTATGATCAATCATTTACTCTTCCTAATCAGTTCTATTACATTTACCATATAAGTCGTTTTATCAACGTGTTCTCATTCATTATAACCCTTTGTATTCGTACCTCTGTCTCCGGGTACTGTTACTTTATTCGCTAGTAAACTTATCGCGTCTTTCTCGTGCTTATCCCTCCAATCAATACCTCAGTATCGCACTCTATTGGAGTTACCTTTTCTCTTCTACGTTGTGCTTCAGCACTACCGGTCTTCCTAATTTACCCTAGTATTTCTCTTTACCATATCATTGTCGATCTTATAATTACCGTTACTAATCTCTTGTAGTTGTCAATGATACTCCTAACTTAATCTCGTCCTGCCATTACCCTGTTGCACATCATCATTTCTCGTCAGGACATGTCACAAGCTTATACCTTATCTCCCTTAGATTCTAGGAAAAGTTGGAAGAGTTTCTTTCGTAAGCATAACGATCGCAAACCTGCACATAGCCCAGAAAACACGTCTGATGTCTCAATAGGACATATATCGGAACACACATAATACACAACTCCACAACACAAGGTCACTTACCATTAAAGAATATACATAGTAGAGTTTGTCCCATAAGTTGTGCCTGCACACTCGGTCTAGAATTCCAATATCTATATACATACACATATTATTTATATTTACTCGCTGTCAATCAACTTACTCGTAAATCATGATTCTGGATATCACTAGGTTACTAACAAATATAGTCATCTCAAATTGTCGGATTGGCTCATATTTCCCACCTCAACACAATCATCACAACGGGGGTGATTCATGACAGCATAAGATCTGAATCAATCGATGTACACATATTGTAAAAGGACACTGACAATATACATGGGACAATATCAAGGGAAGACTCAAGATCCTGTCGCTCAGCTAACGCATGGATATGATACTGGAATCCACTTGGACCGGGCGTTCCTCTTTGGTCTCTATCACCACCTACTAACACTTGTGGCCTTGGCCTTGGAGGGCGTACTGATGACGAAGAGCCAGCTACTAACCCCATAGGTCGAGCCTTATCTCTACCACGCCTTCATGGGCAGTCGCGCATGATATAGCCTGGACGAGCACATGTATAACAAACATCAGAGCCCAAGCGGCACGGTCCCCAATGTAACTTGTGACACTGAGTACATCGTGAAACCGGGGATCTCATCTAACTAGAACCACTCCGAGTCCGAGAACTAGAAACTTTGAGACTCTGGGGTGACCTAGAATAAGTACATCCATCAAATTTGGGTCTAGGAAACTGCAGAGGAGCACCACATGTTGCACGAACCGAGTGACTAGAGAATTGTTGGCTCGGAGCACCCCTACACTCATGATCGAACCTTGAAGAACTAACCCTCTTTCTCCAATCCCTGTTATCGTGGCCCACATCCTGCCGCTAAGCTTGAGCGGCTACCAATTGAGTCAGTAGAAGAATAGCCTGTCTCATCTCTTGGCCCGAGGCTTCTTGAGGAGGAACGGGGGGTGCTCGAGCTAAATTTGAAGCTCCCCTCTGATCTTCAAAAGTGGGCGAAGTATGGGAAAATCGAGGTGGGGCCTTATTCTAGGGTTCTCCCTCCTCTACATCTATAGACGGCTCTCGATCAAGCCCCTCTTCAACCACCATCTTGCCCTTCTGGGCTGCCATAGCCTTTCCTTTCATCATCTTTGCTGAAATTATAACGCATAATTAGGGAGGGAACAATCTGATAATACAGCTCTATCGCACGATCTCTTAAGATGAAAAATGGTCATTTTTCCTAAATGCCATGTAGCCCCTTGTTTATTAGCGTGGTGCGCTACACACCATAAACAAGACTCTACTAGACACGGCTCGTAGACACTTCCTAGGATGAACTGCTCTGATACCACTTTTGTCATGACCCAGCTAGGGGCCGTGATGGGTACCCGGGGCTAGCCACCGAGCACCACTCGTGCTGCTACTCATCTACTCGTTTAGTGCTCTTTTATCAATTCATACTCAAGACATAAGAAAATCATCCTTTAGTAGTTTAGAACGTAGAATACTTTTATATGCATAAGCCTCTCGGCCATCAAAAGAATATATACATATTATACATGATAACATCTCGTGAGACCATCTAACCCACACTGCGTATCAACGAACCTCTACTGGAGTGCTAAAATGAAGACGGGACAAGACCCATCATGCCCAACATACATATACATATACATGGTTGTACACAAAAGAATCATCATAAGCACCTCCGAACAATGGAGTGCTCTCAATCAGCTGACAGCTAATACAGATCTGGGTCAAGCCCTCCTTCCTGTCTACCTGTGGGCATTAACACAGTGTCCAAAGAAAACGGACGTCAGTACGAACATTGTACTGAGTATGAGAGGCATAGACAGTGAAATAAGGCAATGATATAAAAGAAGTATCAATATGGAATAACCGTATCTGACTGTCTAGTGTAAAAGAAATAGTGCATGCTGGCTTGCTCATAATCGTCATCATGTCATGTATGCATAAATATATAAGTTGCCCGCCCATATAGGTACGATGTAATAATGTATAAGCTGCCCGTCCATATCGGATCGGTGTGATAATCATAGCATTAGCCTGCGTCCAGGCCTCTCACGTCCGGGGTACCATCTCACGCCACCCACTAGTGGTGCTGCCCGTGCCATATAGACACGGTGTAATCATCTGTAAGCCGCCTGCCTTAACGGTGCTGCCCGACCTCATAGGCGCGGTGTAATGTCATCAACATGTACTCATCATAATATGCTTATCGTAACATACTTATCATAATACATACATAAGGCTTACGAACAACTTTACTTTATCGGGGTGACGCAAGGTCGTGATCCGCCGATTTCATTATGGAGCAATTATTGACATTCTGCCTCACTTTGAAGGAACTAACATATAAGGTGAGTGTGGGCAATAAATAACATCATATCATTTTTGTCACGACCCGGCTAGGGGCCGCGACGGGTACCCGGGGCTACCCACCGAGCACCGCTCGTGCTATCATTTACCTAACCCATTTAACAATCATTCATCTATTTCCGGTTAACTTTAAAAAAAGGATTTGCTTTTCATTACAAAAATATAACGCGTTAATACAAAAACATATTTCAATATACTTATACACATGCGTACTACCCACGTTGTGGAACCACACAACCCACATCGAGCATCTACGAGCCCCTATTGAGTGACATACAAATATATACACAAAAGGAATAACCAATTAGCACCTCCGAAAGATGGAGTGCTCTTCAGCTCGGCTAGTGACTCCTATCAGTCTGGACCGCTTTCCCGTCTACCTGTGGGCATGAACACAGCATCCAAATAAAAGGATGTCAGTACGAGCATTGTACTGAGTATGTAAGGCATACATCAAGAAATAAAGTAAGAATAAGAAAGTAAAGTAAGTACAAGGAGATAATCAATAACTGCTTTCCTCTTAAGGTGGATCCATGCATGCATACTCATAAAGTATCATATAGTAAATTGCTGTGGAACGCGCAACCCGATCCATATGTCATCATATGTTAGTGCCGAGGAACGTACGGCCCAATCCATAAATATAATAAGTTAGTGTCGAGGAACGTACGGCCCGATCCATAACCCATATATCCCGCGTCCGGGATGAAATCATGATATGCCAGTTGACCAGGTGGCTATGCGTCTATAGCGCCTCACCTTCCCCATATCCCCTGAATACATATACATATCATATACTTATACCATATACTTAGCATGCATGAGAGCCCAAGGAAAAGCTGTAAGTACGTCGGAGTGACGTAAGGTCGAAAGCCTCCGATTATGTTATGGAGTAATCATCGTCGCTTTGTCTCACCTTGAGGGAACAATTATTATAAGGCAAGACTATCAATGAAAAATAGCATCAAAAGAAAGCATAGAATAAAATCATGAACTTCATAATGCATCCATTCATATACTTTGGAAGATTTAGAAATAAGGTCACCATCCATGAATAAATTGAGAAATCAGTAAATAGCTCGACATCCTCATATAGTCATTGAAATCGTAAACTTGAAACTTTTAAACATAAGATATACTCTCATCATGGTCAGCGTAATAATATTCTCATTTTTGACATCATCATTGTTATTGAAAACAATATCTACGGTCGTTATCATAAACGCTCACATAATCACAACCTTTGGTTTTGGAAAATGGGAGTACTTTGGAAAACATTCATGGAATATCAAGAAGGAAATCGTGCTTCGGAATCTTAGACTATTTAACCTTTGATAGAAAGGAAAAGATGGGAGCATTTATGAAATCGTAAGCTAGGGATCATGCCTTTGAAAGAAAGGGAATAGCCTCACATACCTTCGACGTTTACAATTCTTATTGCTTGCTCGTTCTCCCTTAATGCACTCGTATATACCTTCAAGAGAATTCATGTCGTCGTTAGCTAAGTAATTATAAGAACGGACTACTATTTCTAAGGAAAATTGGATAGCACTTCCTTCATTTCTAATACTTTTCCCATGTTTCATTTCAACTCAAATACATTCGTAACGACACTCACAATATTACTTTCAACAATCATCACTTATACACTTTGAGAAAAATCTACCATTTTCCTCCAATTTCTCCACATCCATGGTTATAGTTCGTTATCACGTTTTCGCGTATATAATACTTATTTCATGGTCTAGACGTTATTTATAACATATTCACAACCGTAGCTTATCAACATTCATGACTCCATTCAACTACTATTCAATTGTGCCACTATTCACCCATGCAAGGCCCATTTTCTATGTTCTTATACATTTCAAGTATCTAAGCCTTCCAATACCTTGAACCATATGGTATAGTCATGAAACATACCTTGGATGATGGTGGAACAAGCCTTGAGCAACAATACTCTTTTTATACCAAAACCCTATTTCAACACTTTTGAGATTTCTTGAAGAAGATGACTTCCAATAGAGTCTCATGCACTTGCTTTCATGAATGAGATGTTGATGATCTTGGTTTCCCTTTGATCTCTTCAATTTTGTGGATGAATATTTGGAGAGCTTCTAGAGTGTTCTTGAAGGTTGTATGGATGAAAAATGAAATAAAATGAGGCTTTGGTCCCTTTTAATAACTCAAAGTTTGATCTTTAATGAATTCCAGTCGGGGTGAACAGTGGTCGTAAACCACAGTTTACGAGCCGTAAACTGGTTTACGAGCCGTCCACCCAGGTCATATTTAAGCATGTCCGTAAACTAGTTTACGGGCCGTATTCCAGGTCATATTTAAGCATTCCCACACTTTAACAGAAAGTTTGAATTTGAAAGGCTGGAGGACGATGGTGGTTTACGGTCCGTAAATCACTTTACGGGCCGTAAATTACTATACGACCACTGGGCTGCATGAAATTCTACAACTTTTCCATTTCCAAAAATTCACGAATCATCAACCCTTGCTTAGTAAAACACCCCACACTCATGCCCTTGTCGTTCTATTCCTTGTACATGTACGGGGAGTTTTCGGAGGTGTAACATTCTTCCCCCCTTTTGGAACATTCGTCCTCGAATGTTAAATCAGCGGGGATTCTAAGAAAATTTTGCCGGAGTTTCCTTTGTCGTATGGAACTACCAACTCGTCACAATAACCCATAATATCATCGCCCATAGGGCTATAATACAATACCAATATGTCCATGGTCACACATGTCCCAGAAGTCAAAAGTAAGCATACATACCATCATGAACTTTTCCTGGAGATTCGACTAGGTGTGGATACTTGGCTTCCGCATTCACTTTGGCTTCCCTAGTATTTCTTCCCGATTAATGTTTTTGCCACCAAACTCTGATTTAAGCCACCTCCTTATTTCGAAGTCCTCGCACTTACCTATCTAATGTGGCAAAGGGTACTTTCTCATACATCAACTTTCTTGTCATTTGAGCATCATTTTATTGACATGCTCCTAGTGGGAGTTCTAACATACTTATAAGCTACCTTGCTTGTTGCATATGATCTTATAGGATCTAATGCATCGGAACCTAACTCCCCCTTTATTCCGTGATTCTATCGCTCTCGTAGGTTGTCATATCCTCGGGCTTCTATGGTGAGTATGTAACCTGTAATTATACTATGCCCCAAGCAATTATTCCATTTGTTTCTCACAGCAATTCCAACTCGACATTTCAGTTCCGTTTACCATATACCCTCCTTCAACTTACCCCGGGCATCATGACTCTCTCACCCTCACTTTACCTCTTACTCCTCTCCTAAGTGTTCACTTGGTCTCATTGGCGACGCGTAAATATCTACGAATTACATACTCTTTTTGCGCGATTCGCATTCGTACCCATCCATCCGTATACCTGTATCCATGTCTGTCTTCGCATCCATAGTCATCCTCATCGGTATGTCGTATCCATGGTCATATTCAAAGTGTCAATATCCTTCTCAATGACCTTTTCGCTAACGCCCTTACCTCGAGAACGGGGTAACTTTACAATAAGACCCATGTTAAATATCATGAATTATTCTGTGTCTTAGGCCTACATGGCTTCTTCTTGGGGCTACCGTCACCCCCTATATTCACAACATTCTCCAGGGTTATATTTTCATTTGGGCTAAAAGAGTATTCAATCCCGGAAGTCATTAAATCAATATAAGGACAGAGAAACGAGAGTTTCCATTCTGCTGGAAGAGTAATAGTAACTAATCAGTACTTCCCTAAACTGATTCCAACTCTCCTCCAACCATGTCACGCAATCAGAGTTTCGCAATTTTATTCCTCGTTTTGGGCCACTTGGGACCTTATGGGACACAACGTCTCACAGATCGGCCTTATACTTCGCTACAAATTCATCTGAGATTTATAATTTAGAGGGACGATGAGGTGGTATAATCTTAGAGAATTGTGGGTCCACCTCTGCCCGTCACCAGTGTTTTACTATCTTTGCCGACTCACGGCTCTTTTTCTTCCCCCTTCTTCTTGCTTTTGTGTGTCCTTATTCTACCGCTTGTAGTCAATACACTCCCGTAGGGTTCATCATTTCAACCTTCACATTGGTGTCCTCTCTATTTGCTTCCCCCCTTTTAAGGGTTTTACTCGTACCTTTAAATCTCGAATCCACGTACTCCTGGCTACACTATGCCTTACTTATTCTGTCCCCTACAGTCTATGGCTATAACAACTCATACGTGGAGTCGTGGAGTCTTAGCGTACTCGCCTTACAGTCTTATAACCAAGAAATGCACCCGATATAACACTCCGAGCAAAAACGTACGTTACTTAGCTCATCCAGTAGTTATGTGTCTGTATCTGAATCTGCTCCGATTAACAACTTCCAGCCCCATAGGGATGCTTACATTAATAGTGGGTCTAGCTATCCATGCCACCCATCTAATGTCACTAGCCCTCTTCTTCGGCGCTCAAAATTTGCTTGTAACGCCATCTTCGTTTCCCTAGGGCTTAGGTCTCTCTTGCGCCGTTAATGCACCCCATGCCTCCTTATTCTCTTACTCTTGTTTGCGCTTGGAACCGATTTCATATCCGCATTGTACCACTATCATTATTAGTTATAACTCTACTTCATCGCTTCATCGCCGTACAGTAGACCCATAACTCATGATCATCTTTTCCTCTTCAACTCTTTACCTCATTCACTTCACTCGTTCTAACTTGGTATGGGATATTTGTAGGAGATATGTTCTCCTTTAACTACCACGCCACTATTCTTTAGGCACTCGTACTTCGTACATTTCCTCTTTGCTATCTTCTCTCCTCCCACTTAATAATCGATCCTTGACTCTTCGCATGAGGAACCATATTCTTAACTTGGTACCGCTTTGTTCTTTAGGATACACCACCTGTGTCAATCCGTCCCTTGCTGCCTAAAACATATTCTATCCGTCCTGATCATCCCCCATATCGCTCCTATCGCATTGACCTTCCTCCTACTAATTATTCTACTTTCATTATTTATCTTTACCGTAGTCTCGTCCTTATACGCCCAACTAAAGATACCATCCATGCCCTTAGGCGTCTTCTCGCTATACTTTACATAACAATTCTTGTTACGACTCATTGTACCCAGATCATAATCCACCCTATAGAGTGACACTTCTAGATCTCGTTTGCAAACCTGCTCATAACATAGGGTAGCCTCATGAAGCAGGCATACTCAACCTGTTATCCTTTTTAGTCAGTCACACTACATTTACCATATGGCTTACTTGCACACGTATTCGCATTAATCATAAAAGGGTGCTAGCAATATACCTGGAGTAATATCAGGGGAAGACTCAAGATCCCGTCGTTCAGCTAACGCCTGGGTATGATGCTGGGATCCGCTTGGACTAGGCATTCTTCGGTCTCTACCACTGCTTACTAGCCCATGTGGCCCTAACCTTGGAGGGCGTGTCGATGATGAAGAGCTCGTTACCATTCCAGTAGCCGAACCTCACTTTTACCACGTAGCGATGGATAATTTCGCTTTAAATGGCCTGGCCTAGCACAGGCATAACAAACATCCGAGCCCCGGCGACACGGTCCCCAATGTAACCTGTGACACTGAATACATCGTGGTACTAGTGAACTCTTCTGACCGGAATCACTCTGAACCCGAGAATGAGAAACTCTAAGACTCTAGGATGACCTTGAATAAGTAGGTCCATCAAATCTGGGTCTGGGAAACTGTGGAGGTGCATCTCTAAGGAATTAACTCCCTTTCTCCAACCCCTGTCATCGTGACTCGCATTCTGCCGTTGAGTCTGAGCGGCTACCAATTGAGTCAGTAAAAGAATGGCCTGTCTCATCGCTTGGCCCGCGGTATCTTGCGAAGGAACGGGGGGTACTGGAGCTAAGATCGAGGCTTTCCTCTGATCCTTAAAAGTGGGCGAGGTATGGGAAAATCGAAGTGGGGCGTTATTCTGGGGTTCGCCCTCCTCCATATCCGTAGACGGCTCTCGATCAAGCCCTTCTTCAACCGCCATCTTGCCCTTCTGGGCCGTCGTAGCTTTTCCCTTCATCGGTTTTGCTGAAATGACAACGCACCGTTAGGGGAGGGATAGTCTTATAACACAGCTCTATCGCACGATCTATTAAGAAGAAAGATGGTCATGTTTCCTAAATGCCCGGTAGCCTCCTGTTTATAGATATGGTGCACAACACACCGATAAACAAGACTCTACTAGACACAGCTCGTAGACACTTCCAAGGACGAACTGCTCTGATACCACTTCTGTCACGACCCGGCTAGGGGCCGCGATGGGTACCCGGGGCTAAGCACCGAGCACCGTTCGTGCTATCATTTACCTAACCCATTTAACAATCATTCATCTATTTCCGGTTAACTTTAAAAAGAGGATTTTCTTTTCATTACAAAAATATAACGCGCTAATGCAAAAACATATTTCAATATACTTATACACATGCGTACTACCCACGTTGTGGAACCACACAACCCACATCGAGAATCTACGAGCCCCTATTGAGTGACATACAAATATATACACAAAAGGAACAACCAATTCGCACCTCCGAAAGATGGAGTGCTCTTCAGCTCGGCTAGTGACTCCTATGAGGCTGGACCGCTTTCCGGTCTACCTGTGGGCATGAACACAGCATCGAAATAAAAGGATGTCAGTACGAGCATTGTACTGAGTATGTAAGGCATACATCAAGAAATAAAGTAAGAATAAGAAAGTAAAGTAAGTACAAGGAGATAATCAATAACTGCTTTCCTCTTAAGGTGGATCCATGCATGCATACTCATAAAGTATCATATAGTAAATTGCTGTGGAACGCGCAACCCGATCCATATGTCATCATATGTTAGTGCCGAGGAACGTACGGCCCAATCCATAAATATAATAAGTTAGTGTCGAGGAACGTACAGCCCGATCCATAACCCATATATCCCGCGTCCGGGATGAAATCATGATATGCCAGCTGACCAGGTGGCTATGCGTCTATAACGCCTCACCTTCCCCATATCCCCTGAATACATATACATATCATATACTTATACCATATACTTAGCATGCATGAGAGCCCAAGGAAAAGTTGTAAGTACGTCGGAGTGACGTAAGGTCGAAAGCCTCCGATTATGTTATGGAGTAATCATCGTCTCTTTGTCTCACCTTGAGGGAACAATTCTTATAAGGCGAGACTATCAATGAAGAATAGCATTAAAAGAAAGCATAGAATACAATCATGAACTTCATAAGGCATCCATTCATATACTTTGGAAGATTTAGAAATAAGGTCACCATCCATGAATAAATTGAGAAATCAGTAAATAGCTCGACATCCTCATATAGTCATTGAAATCGTAAACTTGAAACTTTTAAACATAAGATTTGCTCTCATCATGGTCAGCGTAATAATATTCTCATTTTTGACATCATCATTGTTATTGAAAACAATATCTACGGTCGTTATCATAAACGCTCACATAATCACAACCTTTGGTTTTGGAAAATGGGAGTACTTTGGAAAATATTCATGGAATATCAAGAAGGAAATCGTGCTTCGGAAGCTTAGAATATTTAACCTTTGATAGCAAGGAAAAGATGGGAGCATTTATGAAATCGTAAGCTAGGGATCATGCCTTCGAAAGAAAGGGAATAGCCTCACATACCTTCGACGTTTACAATTCTTATTGCTTGCTCGTTATCCCTTAATGCACTCATATATACCTTCAAGAGAATTCATGTCGTCGTTAGCTAAGTAATTATAAGAACGGACTACTATTTCCAAGGAAAATTGGATAGCACTTCCTTCAATTCTAATACTTTTCGCATGTTTCATTTCAACTCTCATACATTCGTAACGACACTCACAATATTACTTTCAACAATCATTACTTATACACTTTGAGAAAAATCTACAATTTTACTCCAATTTCCCCACATCCATGGTTATAGCTCGTTATCACGTTTTCTTGTATATAATACTTATTTCATGGTCTAGACATTATTTATAACATATTCACAACCGTAGCTTATCCACATTCATGACTCCATTCAACTACTATTCAATTGTGCCACTATTCACCCATGCAAGGCCCATTTTCTATGTTCTTATACATTTCAAGTATCTAAGCTTTTCAATACGTTGAACCATATGGTATAGTCATGAAACATACCTTGGATGATGGTGGAACAAGCCTTGAGCAACAATACTCTTTTTATACCAAAACCCTATTTCAACCCTTTTGAGATTTCTTGAAGAAGATGACTTCCAATAGAGTCTCATGCACTTGCTTTCATGAATTATATGTTGATGATCTTGGTTTCCCTTTGATCTCTTGAATTTTGTGGATGAATATTTGGAGAGCTTCTAGAGTGTTCTTGAAGGTTGTATGGATGAAAATTGAAATAAAATGAGGCTTTGGTCCCTTTTAATAACTCAAAGTTTGATCTTTAATGAATTCCAGTCGGGGTGGACAATGGTCGTAAACCACAGTTTACGAGCCGTAAACTGGTTTACGAGCCGTCCTCCCTGGTCGTATTTAAGCATGTCCAAAACAGAGAAGTTGGCTGAAGAATATTGCAGTTAACGATCGAGGTTTACGCTCCGTAAACCAGTTTACGGGCCGTATTCCAAGTCGTGTATTTAAGCATTCCCACACTTTAACAGAAAGTTGGAATTTGAAAGGCTGGAGGACGATGGTGGTTTACGGGCCGTAAATCACTATACGACCACTAGGCTGCATGAAATTCAACAACTTTTCCATTTCCAAAAATCCACGAATCATCACCCCTTGCTTAGTAAAACACCCCACAGTCATACCCTTGTCGTTCTATTCCTTGTACATGTACGGGGACTTTTCCGAGGTGTAAAGGAACTCGTGAAGAGGAAGGAAAATCATGCCAATTATGAGTATAGGCTTTTATCTTTCCGGAATAAAGGAACTCGTGAAGAGGAAGGAAAATCATGCTATGAGATTCATGCCATCTTGAAGAATGGACTAGCCTCACATACCTTGTCGTTTAGCTATGCTATCGTTCACTTGTTCTCCTTCGATATCACATCGCTACCTTCACGAGAGAATTCGAATTAACATTAGTTAATCGACTATAAGAACGTATCATTATTTCTAGGGAAAATTGGGCAGCATTTCCTTTGTTTCTACTACTTTTCCCATGTTTCACTTCAACCCCCAAACATTTACAACAACACTCACAATATCGTATCAACAATCATCATTTATATACATTGAGCAAAATCCACCATTTTTCTCCAATTTCTCCACATTTATGATTATAGCTCGTTATCGCGTTTTCTAATATATAATACTTATTTCATGGTCTAAACATCATTTACAACGCACTCATAATCATAGCATATCAACATTCATGATTCCATTCAACTACCATTAAATTGTGACACTATTCACCCATTTAAGGCCCATCTTGTATGTTTTTCTACCATTCAAGCATCTTAGCTTTCCAATACCTTAAACAACACGATAAAATCATGAAACTTACCTTACATGGTGGTGGAACAAGCCTAGGGTGGAGTTCCTCCTTTAGCACTAAAACCCTACTTCACCTCTTTTGGAATTTCTTGAAGTATATGACTTCCAATTAGGTTTCATACACTTTGTCTCATGGATTTGGTGTTGTTAATCATATATTTCTTTTTATTTCCCTTGTAGTGGAAGAGTGGAGAGTTTTCTAGATGGTTCTTGAAGTGAAGAGTGAGAATGGAATGAAAAATGAAATGAAAGGGTCCCTTATATTAATCACAAAATCTGATTTTTTTTATGAACAATAGTCGGGATGCACAGTGGTCGTAAATCCACTTTACGGGCCGTATTCTGGTTTACGATCCGTCCTTCGCGACCGTATTTAAGCATAACAGAACCATAAAGGTTTGCTAGAGTCATGGTAGTTTACGGGCCGTATTTCGATTTACGGTCCGTATTCTGAGTCGTATTTTACCATTTAACATTTGGCAAAAAGTTGAAATTTTTGGAATGTTGAAGGACGATGGCACTTTACGGTCCGTAAATCACTTTACGGGCTGTATTCTATTTTACGACCACTGGGCTGAAATGAAATTCTGCAACTTTCTTATTTCCAAAATTCATAAATAGTCATTCCCTACTTAGTAAAACATCGCACACTCATGCCCTTCGTTGGTCTATTCATTGTAGGCTCACGAAAAATTTCCGAGGTGTAACACTAACCTATGAAGAGGTGCCTGTAGCTATTCTGGACAGGCAAGTGCGGAGACTCCGAAATAAAGAGGTAGCTTTTGTTAAAGTCTTGTGGCAAAACAATAACCGGGAAGAAATGACCCTGGAAGTGGAAGAGAGTATGAAGTCCAAGTACCCGCAATTATTCCAACCCCCAGAAGAGACTCAAGATGAAACGCCAACAATATAAGGTAAGTACGCAATAAATGAAGTGTAATAATTACTGTATTTGAACACCCCTATTTCCATCATCACTCAGATATTATATCCCCTACTTTCGGGAGCTTTCGTAAGTCTTTCTTAGAGTTTTATTGTGGTATGGCCCTGTGAGGCAATGATATTGTGGGTTGTTGTAACAGGATGGTAGCGCCGTATTACAGGGGAAACTCTGGAGAAATTTTCGCAGAATCCCGAGTGTTTAACATTCGAGGACGAATGTTCCAAAAGGGGGGAAGAGTGTTACACCTTGGAAATTTCCCCGTGAACGTACAACGGATGGACTAACGAAGAATACAAGTATATGGTGTTTTAATAAGATGGGAACGGCGTTTGACGACCCTAAGTAATATTTCAAAGGTGATGGGAACAAGAGATAGGTTATGCTCCATAATGACTAATTATAGGTTTTGAAGACGTGAAAGTTACAGATTTCCACTTTGGCCTAGTCAGTCGTAAAATGAAATACGGACCGTAAACTGGTATACGGCCCATAAACCACCATGTCATATTTCAACTTACAAAACTTCAACTTTCTGCCAAATGATCAAATGATTAAATACGACTTGGAATACGGACCGTAAATTGAAATACGGCCCGTAAACCGCGATCGTAAATCACCATGATCCCCATCATACCTTTCTTGTTTTGATATGCTTAAATACGACCACGAAATACGGCCCGTAAACTGGAATACGGACCGTAAACTGGATTTACGACCACTGAGCACTTTGACTACTGTTCATTCCGGATCAGATTATATGTCATTAAAAAGGGACCCAAGCTCATTAAATTCATTTCATTCCACGATATTTCTCTCTAGAAACCTCTAGAATACTCCCCACTCTTCATTTACAAGAAAATCAAAGGAAATTCATGATCAATAACACCAAATCCATGAGACAAAGTGTATGAAACCTAGCTAAAGTTCATCTCTCTCAAGAAAACCCAAAGAAAGTGAAGTAGGGTTTTGATGCTAGAGGATTAATTCCATTCAAGACTTGTTCAACCATCATCTAAGGTAAGTTTCATGACTAAACCATGTTGTTTAAGGTATTGGAAGGTTAAGATACTTGAATTGTAATAAGACATAAGAAATGGGTCATTCATGAGTGAATAGTGTCATGGTTGGATAGTAGTTGGAATGTTGTGATTATGAATACGTTATAAATGACATTTAGACCATGAAATAAGTATTATATATGAGGACGCCGTATAGATAGTGTCTCCATATTTTCAAAGCATGGATCACCGCTGCTAGCTCCAAATCATGGGTAGGATAATTTCTTTCATGCTTTTTGAGCTGCCGGGAAGCGTAGGCTATAACTCTGCCGTGCTGCATTAATACACAGCCTAACCCAACGCCGGAAGCATCACAATAAATAACATACCCATCTGGTCCTTCTGGAAGAGTCAGAACTGGGGTTGTAGTCAACTTCTCCTTCAGCAACTGGAAGCTTCGCTCGCAAGCATCAGCCCACTGGAACTTGGCTCCCTTCTGAGTTAGCCTCGTTAAAGGCGCTGAAATCGGAGCAAAACTTTCCACAAATCTTTTGTAATAGCCCGCTAATCCCAGAAAACTGCGTACCTCAGTGGGCGTCGTAGGTCTAGGCCAATTCTTTACGGCCTCAATCTTCTGTGTGTCCACCCGGATGCCATCAGCTGCAATAATATGTCCCAAGAATGCCACTAAAACCAGCCGATTGCTGACCTGCATTTTCTGCCATACAAAGCCTCGTACGGTGCCATCTGGATACTGGAATGGTAGCTGTTGTTATAAGTAAACTCAATCAGCGGCAGGTGATCATCCCTGCTACCTCTGAAATCGATAACACAGGCCCGCAATTTGTCTTCCAACATCTGTATAGTGCGCTCGGCCTGCTCGTCGCTCTGAGGATGAAATGCTGTGCTCAGACTCACTTGAGTTCCCAATCCCTCCTGAAATGATCTCCAGAAATTTGCTGTAAACTGGGCACCTCTGTCAGTGATAATAGATATAGGAACTCCGTGAAGTCTTACTATTTCTTTAATATATAGTCTGGCATAATCCTCAGCTGAATAAGTAGTTCTGACTGGAAGAAAATGGGCTGATTTTGTCAGCCTATCAACAATAACCCATATGGAGTCATACTTCCGTGGAGTGCGAGCCAAACCTGTAATGAAGTCCATATTAATTATCTCCCACTTCCAGGTCGGAATTTTCATTTCTTGTAACAGTCCACCCGGCTTTTGATGTTCAATCTTAACCTGCTGACAATTTGGGCACTTGGCAACGAACTCTGCGATGCCCCGTTTCATGCCATCCCACCAATACAGACATCTGAGGTCATGATACATTTTCGTCGATCCTGGATGAACAGAATAACGAGCATAGTGTGCTTCGCTCATAACCTGCTGTCGTAGCCCTGCAACATTAGGTACACACAATCTGCCTCGATATAGCATTATTCCGTCTGGTGTAAAGTCGAATGGAGTCTTTTTCTTTTCGTGAGATGTGTCTCTGTACTGTACTAAAACAGGATCTTCATATTGGTGCTGCTTTATGTCTTCCCTAATAGATGATTTAGAAACCCCTCGGACAGAAATCCTCGTACCTCCAGAATCGGCCAGACGAACTCCAAGATTTGCCAGCTGATGAATATCACGTACTATCTCTTTCCTCTCTGGTTGCAAATCTTCCAAACTACCCATAGACTTGCGAATGAGTGCATCTGCTACAACATTAGCCTTGCCCGGATGATACAGAATATCAATATCATAGTCTTTCAGCAGCTCCAGCCACCTCCTCTGCCGCAAATTCAGCTCCTTCTGCTTAAATATATACTGGAGACTCTTGTGATCTGTATATATATATATATCAACATGGACGCCGTATAGATAGTGTCTCCATATTTTCAAAGCATGGATCACCGCTGCTAGCTCCAAATCATGGGTAGGATAATTTCTTTCATGCTTTTTGAGCTGCCGGGAAGCGTAGGCTATAACTCTGCCGTGCTGCATTAATACACAGCCTAACCCAACGCCGGAAGCATCACAATAAATAACATACCCATCTGGTCCTTCTGGAAGAGTCAGAACTGGGGTTGTAGTCAACTTCTCCTTCAGCAACTGGAAGCTTCGCTCGCAAGCATCAGCCTACTGGAACTTGGCTCCCTTCTGAGTTAGCCTCGTTGAAGGCGCTGAAATCGGAGCAAAACTTTCCACAAATCTTTTGTAATAGCCCGCTAATCCCAGAAAACTGCGTACCTCAGTGGGCGTCGTAGGTCTAGGCCAATTCTTTACGGCCTCAATCTTCTGTGTGTCCACCCGGATGCCATCAGCTGCAATAATATGTCCCAAGAATGCCACTAAAACCAGCCGATTGCTGACCTGCATTTTCTGCCATACAAAGCCTCGTACGGTGCCATCTGGATACTGGAATGGTAGCTGTTGTTATAAGTAAACTCAATCAGCGGCAGGTGATCATCCCTGCTACCTCTGAAATCGATAACACAGGCCCGCAATATGTCTTCCAACGTCTGTATAGTGCGCTCGGCCTGCTCGTCGCTCTGAGGATGAAATGCTGTGCTCAGACTCACTTGAGTTCCCAATCCCTCCTGAAATGATCTCCAGAAATTTGCAGTAAACTGGGCACCTCTGTCAGTGATAATAGATATAGGAACTCCGTGAAGTCTTACTATTTCTTTAATATATAGTCTGGCATAATCCTCAGCTGAATAAGTAGTTCTGACTGGAAGAAAATGGGCTGATTTTGTCAGCCTATCAACAATAACCCATATGGAGTCATACTTCCGTGGAGTGCGAGCCAAACCTGTAATGAAGTCCATATTAATTATCTCCCACTTCCAGGTCGGAATTTTCATTTCTTGTAACAGTCCACCCGGCTTTTGATGTTCAATCTTAACCTGCTGACAATTTGGGCACTTGGCAACGAACTCTGCGATGCCCCGTTTCATGCCATCCCACCAATACAGACATCTGAGGTCATGATACATTTTCGTCGATCCTGGATGAACAGAATAACGAGCATAGTGTGCTTCGCTTATAACCTGCTGTCGTAGCCCTGCAACATTAGGTACACACAATCTGCCTCGATATAGCATTATTCCGTCTGGTGTAAAGTCGAATGGAGTCTTTTTCTTTTCGTGAGATGTGTCTCTGTACTGTACTAAAACAGGATCTTCATATTGGTGCTGCTTTATGTCTTCCCTAATAGATGATTTAGAAACCCCTCGGACAGATATCCTCGTACCTCCAGAATCGGCCAGACGAAATCCAAGATTTGCCAGCTGATGAATATCACGTACTATCTCTTTCCTCTCTGGTTGCAAATCTGCCAAACTACCCATAGACTTGCGAATGAGTGCATCTGCTACAACATTAGCCTTGCCCGGATGATACAGAATATCAATATCATAGTCTTTCAGCAGCTCCAGCCACCTCCTCTGCCGCAAATTCAGCTCCTTCTGCTTAAATATATACTGGAGACTCTTGTGATCTGTATATATATATATATCAACATGGACGCCGTATAGATAGTGTCTCCATATTTTCAAAGCATGGATCACCGCTGCTAGCTCCAAATCATGGGTAGGATAATTTCTTTCATGCTTTTTGAGCTGCCGGGAAGCGTAGGCTATAACTCTGCCGTGCTGCATTAATACACAGCCTAACCCAACGCCGGAAGCATCACAATAAATAACATACCCATCTGGTCCTTCTGGAAGAGTCAGAACTGGGGTTGTAGTCAACTTCTCCTTCAGCAACTGGAAGCTTCGCTCGCAAGCATCAGCCCACTGGAACTTGGCTCCCTTCTGAGTTAGCCTCGTTAAAGGCGCTGAAATCGGAGCAAAACTTTCCACAAATCTTTTGTAATAGCCCGCTAATCCCAGAAAACTACGTACCTCAGTGGGCGTCGTAGGTCTAGGCCAATTCTTTACGGCCTCAATCTTCTGTGTGTCCACCCGGATGCCATCAGCTGCAATAATATGTCCCAAGAATGCCACTAAAACCAGCCGATTGGTGACCTGCATTTTCTGCCATACAAAGCCTCGTACGGTGCCATCTGGATACTGGAATGGTAGCTGTTGTTATAAGTAAACTCAATCAGCGGCAGGTGATCATCCCTGCTACCTCTGAAATCGATAACACAGGCCCGCAATATGTCTTCCAACGTCTGTATAGTGCGCTCGGCCTGCTCGTCGCTCTGAGGATGAAATGCTGTGCTCAGACTCACTTGAGTTCCCAATCCCTCCTGAAATGATCTCCAGAAATTTGCTGTAAACTGGGCACCTCTGTCAGTGATAATAGATATAGGAACTCCGTGAAGTCTTACTATTTCTTTAATATATAGTCTGGCATAATCCTCAGCTGAATAAGTAGTTCTGACTGGAAGAAAATGGGCTGATTTTGTCAGCCTATCAACAATAACCCATATGGAGTCATACTTCCGTGGAGTGCGAGCCAAACCTGTAATGAAGTCCATATTAATTATCTCCCACTTCCAGGTCGGAATTTTCATTTCTTGTAACAGTCCACCCGGCTTTTGATGTTCAATCTTAACCTGCTGACAATTTGGGCACTTGGCAACGAACTCTGCGATGCCCCGTTTCATGCCATCCCACCAATACAGACATCTGAGGTCATGATACATTTTCGTCGATCCTGGATGAACAGAATAACGAGCATAGTGTGCTTCGCTCATAACCTGCTGTCGTAGCCCTGCAACATTAGGTACACACAATCTGCCTCGATATAGCATTATTCCGTCTGGTGTAAAGTCGAATGGAGTCTTTTTCTTTTCGTGAGATGTGTCTCTGTACTGTACTAAAACAGGATCTTCATATTGGTGCTGCTTTATGTCTTCCCTAATAGATGATTTAGAAACCCCTCGGACAGATATCCTCGTACCTCCAGAATCGGCCAGACGAACTCCAAGATTTGCCAGCTGATGAATATCACGTACTATCTCTTTCCTCTCTGGTTGCAAATCTGCCAAACTACCCATAGACTTGCGAATGAGTGCATCTGCTACAACATTAGCCTTGCCCGGATGATACAGAATATCAATATCATAGTCTTTCAGCAGCTCCAGCCACCTCCTCTGCCGCAAATTCAGCTCCTTCTGCTTAAATATATACTGGAGACTCTTGTGATCTGTATATATATATATCAACATGGACGCCGTATAGATAGTGTCTCCATATTTTCAAAGCATGGATCACCGCTGCTAGCTCCAAATCATGGGTAGGATAATTTCTTTCATGCTTTTTGAGCTGCCGGGAAGCGTAGGCTATAACTCTGCCGTGCTGCATTAATACACAGCCTAACCCAACGCCGGAAGCATCACAATAAATAACATACCCATCTGGTCCTTCTGGAAGAGTCAGAACTGGGGTTGTAGTCAACTTCTCCTTCAGCAACTGGAAGCTTCGCTCGCAAGCATCAGCACACTGGAACTTGGCTCCCTTCTGAGTTAGCCTCGTTAAAGGCGCTGAAATCGGAGCAAAACTTTCCACAAATCTTTTGTAATAGCCCGCTAATCCCAGAAAACTGCGTACCTCAGTGGGCGTCGTAGGTCTAGGCCAATTCTTTACGGCCTCAATCTTCTGTGTGTCCACCCGGATGCCATCAGCTGCAATAATATGTCCCAAGAATGCCACTAAAACCAGCTTGAATTCACACTTGGAGAATTTTGCATATAACTTCTGATGCCGAAGTACCCCAAGTACCGCTCTCAGATGATCTGTGTGTTCCTTCTCTGACCGTGAGTAAACCTGAATATCATCAATAAATACAATCACGAACATATCCAGGAACGGTCTGAATACCCGATTCATCAGATCCATGAATACCGCTGGAGCATTAGTCAGCCCAAAAGACATCACTTTGAATTCATAATGCCCATATCGGGTCCGGAATGCTGTCTTAGGAATATCAGCCTCTCGTACCCGCAGCTGGTGGTAACCGGACCGCAGATCGAACTTCGAAAAACACTTAGAGCCCTGCAACTGATCAAACAAATCATCAATTCTGGGGAGGGGGTATTTATTCTTTATGGTTACCTTATTTAGCTGTCGATAATCAATACACATACGCAGCGACCCGTCTTTCTTTCTTACAAATAATACCGGGCTTCCCAAGGCGAGGTGCTGGTTTTGATGAAGCCTTTTTCTAATAAATCCTTCAGCTGCTCTTTCAATTCTTTTAATTATGCAGGTGCCATTCTGTACGGGGGAATAGATATAGGCTGAGTATCTGGCAACACATCAATAGTGAACTCTATCTCTCGCTCCGGAGGAAGACCTGGAAGTTCATCTGGGAATACATCTGGAAATTCATTGACCACTGGGACTGACTGAAGAGTCGGTGCTTCTTCTTTCAAGTCTTGTACCCGAACCAGATGATAAATATACCCTTTTCTGATCATCTTCCTCGCCTTAAGGTATGAAATAAACTTACCTTTCGGCGATGCTGTATTACCTGCCCACTCTATAACTGATTCCTCGGGAAATTGGAAGCGAACCACCTTTTTCTGGCAATCAACGTTAGCATAACAGGAAGCTAGCCAATCCATGCCCATAATAATATTAAATTCAATCATATCTAACTCCACCAGATCCGCCTTAGTATCTCGGCCACATATAATTACAGAACAATCTTTATATACCTGTCTCGCTATAATAAAGTCCCCAATCGGTGTAGCTACTTCAAATGGCTCTATAGGTTCAGGAGTTATACCAATTTTACTAGCGACGAGACGAGAAATATATGACAAGGTAGAACCTGGATCAATCAATGCATATACAGACCGAGAGAAGACCAATAATGTACCTGTAACCACATTTGGCGATGCGTCCTGATCCTGGCGGCAGGCCAAAGCATAAATGCGGTTCGAAGGACCGCTAGTACTAGAAACTCCACCACGGCCTCTACCGCGACCTACTGGTGCTGGTGTACCCTGCCCCGTAGGGCGCATAGCCACCGAAGAAGATGATGACCCTGCGGCTGATCCGGTAGGCTGCGCTGCACCTCCCAAATTACCCTTATATGGGTACTCTCTCACAGTATGGCCCTGGCGGCCACAAGAAAAACAAGCACCTGTAGCACGGTAGCACTCTCCAGGGTGGTACCTCCCACAATGAGAACACTGAGGCCTTGGTGGCCTCGTCTGCCCGGAACTCCTGTCTACTCGCGAACCTGAAGCCCTGGAGCTCTGGCCTGCTCCTGAATACCCTGGGCTATCAAATCTCCTGCCCAAGAACTGTGGAGGTGTGCTCTGTGCCGGCTGGGAAGAATGTCTGCTAGACTGTTGCTGCTGCTGAGGCTGCCTACTGTGAAACTCCCCAGAATACCCAGCTGATCTGGCCCTCTTGGGCTGCCTCCGGTCCTGACCCCTGTCGGGCTGATGCCCCTTATGCCGGTCCTCCATACCCTGGGCGTGCGCCTGTATATGGGCAATATCCATCCCAGGCTGAGCGACCATCACCAGACAACTATCGACCAAATAACGGTCCAGCCCCATAATATACGGGTGCATCCTGTCAGTCATAGTAGCTACTATGGCAGGTGTATATCTGGCCAATGAGACAAACTCCAGACTATAATCTCGGACGCTGCGGCCCCTCTGTCTCAGCAATAAAAATTTGTCGGCCCTAGCCCGCCGTTGCTCCACAGGCAGAAAGTGGCCAAGAAAAGCCTCAGTAAACTCGTCCCATACTGCTGGGGGAGCGCCGTCGCCTCTGGATAACTCCCAGGACTCATACCAATTAGCTGCTACATCGTGCAACCGATATGAAGCCAACTCAACTGACTCGGTCGCAGAATCCTTAATCAATAGTAACGTACGCTGCATCTGCCTGATAAACTTTTGGGGGTTTTGTCCCGAAGAACTCTGGAGGATTACAAGTCAGGAACTCACGGGCCCTCGAACTATCATGTCTGTCTCCACGATCACCCCCAAGTCCGTGCCTATGAACCTGCCCTGCTATCAACCTGGTCAACAACTGGACCGCATCCCTCATGGCCCCATCCTCCGCCCCTGGCTGTGAAGCTGGAGGCTCGGGCACTGGAACTCCGGGAGCTGGCGGAGGAGCCGCCCCCTGATCTGCAGCTGCTGCTGCTCCAATCCCCTCTGGCGGTGGCGGTGTAGAGGAGCCCTCTGTCTGGGGCATAATCTCGGCACGGGCCCTAGTAATCCTCTGGGCCTAGCTAGTCTCCCCTGCTGCTACTGACTTGGCTTTCTGGGCCGCTGTCGCCTTTTTCGGAGGCATGGCTGAAAACATGACAATTTGTTAGGGAGAAGTCATCTTGATAATACAGCTCTATCGTACGATCTAAGATAAGAAAGAAGGGTAGCATCCTAAATGTCCTGTAGCCTCCTGTTTATAGATGTGGTGCACAACATACCGATAAATATGACTCTACTAGACACGGTCTGTAGACACTCCGAGGACGAACCGCTCTGATACCACTTTTGTCACGACCCAACCCCGTGGGCCGCGACTAGTGTCCGTGCTGGACACCCGTACGTACCCAATAACCCAAACTAGCATATAAACAGAATATACAGATATAGAAGGCAATTGGCGTTACTAATTACCACAGATAAACAGATATAACGTGGGGAAGCCGATAAGGCTATCGCAGAACATATCAACCCACAAGTATGTCTACAGACCTCTACGGAACAATAACAGAATCATAAGACAGGACAGGGCCCAGTCATACCCCTGAATAACATATATATGTACAATAGAAAAAGTCTGTACCAAAATGTAGGCTCCGGACGAGAGAGCACTCCAAGACAGCAGAATAAAATCCTAAGCGGGAGGATCAGCAAATCGGTTGTCTGTACCTGCGCCGTATGAAACGCAGCCCCCGAAGAAAGGAGGTCAGTACGGAATATGTACTGAATATGTAAAGCCTGGAGTACAGTAATAAAATCATAATCGGAACAGAACGTACAGAAAATGAGTGTAATGTCCAGAATATCAAATGCATATTTACAAAACATAAATAGTGTATGCAAAATCATATGCCATATCCGACCCCCGTTAAGGGACTCGGTGAACAGAACGTGGTCGCCACCCCGACACTGGCGCAACAACACATCATACTCCAGAGTAGGGAATAACTCCGTAACATATCATATCATATCAGATGGCCATATCGTATCATATCATATCATATCAGAATAGGCGTACATGGCACAGCATACTCCACAACCCATGTACATGTATACCTGCCCCCTCACCTCAAGGCACGGCGAACAATGCAGTGGAATACGCTTGATAACATATCCTGGCCCAGGCTCAGTGAAGGAAACATTGAGGCATCCACGAGTGGAGTAGTGAGAAACTAAATACAGTATAAAACATAATACATTTACAAGGACTCGATGGAATATCTCGATAACAAACCCTAATAATGAAATCGCACGATAATCACAGTGCATGTATTTCGGATACCACAATAGGTTACGTAAAAATAAATTTTTCTGGAATCGTTTCCATGTTCCAAAATAGTTTATAAGACTCAATGGAATATATAAAACAATTGTCGTTTAGTAGTTAGAAGGGTAGTTAAAACGTTCCCTTGTGAAATCGCTCGAAAATAAGTCAATACACAATAGGAGAGGAATCGGGAATAGTGGGCCCACCTCGGGTCAATTGAGATGGTGGGCCCAAATTATGTACATTAAGCCTATGGAGTCATCTATGAAGGTGTTAGGGAAATCTCATATCATCTTCGGTAATTTATAGGCTCCGCAAATGAGCCCACCACCTCATATCATCTTAGGTACATTAACCCTATTGAATGAAAAAGGGCTAAACTCAAACTTGGATTTCTAGGAATAGAATCGTCCCCGTGGCTAGTATCTAAACACATTAGGTCTAAGACATGCCAAGAGAAGGAAAGGTAAAGCTTTACATACCTTATACGCTCCTTACGCCTCTCCAAACTCAATTCCCGTTTCCTCCAAAATCTACAATTGGTCATAATTACCAAATATCAATTACAAGCCTTTAGGAATTCAATCTTAACTCATACTTGTCTACAGAAATTTGGGCAGCATCTCCCCTATACATACAGCTTCCCCGAGAATTTAACTCGGCCAAAATGTCAACAACAACAACCACAACAACACCAACAACATCAACAATGGAATTAAAACGCATTCTAGCATGAATAGTATTCCTTTCTAAATAGTGCAACAACTCCTAATCTAACTTCGCACTTCCAATCCAATATCAATGTTTTCATAGTCATTTACTAATCAAGATCATTCCAATACAATTCGGAAGCATTTCATATCATTCTACAAAATATTTACAAAATATACAAAAATTCCACCAAAACCATAATTTATCCGAAACTTATATTCTTCGACATAAATATTCATAACACATTTTCATCTTCCAATTTCATTAATAATAATCATAATTCGCACCTTAACAATTTCATTTTCATCATTACATAAATCTACCATAAAATCACAAAACTTCGCATAAGAATTTAACAACCAATCTTTCATGCTAATTTGGACTAGCATTCTTCCATTGACACCACAAGGCTACAACAACACAATTAACATCATAAATAAAATTGGTTCATCCTTCTACACACACATGCACACCCACGGCTCACCCCCCTCATTTCCAACTGCAACCAAAACCTTTAAACTTTCATTTCCAATGTAGAGTTCACAACAACCACAACTAGAATACTACATAAAATTAACTTATTTTTTCCTACACAACAACACATGCACACGGCTATATATATATATGTATATTCATCATGCAACTTCCATATTTTCATGAATTCTTCTCCTTTCTACATTCCACAACATAAATAAAACCTTCATAACACATAAAAAGGAATTAATTCTTACCTTTTCTTCCTAGCTTCTTCACTTGAACCAAGTGCCAAATCTACGAAACAAGCGACTTATCTCCCGAAATAACTACACCACGTTGCAGAGGACCCTTGAATTAGTAGAAATACCACAAGAAAATAATTTTTGAAGCAAGATTTTAAGGGGCAAAATTTATGGGTCTTGGCCGAATGGCCCTTTTTTTTGTGGTGTTCTTGCTCTTGTTTGTCTCCTTTCTCAACTTGTCTTGAAAGTTCTAATAGATGAAGCTAATTTAATCACATGGAAATTATTTAAGAGTCATGGGTTGGGCTAGCCATATGGCCGGCCACCCATGCTCCATTTGGGCCTCATCTTTTTTTTTTTTTTTGAATTTTTCTAGCCTAGTTAATTGTGGCCCATTTTGTAGTTCCCGAAATAAATTTTCGAAATTCCTAATTTTTGCCCCTCGCCTTTCTCGCTATTTCCACATTAATGGTTCATGAACAACACACACGTATTAGATAAAATCAAACATGACCTTATTTCTTTCAAGCCCAAATTATTTCAAATTTTTCCAAGTAGACAAAAACACGGGTTATAACAACCTATGTTCCAGAAAGCTAAAAGTCTATGTATATGAATAGCTATATAAGATAAGAGACATGATATGATGGTTCTACAATGTTAATGATGTTATTTATTGCTTACACTCACCTTATGTGCTAATTCCTTCAAGGTGAGGCAGAATGTCAATAATTACTCCATAATGAAATCCAGGGATCACGACTTTACGTCACCCCGATAAAGTAAAGTTGTTCATAAGCCTTATACATGTATTATGATAAGTATGTTACGATAAGAGTATTATGATGAGCATGTATGATGATGATATAACACCGCGCCTATTTGGCCGGGTAGTCACCGCCAAGGCGGGCAGCTATACGATACACCATGGCCAAATGGCATGGGCAGACACCACTAGTGGGCGGCATGAGATGATACCACGGACGCGGGAGGCCTGGACGCAGGCTAGTGTTATGATTATCACACCGATCCGATATGTACGGGCAACCTATATATTACTACAGCGTACCTATATGGGCGGGCAGCTTATACATGATGCATATATGACATGATGATGATTATGAGTAAGCCAACATGCATTATTTCTCTTACACTTGACAGTCAGATACAATTATTCTATATTGATACTTCTTTTATATCGTTGTCTTATTTCTTTGTTTATGCCTCTCATACTCAGTACAATGTTCGTACTGACGTTCGTTTTCTTTGGACGCTGTGTTCATGCCCACAGGTAGTTAGAGAGGAGAGCTCGACCCAGACCAGCAGTAGCTGTCAGCTGATTGAAAGCACTTCTTTGTTCGGAGGTGCTTATGATGATTTTCTTGTGTATAGTTATATATATGTATTTTTGGGCATGACGGGGTCTTATCCCGCCCTTATGTATAGCACTCCAGTAGAGGCTCGTAGATGCGCAGTGTGGGTTAGATGGTCTCACGAGATGCTATTATATGTGTATATTATTTTGATGGTCGTGGGGCACATGTATATAAAAGTAATTATGCTTCCACATGAAATATGATTTTCTCACAATTTGAGTATAAAGTTGATAAAAGAGCATTAAATGAGTGAGATGAGTAGTAGAACGAGTGGTGCTCGGTGGCTAGCCCCGGGTACCCATCACGGCCCCTAGCTGGGTCGTGACAAAAATGGTATAGAGGCAACAATGAAAAGCCAACGAAGAATAATAACTAGCTAAGTAATCACCAGTATAAGGGAGTCAAAGATAAGTATACTGATGTTGGGAGGAAGTTGTGGTAAAGTGAGAATTTTACTTAGCTCTATAATTATAAATTTATACTGTAGGATTCAAGGAAAAGAAATTAAAGGAAGAGTTTTGATAGGAGCTCGAAGATGTTTTGGGTTATGAATTAGTTGAACTATGATTATTAGCTTATTATAAGCATAACCTTACTACGAGGAATAATAAAGATGGTGCGGAAGCGTTACTTATTGAAGGAGTAAACAAGGGAGTTGCCCACTAATAGGGAAATAAAGAACGGGAAAAGAGAGTATTCGCAAGATGGCGAGTAGCCGGGACATAATAAGACTAGATTACTGTAACAGGGACCGAACGAGACCGGGATACTAGTTGATTTTTGATTACGTACATGAGAACAAAAGAGCTCCAGCCAGAGACACCATTATCCTTAGGTATATGATGCTTCTTTGAATAATTTCTTGGTCGTGTATGGCCAACATGGGTATTGATGTTGTAGCCCTATGAGGCATTGCATATTTTGGGTTGTTGTGACAGGATGGTAGTGGTACAATTACAGGGGAAACTCTGGCAAAATTTTTGTAGAAATCCCCAAGAGCTCAACATTCGAGGACAAATGTTTCTGAAGGGGGGAAGGATGTTACACCCCGTACCTCAGAGAAGCACTGGTTAAATTTGAATGTATGTATGTCGATCTATGGCTAGGTAAAACAACTTTGGATTGTGAGGAACGAAGCATTATTAAGTATATTGTTTAAGTAAAGGATGTATTATGATCTTGTAAGTCGTAACCAGGAAGGAAAACCTTGGAACCAAAGGACATGACCATTATCAAGTATGATTAATGATAAATATCATGTATGGAGAGTTTCGGAAGATTCTGGGATCAAGCAAATCGAAGAAAATAAGTTTGACAAAAATTTGGAAAAAGTTGGCAGGATTTTGGGCATATTTTTAGTCAACTTTGGAGGGATATATCTGCTAGTATATCAGGTGTATTAAGGTATTTCAAAAGCCTAAAATTAAGTTCTTCGATTCTAGTTTTCAACACAACAAACCGCTCGTCGATACGACATCGGAGTAGAGAATTATGGACGTTACAAGTTAGGCTGACAGAGCAGAAACGAAATTTTGAACTTTATAAAAGGGGAAAAAATCATATTTTAGAGCTCAGCACATATAGGGTCATTTTGGTCATAAAAAAGTTGAGAGAATTGAGTGATTCTAGCTAATCAAGGCTCGAGTGGTGCACAGTTGTGACTATAGCATCATATTGCGATAGAGTTTGGCTAAAATTCAAGGTTGAGAAGTGAAGATATAGCAATATTATCGGGAGAAAGGTATGAAGCTCTTATTATTAATGTTAATCTTGGTTTATTTACGGAGATATAACTGTTAAATAGCCGTATAACAGTTTTGTTGGTGGAAATATGGGATAAACCCCATATGGGATGTTTATGGAGTATTTTGGTATTGAAAATATTATGATTGATGTTGGTATTGTTGCTGTTGTTGTCGTTGGTTGTTGAATTGAGATTTCGGGCTAAGTACATAAACAAGGAAGATGTTGCCGAAATTTTGGCAGATTCTAGATAGATTTATTTGAAGGATTAAGACAAGCGTATAAACGTAAGTCTAACAATAGTATAAATTTTCTTGAATATAGATTTACGAGCCTGGGAGGACAAGCGTTGAGTAGTTAAAGTTAAGGCGACCAAAACGGTATGTTAATGCTCATCCCTTTCTTTCAAAGGCATGATTCCTATGGTATGATTCCATAAATGTTTCCATAACCTCCTTGTTTTCAAAAGCTAGAAGTTCATGATTCTTAAAGCTTCTCATGATGTTAAAGATGAGAATGATTCTATGGTGATTACAACGATAATGATGATTTTATGTTTAAAGGTTACAAGTTTTCGATTCAATGTTATTATGTGAATGTTGAGTTATTTCATGATTTTCTAAATTTTATTCATTTTTGTCGATCTCACCTTATAGTAATTGTTCTTTCAAGGTGAGATAGAGCGATGATGATTATTCCATAATATAATCGGAGGTTACCGACCTTACGTCACTTCGATAGAGAAGCAACATTTAACTGGGCTCTCGTGCATGTTATATGTATTTATATATATGTAATTTAGATACTTACTGAGCTTTAATAGCCGGACAAGATACTATATATTTCACCGCGCCTTAATGGCCGGACAAGATACTATATATATTTCACTACGCCTTAATGGCCAGACAAGATACTATATATATATATAACACCGCGCCTACATGGCCGGACAAGACCGCGCCTTAATGGCCGGATAAGATGCTATATATATTACCTCACCTTAACGGCCAGACAAGATATTATATATGTATATATGGAAAAGTCATTTTTTTAAAAAGCTAAGCATGCATGACAACCGCCTTAAAAAGGCATTCAGAGGCACAAGTTGATCTCTTTTATATTACTTTATCTTCATGCTTTCATTATGTTATTTTCCATGTGTGGTATCTCTTACTATGTTACTATTCATACCTTACATACTCAGTACACTGTTCGTCCTGATATCCCTTCTTGTGGACGCTGCGTTCATGCCCGCAGGTTCAGGTAGTCATTCGGATGAGCCAGACCAGTAGGATCTCCTCAGCCGCAGTGAGTACGCTCCACTTGATCTTGAGCTGCAGCTTTTGGTATGCTATTTATGAGGTGTACAGATGTGGGTATGACAGGGCCTTGTCCTGTGTTTCTACAGCTAGACTCCATAGAGGTCTGTAGAAAGTTGTATATAGTTGGAGTATCATGTAGCTATGTCGTCTCCTATTTTCCGTACAGCGCATGTAGTGGCCATGTCGGACTGTGTTGTCATTTGTTGCACGTATGCCTATATATACATATCCACGTGTATAGATTATGAGTTTTTAAGACATAGTTTATCGTATAAATTTTGCAGCAGATCCTTAGGAGTTAGAAATAGGCCACCAGGTTATTCAACATATGTCAAGTACGAGTTTAAGGGTGCTTGGTCAGCAGTGATCGGGCACTCTTCATGGTCCATAGGTTTGGGTCGTGCCAATCGAGGCCGTTAAGTATTCCAACATTCGAGGGTGAATGTTTCAAAAGGTGGGGAGAATGTTACACCCCGTTGTTTTGTACGTTAAAATTCGTAGGTGTTTGTTGTTTTAAGTATGAAAACTGGAGTTATCTCCCAATGATACATGAGATTAGATGTGCTTATCTTATGTTAATGAGGGTTTAAGTTCATATAATAAGTTACGGAAGGATCGGAGAGTAAGTGAATCAAGGAAATTAAGTTTGTTGGATTTTAGAGAAAGTTTGAGGGGCAATTTTGGCCCTACTTGAGGAAAGGATATCTTTTAATAGATGAGGAGTTTTGGAGTGAAACAAAATCCTAAATTGAAGTTTGGGAAGTCTAATTTCCAACACAACAAACCGCATGTCGATCCGACATCGAAATAAAGAACTATGAGCATTTTAAGATAGACTGCCAGTACAGGGCTTAACCCTACGCTAACGTGCCAACAGATGGCTCGAATGCACAGAGTAGCACTGGCCAACTCTGCACGAACGCACCCAAGGGCAGCGCGAACACGCAGAAGGATTTTAGAGTCGGTACCAACCGACTCTAATCCATTATTAAAGGGCTAAAAACCCCATTTTCCCCATAATAATCTCCGAAAATATTCTGGAAAGTTCAGCAACATATGAGAGCTTATTTATAACACAAAAGTGAGGATTTTGAATAATTTCGAGTGACGGAGTATTAATCGAGGTCCGGGTAACGTATAGCCGTTATTATAGTTTAGTCTTGCGTTGGAGTTGGCTTGGTTTCAAAGTGAATATTGAAGATATTCCTATTCTAGTAAAGGTAAGGTGTGAATCTCTCTTTATTATTATTATTATTGATTTAGGAATATTTACGAGGATAAGAGATATAGATTCTGGTGTTGGCATTGTTGGATTGTGGATTGAAGTTGAAGAAAGTTTTGGATGAAATTATACATATTTATCTTGTAGAATCTTTATGATATTGTTGTTGATGTTGTTGGTATTGTTTGGGAGTTGTTTCGGTATTTGAAGGAAGTAGATAATATAGGGCGGATGCTGCCCAAATTTTCGTAACCGAAATTAGTCTTCAATAACTAGTACGAATAAGTTGATGGGAAACTATGATTAAAGATGTATTTCTCGTTATATATAGGTTCGGGTGAAGGGCAGGCACCGAAGTAAAGGATCCCTTAAGAGGTAGCTTGATGAATAAGGTATGTAAGGTGTTCGTTTCTCGCTCTTTCCTTGCACGAGTCCAACTAGAGCATGAATATGAACGTTCCATAATAAAATTCACTCCATTCTTATGTCATGTAGCTCAAATCATAAGGTCTTAGTTATTTGATTGATTCTTGGTATATTACCATGTTTATCATCGTTAAGTTATTTCTTTTGATTCGACACGAATTCCATAATATTAATCGGAGGTTACCGACCTTACGTCACACCGATAAAGTTGTAGCTTTTATATGAGCATGCATGCATTCTATTTACATTATGTATATGTAACATATGATAATTATGGATCGGGCCATACATTCCTCGGCACTAACATGTTATATTTATGGATCAGGCCGCACGTTCCTCGGCACTAACATATTATATTTATGGATCGGGCTGTACGTTCCTCGGCACTAACATATATGGATCGGGCTGCACGTTCCGCAGCACTAACACTTACACGATATACATATGCACACACACATATATATATATATATATATATATATATATATATATATCTGTGTGTGTGTGTGTGTGTGTGTGTGTGTGTGTGCGCTTACTTACATATGGTGTTTAAGATTCATGCATTGCTTGGTTTAAAAGAGTTCCTACTGGAATTAGATGATCGGAAACATACTTAAGCTACATCTAATGATTGGTTCATTCAAGAAACTTGAGACAATGGCAAACAAAGCTCAACATCAAGGCAAGGAGATAGCAGCTACATCTGAAGGAACATGGAGGAATTCTACTCCATCCTGGAAGCCTGAATATGTATTCATTTTGACTTTGAACCATAGCACCTAGTGAGAGCTTGTAGGTGTTTGAGATGGTATCAAGTCAAGGCCAGAAGATCTGCAGTAGACAAGCTTCTATACAGTCTTTGGATGTAGTTTACATTTCTTTCCTGTTTCTTAGGATCTTTTTTCATTTGTTTTCTTTCTTTCCTCTATTGTACAGAAAACTTACTATTTTTTAATAAAACACTGCCAAACTTGGTTTGGTGGTTTTCATGCACAAAAAAAAAAAAAAAACATACTTAAGCTTAAGCTTTAGCTAATGAAAATTGGGCAGCATCTCCTTTGTCTTTACAACTTCGTCCATATAATATAACAACTTCCAAACGTCAACAACACACCCACAATATCATAATCAATAACTTGATAAGTTCGACATTATTCAATTCCTACAATTCCCTCTCAAAGTCATTCATGACCATAGCTATACTATAACATCACATTCATCCTCATATAATATTTATCCCATATTCTCAATATCATTTATAACATAATTATACTCTTAACATGTCAAGAATCATGACTCATGTGAAGCTACTACCCAAATACATTACTATTCTCATATTTGTAACCCATCTTCTACTTCCTTCCATAATCCATGTCTTTCAACCTCTCAATATTCTAAATAACATGAAATGATCATAAAACTTACCTTTGATTGTGTAGAAATACGTTTTGGATGGAAATGCTTCACTAGAAGAAAAACCCTAGCCCCAATCCAAAGAGATTTCTTGACTCCAAGCAACCCTAGAAACTCCCTTACACTTGATTTCCTTGGATTAGTGAAGTTGATCTTTGATTTCCCTTGGATATGTGTTAGTATGGTGTGGAGAGAGTTCTAGAGGTTTCTTGAGGTGTGGATAGAAAATGGGAAATGAAAGAATTGAACTTGGGGCCTCAATATATAATATTAAAAATCTGCCCGTCGGGTATTATACAGACACACATACGGTCCGTATATGTGACCGTATAATGCTTGCAGTGGAGGACCCTTCTCTAGGCAGGTTGTACGGTCCCTTATACGAGGTATAAATTATACTGGCCATAAAACTTGGACGTATAACTCCCAGTTTTCCGAAGTTTCTCTCGTCATTTCGTTTGATATAGGCACGGTGTCAACATTAACTCGGTACTTTGGAAATCCTTTTCGAAACATAATGTATACTTCGCCCTTCTTAACGAACTTTCTTCTCTTGCTTCAAACATCTTTGGAATCTTAATTAGAACCGTTAAGTACTACTTCTTACTTGTAGGAACATTGAATACTTCTCACCCTGCGTTAGTCTATCTACCATATGACGACATGAATTTTTTTGAGGTGTAACATTCTTCCCCCCTTTAAAAACATTCGTCCTCGAATGTTAAGTTCTCGGGAATTCTATAAAAAAATCGCCAGAGTTTCCCCTGTAATATGGCGCTACTATCCTGTCACAACATCCCATAACAATGCCTCACAAAGCTACAACACAATAGCAATACGTTATGGCCACACACGACCCAAAAATATAAAAAGAAAGCATACATACCTCATAATATTAATGTCTCATCTTGGATCTCTCCCGGGGGTGGAAACAAGTGTGGGTATTTGGAATTCATGCTCTCTTTTGCTTCCCAAGTCATTTCTTCTCGGTTATTGTTTCGCCACAAGACCTTAACTGAGGCTACCTCTTTATTTCTAAGTTTTTGCACTTGCCTATCTAGTATGGCAATAGGCACCTCTTCATAAGCCAACCTCTCAGTAATCTGGACATCATCTATTGGTATGATTCTAGTTGGATCTCCCACGCATTTGCGGAGCATTGACACATGAAAAACTAAATGGACTAATTCAAGTTCTGGAGGCAAGTCCAGTTCATAAGCTACTTGACCCACCTTGCGGACAATCTTATAAGGTCCGGTGTATCGAGGACTTAATTTTCCCTTCTTACCAAATCTCACCACGCCTTTCATCAGTGATACCTTTAAGAATAACCAATCGTCAACTTGGAACTCTAAGTCCCGCCAACAGTTGTCCGCATAAGATTTCTGGCGACTTTGGGCTGTCACTAGTCGATCTCGAATAACCTTGACCTTTTCCACTGCTTGTTGAATCAACTCGGGGCCTATTAGTTGTACCTCTCCTACTTCAAACCACACAATTAGGGATCTACACTTTTTTCCATATAGAGCTTCATACGAGTCTATCTGAATATTGGAATGATAACTATTGTTGTATGCGAACTCAATAAGAGGTAGGTGGTCATCCCAACTACCACTGAAATCTAGCACACATGCCCGTAACATATCTTCCAGGGTCTGAATAGTGCGTTCGGCTTGCCTATCAGTTTGTGGATGAAACGTTGTGCTAAGCCTTACCCGAGTACCCAAACCTTCTTGGAAAGACTTCCAAAATTTAGTTGTAAATTGTACTCCTCTATCAGTGATAATCGATAATGGGACACCATGAAGTCGCACAATCTCTTTAAGATACAACCTTGCATAATCTTCTGTCGAGTATGTTGTTCTGACTGGAAGAAAATGAGTTGATTTCGTGAGTCTGTCCACGATCACCCATATGGAGCCATACTTGCTTTGGGAACGAGGAAACCCTATAATGAAATCCATGTTGATCACTTCCTATTTCAAGGTTAGGATTTCCATGGCCTGTAATAATCGTCCTGGCTTTTGATGCTCGATTTTCACTTGTTTGCAATTTGGGCATTGAGCTACAAATTTCGCTATATCTTTCTTCATTCAATCCCATCAATACATTCTCTTGAGATCGTGATACATCTTTGTCGCTCCTGGGTGAATAGAATACCAAGAGTAATGAGCTTCTTCTAGAATCCGACGACGTAGTCCTGCAACATTTAGAACACATAGCCTGTCTCGGTATCTAAGAACTCTATCTGCAGAAATTTCAAATGACGACTTCTCTTTCTCATGAAGTATATCTCTATAGTGGCACAACTGGGGATCTTCATATTGACACTCCCTCACCTCCATATCTAAGGATGAAACAACTGGGCTGTGAATACCAATTCTCGCATCGCCTGAATCAATTAGACGAACTCCGAGACTGGTTAGCTGGTGAAGCTCTCGAATTAATTATTTCTTCTACGAAGCGACCCAACATAGACTACCCATGGATTTGCGGCTGAGTGCATTAGCTACTATATTCACCTTTCCAGGATGATATAAAATACTCACACCATAAACCTTTAATAATTCTAACCACTGCCTTTGCTGAAGATTTAATTCCTTCTGTTTGAAAATATATTGGAGACTCTTGTGATCTGTATAAATATCAACATGAACGCCATACAAATAGCGTTTTCACATCTTTAGCGCATAAATAACTGCAGCCAATTCGAGGTCATGAGTCAGATAGTTCGTTTCATGTTTCTGCAACTGCCTTGAAGCGTAGGCAATGACTTTACCATGCTACATCAACACACAGCTTAGCCCAACACCATAGGCATCACATACACAACATAACCATCTGACCCTTCTGAGAATGTCAGGTCTAGGGCTGAAGTTAATCTGTCCTTTAATTCTTGGAAACTACGTTCACAAGGATTAGTCCATTAAAATTTTGCTGACTTCTGAGTTAGCTCTGTTAGTGGTGCTTAAATAGAGGAAAACTCTTCCACAAATCTTCTATAGTACCCTGCCAATCCCAGAAAACTGCGAACTTCTGTAGGAGTTGTAGGCCTAGGCCAAGTCTTCACAACCTCAATTTTCTAAACATCTACTCGAATGCCACCAGTAGAAATAATGTGGCCCAGAAAAGTCATAGAATTTAACCAGAATTCGCATTTTGAAAATTTCGCATTCGACTTATGAGCCTGAAGAATCCCAAGGACAATGAGTAAATGGTCTGCATGCTCTGATTCTTTCCGAGAGTATACTGGAATATCATCAACGAACACGATATCACACAGATCTAAGAGAAGTCTGAATACATTATTCATCAGGTTCATAAATACCACCGGAGCATTAGTCAACTCAAATGACATCACCCTAAATTCATAGTGGACATATCTCGTTCGGAAAGCCGTTTTGGGAATATCTTCTTCTCTAACTCTCACCTGATGATACCCCGATCTCAGATCAATTTTGGAAAACCATTTGGCACCCTGTAATTGGTCAAACAGATCGTCAACTCTTGGAAGCGGATATTTATTCTTTATCGTCACCTTATTCTGTTGCCTATAATCAATGTACATTCGTAGGGAACCCTCTTTCTTTCGCATAAATAGGACGGGTGCTCCCCACGATGATGAACTGGGCCTAATGAATCCCTTCTCGAGCAAATCTTTCAGTTGTGCCTTTAGCTCCTTCAATTCTGTAGGAGCCATTCTATAAGGAGGGATAGAGATTGGTTTAGTATCCGGTAACACATAAATAGCGAAATCAATCTCTCTTTCCGGAGGCAGACTTGGAAGTTCATCTGGAAATACATCCGAAAATTCATTCACTACCCGGATGGATTGAAAATTGGGTGGCTTTGCTTCGTTGTCACGAACTCGGACTAGGTGATAAATATAGCCTTTAGCTATCATCTTCCTTGCCTTAAGGTAGGAAATAAAACTACCTCTCGGAGATGCAGTATTACCTTTCCATTCAAGCACGGGTTCTCCCGGGAATTGGAATCGGACTACTTTTATTCTGCAATCAACATTAGAATAACAAGAAGCCAACTAATCAATACCCATAATCATGTCGAAATCTAACATTTCCAGCTCTACCAAATCAACTTTAGTCTGACGATCACATACCATAATTACTCAATTCTTGTATACTTGTCTAGCTATTACGGGATCACCAACCGGAGTAGATACCTCAAAAGGTTTAATTGGCTCGGGTTTCACCCCAATACGACTAGCAATATAGGGAGTAATATAAGATAACGTAGAACCCATATCTATCAATGCATAGACGTCATGAGAGAATATGGATAATATACCTGTAACCAAATCCGGGGAGGACTCAAGATCCTGGCATCCGGCTAAAGCATAAGTACGGAGCTGGGTGCCACCTGAACTGGATGCTCCCCCTCTGCCCCTACCATGGCCTGCTGGAATCTGGAAAGTCTGCCCTATCGGGCGCACAGACGAAGAAGAACCGGTTGCGGATCCTGTGGGCTGAACCCCGACTCTACCAATCATCGATGGAAAATCTCGCATCATATGCCCGACTTGACCACAAGCATAGCAAGCGTCTGAACCATGGCGATACTGACCGGAATGCAATCTACCACACCGGCTACATCGCGGCACCGGTGGTATCCATTGGCTAGGATCACCTCTAAACTGAGAACCTGGTACTTTCAAACTCTGACCCAGACCAGAATAAATAGGGCGATAAAATCTCCTGCCCGCAAACCGAGGAGGTGCACTCATCGCGGAATGACCCAAATATCTGGAATACTGCTGCCACTGACCCCCTCTATACTCACTACTAACACCGGCAGATCTGGCCCTCTTGCTCTGTCCTCTATCAATATCACCCTCACCCCTCTGCAGCTGCTGCTGCTCCTCTAACTTCTGGGCGTGAGCCTGAATACGGGTGATGTCCATCCCCTTCTGGAGTGAAGCTGTCAAACAATCCTTGAACAAATGTGGCCCTAAGAGACTCACAAATCTGTGCACTCTATCTCCCATGTCAGCCACTATAGTCGGATCATTTCTAGCAAATGAATTAAAGTGAAGGCTATACTCCCGGGCATTCATATTCCCTTGCTTTAAATTTAGAAATCTGTCAGCTCGGGCCCTTCGAACCTCGGGTGGCAAATAGTGCCCAATAAAAGCTTTCACGAATACTTGCCAAACCGAGGGAGGTGCATTTTCCTTTGTTGAAGATATCCAATTATTATACCAAAGAACTGCCACATCCCGGAGTCTATAAGATGATAACTCCACAGATTTAGTATCGGAGGCATGGATGATTCTCAACGTTCTCAGCATCTCATCAATAAAACCTTGCGGGTTTTCATCCGGCTTTGACCAGAAAAATTTCAGAGGATTTAAACTCATAAAATAACGGGCTCTAGCACTAGTCTTCCTATCACCCGAACCCGTACTCTGCCGCTGAGCCTGAGCAGCAACTAGTTGTGCCAGTAGCTGAATAGCTTCGGTCGTTTGTTGACCCGAAGCACCCGGTGGAGGAACTGGAGGCATAGGGGCTGGAGTTGAAGCCCCCTCTTGTTCTTCCAGATTAGGTGGAGTGTGAGAGGTATTGGACGGAGCCTCATTATGATATTCACCCTCTTCTATATTTGTTGGCGGCTCCCTTTCTATCTGCATTTCTATCGTAGCCCTGCCCTTCTGGGCGGCTGTAGCTTTTCTCTTTACCGGCATCGCTGAAAATCTTATAACATGGCTCTATGGCACGATCTAATGAGAAGAATAATGGTCATTTTTCCTAAATGCCCCGCAGCCTCTTGTTTACAAGTGTGGCGTGCTTCACACCCATAAATGAGACTCTACTGGACACGGCTCATAGACACACCCTAGGACCGAACTGCTCTGATACCACTTTTGTCACGACTCGACTAGGGGGCCATGACGGGTACCCGGAGCTGACTACCAAGCACCACTCCTCATGCCAATCATCATACTTATCCTGTACTCATATAATCTCGAAGGCAATACATACATATATATAAGCCCTCACAGCTGCAAAAATGATATACAAATGTACAATGTAGTCATAGTGGGACATTTACTACACACATATACGCATCTACGAGCCTTTACTAGAATACTGTGACATAAGGACGGGACAGGACCCCGTTATGCCCAAATATATACAAAAAATAATATCTCAAAAATGGCACTTCCAGAACAATGAAGTGCTCCAGTAAATCTGTTGAGTAGCTCCTAGGGATCTGCGCCACCTACCTGTCTACCTGTGGGCATGAACACAATGTCCAAAAAGAAAAGGATGTCAGTACTAACATTGTACTGAGTATGCAAGGCATGAACAATGATAACATATGGAAGAAACAAGGGAACATCAAGTAAGAAACAACCTGTAACTGAAGATTATTTAAAACGAAACAATGCATGCTAACTTACCTCATGAACGTCATCACATCAAGTATGCATATATATGCTGCCCGACCATATAGGTACAGTGTAATCATCATTAGCCCGCGTCGAGATAAACCATCTCATGCTGCCAACTATATGTGTCTGCCCATGCCTTCTAGACATGGTGTATATGCTGCCCGCCATAGCGGTGTCTGCCCTGCCATATAGGCACGGTGTAATCTTGTCATCTTACACTTATCAAAATGCATGCATAAGAACTCAAGGATAAGCTAAAACTCTATCGGGGTGATGTAAGGTCGAGAACCCCCGATTCCATTATGGAGTAGTCATACTCATGAAGCCTCACCTTGAAGGAACTAGCATTATAAGGTGAGTGTAACAACAATGAACAACTTCAAGGAATCATTAGCTTTAGAATCTTTAGATGCAGACTCATCATCATCATTATCATACTCGTATCATATCTCTTATCTTTATCTCATAAGAAGGTCTTTATAAACATAGATTCATAGTTTCCAGAATGTAAGAAAGTCATAGAAAGATAAAAGGAATTTATGTCATAGGAATCATGCCTTGTAAAATAAGGGACTAGCCTCGCATACCTTGATGTCGCTCTAACATTAACAATTTAAGTGCTTTCCTCCAATGTTCGCGATTCTACATTTAAGAGAGTTCGTGTCACGACCCAGGTCCGTGGGCCGCGACTGGCACCCTACTTGGGTACCCAGACCAAATTACGTATTCATTGCCAAATCCAAACTTATTTCAGAATTTCATAAAAGTCATATCAAACATAATTTGTATCAAAAATATGTCTTAAGCGGTCACATAAACCAAAACGTCATATCAAATCCAAACGGAGCGGCGGAATAAGCATCGCCGGTCAAAAGTGCAAACATAGCATATGGGCCATTTAGGGCCATCGTAACAAACGGACTGCTTTAAGACCAGAAACACAAAATCAAACGAACATAGATAGGACCCTCGCCCCACATATATGACTACAGGCCTCTACGAACCCAAAACAAAGACATATGGCGAGACAGGGCCCCGCCGTACCCAAATAGTCAAATGTACAGAATATACATAGCAAAAGAGAGTCTGTACCAAAAGTGGACTCCGAGTCAAGAAGGAGTACTCCGAAGTAGCGAAGAGTGAAGCCTACAGTGGAGAATCACCAATATCTGCACCTGCGGGCATGAAACGCAGCCCCCGAAGAAAGAGGGTCAGTACGAAATATGTACTGAGTATGTAAAGCACGGAGTACAGAAATATGGGCTAAAACTAAAAGCAAACCGGATATCAAAAGGGAAGTATCAATCAGTATATTAAAATCCGTATCAAATCATATACATATACATAATGCAAACGAAATCGTGCAAACGCTCAAGAACGTGGTCGCCACTCCGACGCTGGCACCACACACAACATAACACCAGAAGGTTTCGAATCTCCGTACATCCCCGAACACAAACATAAGTGAGCGTATCGCATCACTAGCCATATCACAGCATAACTCCAAACGGGACCCGGCCCTATGGCGAGGCCTCGGGAACCGTAACACAGCATACGGCCGAATTATCATAGGGCGCACGAATCATAACCGGCCCGGGAACCGGTGAACGAAGTCATAATAAGGCACGAGCGGAGTCGTGAGCAAACAAATGCAAAATATATTTCAAAATAGCCTTTCAAAACATAATGATTTCATAAGTCATTTCTTAGTACAAAATAATCAAATACTTAGTCGATACGAAGATTCATTTCACAAAATGCTTCCAAAATGGTACGTATGGCTCAAAACGTAACTTAGCATATCCTAATATTCAAAACATATCTCCTAGGAGGAAGTTCCAAAACCGAAGGTTTCATATCAAACTTTATTCGAAAGGAGAGCCCAATAGAACAAATAGGGCGTCTCGGGGTTAGCGGGCCCACCTCGGGTCGAATCGAGGCGGCGAACATAATTTACGAACATTTAGGGGCCAAAAGTTCATACATAATCATTTCAAAGTGACCCGATCACATTTCGATAGGTTTCGGACATTTGGTCGCATTCTAGCCAAAATAGAGCCTTTAGGCTTCAATTGAATTGAATGAATAGTAGTCGTTTTGTAGATCGGGTTTCGAGGAGCAGAAATGCTCCGGAGGTTCCAATATTCACCTAACATACTAATACATGCCAAACGAAGAAGTGGGAAGCTTTACATAACTTATAGACGTCTTATTCTCTCTCCAAAATCAAATCCCGTTTCGTCCAGACTCATGTGAAGCTACTACTCAAAAACACTACTATTCTCATATTTCTAACCCATCTTCTACTTTCTTCCATAATCTAAGTCTTTCAACCTCTCAATATTCTAAATAACATGAAATGATAATAAAACTTACCTTTGATTGTGTAGAAATAAGTTTTGGATGGAAATGTTTCACATGAAGAAAAACCCTAGCTCCAATCCAAAGAGATTTCTTGACTCCAAGCAACCCTAGAGACTCCATTACACTTGATTTCCTTGTATTAGTGAAGTTGAGCTTTGATTTCCCTTGGATATGTGTTGGTATGGTGTGGAGAGAGTTCTAGAGGATTCTTGAGGTGTGGAGAGAAAATGGGAAATGAAAGAATTGAACTTGGGGCCTCCATATATAATATTAAAAATCTGCCCGTCGGGTATTATACGGACACACATACGGTCCGTATATGTAACCATATAATGCTTCCAGTGGAGGACCCTTCTCTGGATAGGTTGTATGTTCCCTTATATGGACTGTATAAATTATACGGGCCGTATAACTCCCAATTTTCCGAAGTTGCTCTCGTCGTTTCGTTTGATCTCCAATCCTTATAGAACCTTCTTAACACTTGTTCAACACTTCGTTAACTATCTAAGGGGTGTCATAACTCTTCTTTAAGACATCATTAAGTCAACATTAACTCGGTACTTTACAAATCCTTTCTGAAACACAACGTATACTTTGCCTTTCTTAACGAACTTTCTTCTCTTGCTTCAAACGTCTTTGGAATCTTAATTAGAACAGTTAAGTACTACTTCTTACTTGTAGGAACATTGAATACTTCTCACCCTACGTTAGTCTATCTACCATATGACGACATGAATTTTTTTGAGGTGTAACATTATTTCCCCCTTTAAGAACATTCGTCCTCGAATGTTAAGTTCTCGGGAATTCTATAAAAAAATCGCCAGAGTTTCCCCTGAAGTGCATGATTGATTTCCAGTTCCTCCGGCTCCTCAGCCTCCAACTCCTCGCACTGTCGTTCCAGACCAGCACTTGCAAAATGCAGTCCAGTTATTAACTAGATTGGTGGCTACTCAGACTCAGCAGTAGGCTGGCCTTCTAGACAGAGCTTTCAGTTCCCGCATGCGTGACTTTCTTACTTTGGACCCTCCGATTTTCATGGAGAAAAACCCGAAGGATGATCCTCAGAAATTTGTACATTGAATGGGTCGCGCTTTGACGGCAATGCATGCTTTTGATATAGAATTAGCGGAGCTAGCTTCCTATAGACTGTGGGATGTGTCCGCAGTATGGTGTGAGTCCTAGCAACAGTCGAGAAGGTAGAATGCACCTCCAGCAGTGTGGTCCGAATTCACCAGGGCCTTTCTAGATCATTATCTGCCTGCTGAAGTTCGCCGGGCTAGGACTGATGAGTTTCTATTACTTCGCCAGAACAATATGAACGTCCAGGAATATAGTTTGAAGTTTAACTCCTAGCCTAGATATGCTCCGATGATTGTGGATGACATGGAAGAAAAGGTACACCGTTTCGTGACTGGACTTGGGCCTCACTTGATTTAGGATTGTATGACGGCTTCATTACAAGGTGCATGGATATTGCTCGTATCCTGGCGTATGCTCAAATTTTGGAGGACCTTGAAGCCAACAGCGGACTGAGCAAGACCCGAATAGGGGCCATTATAAGCGGTCTAGATCCACAGGTAATTACTGTGCTTATCAGGAAGGTTATAGGCCTTATTCTTATAGAATATTAGCTTCTCCAGTAGTTAGTGCACCTTCCCAGTTCCATAGACAGCGTTATAATCGATCGACTTATTCTAGACCGAGTCAGAGTTCGAGTGCGCCAGCCCCTTTTTATAAGGGTGAATCGAGCCAGTCAAGGCCCCCACTACCCCGTTGTAATCAGTTCGGTAAGGTCCTCTTTGGCTAGTGCCACAAGGGTATGGGGGTGTGTTATTGTTGTGGTCAGCCTGGTCATGTTGTACGAGACTGTTCGACTCACGGCGGAGGTGTTCCGGCATAGTCGACAGGTTCGATCGCAGGCTCTTTATCTTCTGTTCGCCCTCTTGGGCAAGGTTCTTCAGTCCCAGTAGGTAGAGGTAGGGGAAGAGGTCAGGTGTCTTGCTCCGGCAGCAGCCAAAACCGTATTTATACACTTACAGGGTGGTAGGATCTTAAGTCGTCCCCATATGTTATGACAGGTATTTTATCCATCTGTTCCTATGATGTTTATGCGTTGATTGACCCGGGTTCCACACTATCCTATATCATTCCTTATATTGCTGATAAGTTTGGTGTTAAGCCTCAATCTTTGCCCAAGCCTTTCTTAGTTTCTACTCCAGTCGGGGAACTTGTTGTTGCGAGACAAATTTATCGTAAGTGTGTGGTTACCATATGTGGTCGTGAGACTTTTCCCGATTTAATGAGATTAGAAATGGTGGATTTCGATGCTATTATGGGTATGGACTGGCTAGCCTCTTTCTATGCCAATGTTGAATGTTGGAACAAAACTGTGAAATTTCAGTTTCTGGGTGAGCCGGTTCTCTAATGGAAGGGAAATAGGCTCCAAAGGATAGGTTTATTTCCTACCTTAAGGCATGGAAAATGACTTCCAAAGGTTATATTTATCATTTGGTTCGATTTAGGAGCGCTGAAGCTGAACCGCTAACCTTTCAATCTGTTCCTGTAGTTAATGAATTTCAGGATGTATTCCCCGAATTACCAGGTCGCCCTCCCGAAAGGGAAATTGAATTTGCTATTGATGTGTATCCGGACACTCAACCCATCTCTATTCCACCCTATCACATGTCCCCTGCTGAATTGTAGGAATCAAAGGTGCAATTGCAAGACTTGCTAGATAAGGGCTTCATTGGGCCTAGCACGTCTCCATGGGGAGCGCCGATATTATTTGTGCGCAAGAAGGATGGCTCACTAAGAATGTGTATTGATTATCGACAATTGAATAAAGTGACTGTCAAGAACAAATATCCATTGCCCCGAATTAATGATATGTTCGACTTGCTACAGGGTGCTAAATGCTTCTCGAAGATTGACTTAAGGTCAGGGTATCATCCATTATGTGTAAAAGGGGAAGACATTCCAAAGACGGCCTTCCGAACGAGATATGGGCATTTTGAATTCTTAGTTATGTCTTTCGGATTGACAAATGCTCCTGCGACCCTTATTAGATATTTTTGTTATAGTATTCATTGACGATATCTTGGTATATTCTCGTTTGGAGACGGAACATGCTGATCATCTCCGAAAGGTGTTGCAAACATTGCGGGATCAAAGGTTGTATGCCAAATTTTCCAAATGTGAATTTTGGTTAACTTCAGTGGCTTTCCTAGGCCATATCGTGTCCAATGAAGGTATAAAAGTTGATGATCGGAAGATCGAGGCTGTTAAGAACTAGCCCCGACCAACAACCGGCTTCGGAAGTCTGAATTTTCTTGGGTCTTGCTGGGTATTATCGAAGATTTGTAGAAGGATTTTCTTCTATAGCAGCTCCTATTACAAAATTAATTCAGAAATGGGCCAAGTTTCAATGGTCAGAAGCGCGCGAGCGGAGTTTCCTGAAATTGAAGGATAAGTTGACATCCGCTCCGGTTCTTACCCTTCCAGAAGGCACAGAGGGTTACACTATACACTGTGATGCGTCGCTCACGGGCTTAGGGTATGTACTGATGCAAAATGGTAAGGTGATCGGTTATGCATCTCGACAGTTATGAAAACATGAGCAAAATTATCCAACCCATGATCTGGAATTAGCCGCGGTGATTCACGCTTTGAAGATATGGCGGCATTACTTAAATGGAGTCCATGTTAATATCTATACAGACCATAAAAGCCTTCAATATATATTCAAGCAAAAGGAACTGAATTTGAGACAACGAAGGTGGCTCGATTTGCTAAAGGATTACGATGCTGAGATTTTATATCACCCTGGCAAAGCTAATGTTGTTGCTGATGCTCTAAGTCGCAAGTCAGTGTGTAGCCTATTGTATGTGCCAGCGGAAAAGTTAGAAATGACAATAGTGCTTTATCCCTTGGCAAATTTGGGAGTTCGCCTGCTGGATTCAAAAGACACTGGAATTACTTTACAAAATATTTCCCAATCGACTCTTGCCTCGGATGTAAAAACTCAACAGAATGAAGATCCAGTTTTAGATAATATTAAGGAAGGAGTGCAACAAAATTGGATCTCAGCCTTTGAACTAGATTCAAATGGGGTTCTCAAATATCGAGGCCGGTTGTGCGTTCCAAAGGTAGCCGGGCTCTGAGACAGGATCATGTCAGAATTTCATTACTCTCGGTATTCAATTCATCCAGGATCCACCAAGATGTATCATGAACTCAAGGCCTTCTATTGGCGGAATGGTATGAAGAAAGATATTGCTAACTTTGTAGCTTAATGTCCTACTTGCCAGCAGGTAAAGATCGAACACTACAAACCCAGTGGCTTATTACAAGAAATGGAGATTCCAACGTGGAAGTGGGAAGTGATAAATATGGATTTCATCACGGGATTGCCCCGTTTTCGTCGCAAATTCGATTCTATTTAGTTGATCATGGATAGGTTGACCAAATCAGCCCATTTCCTGCCTATAAGGACCACCTATACTACTGAAGATTATGCTAAGTTGTATCTTAAGGAGATGTGCATCTTCACGGCATTCCTGTTTCTATTATTTCAGATAGAGGCGCTCAGTTCACGACAAAGTTCTAGGAATCTTTTAAAGAAAGTCTTGGTACTCGAGTAAACCTTAGTACGGCTTTCCATCCGCAATCAGATGGGCAAGCTGAGCAGACCATTCAAACTTTGGAAGATATGTCACGAGCCTGTGTACTGGATTTCCAAGGAAGTTGGGATGATCATTTGCCTCTGATAGAGTTTTCTTATAACAATAACTACCATGCTAGTATTAAAATGGCTCCGTATGAGGCTTTATATGGCAGAAAGTGTAGGTCTCCTGCCGGATGGTTTGAAGTCGGAGAAGCAAACGTATTCGGGCCAGACCTTGTTCATCAGGTTACTGAAAAGGTAAAGCATATTCTGGAGCAGTTATGTATAGCTCAGAGTCGTCAGATATCTTATGCCAATCTACAACGATGAGAATTGGAGTTTCAAGTAGGTGATTGGGTGTTTCTAAAAATATCATCTATGAAGGGCGTGATGCGATTTGATAAGAAAGGGAAACTCAATCCCCGATATATCTAACCTTATAGGATCATCCGAAAAGTAGGACAGGTAGCTTATGAGTTGGAGCTACCATAAGAACTGCAAGCAGTTCATCCAGTTTTTCATGTATCCATGATGAGAAAATGTATTAGATATCCCTCCAGAATCATACCTGCTGACGATATACAAGTTACATAAAATCTGTCATACGAGGAAGAACCAATTGCTACTCTCGATTGACAAGTCCGCAGACTCAGAAATAAAGATCTGGCTTCAGTAAAGGTTCTATGGATGAGTAAAGATAGGGAAGAGATGACGTGGGAAGCAGAAGCAGAAATAAAGTCCAAGTATCCCTATTTATTCCCTTCCACAGATAATACTATTCCGGTGGAATCCTTGTAAGATTCTAATTTACCCACAATTCACTTACAAGGTAAAAGTCATATTTAACCCCTTGAGAGTCAATGTGATTATTCTAATTACTGCATGTTTATGTGTCGTTGAGCGCGGTAGACATATAAATTGGCGTTTGTGGTTGACAGGAAATTAGCAGTGCTCCAATTGCAAAAGATACTTTACTAAAGTTCCATAAAATTTGAAATGTATGATTATACCTTAAGTATTCAAACATTCGAGGACGAATGTTTCAAAAGGGGGGAGAATGTTACACTCCGTAGTTTTGTACGTTGAAATTCGTAATTGTTGGTTGTTTTAAGTATGGACACTGGAGTTATCTTTCAAGGATACATGAGATTAGATGCACTTATCTTATGTTTAAGAGGGTTTTAGTCCATATAATAAGTTACGGAAGGATCGGAGAACAAGTGAATCAAGAAAATTAAGTTTGTTGGATTTAAGAGAAAGTTTGAGGGGCAATTTTAGCCCTAATTGAGGAAAGAATATCTTTAAGTATACCCAGAGTTTTGGAGTGAAACAAAAGCCTACATTGAATTTTGGAAAGCCTAGTTTCCAACGCAACAAATCGCGTGTCGATCCGACACCGGAATAGAGAACTATGAGCATTTTAAGACGGACTGCCAGTACAGGGCTTAACCCTTCGTGAACGCGCCAACAGATGGCGCGAACGCACAGAGTAGCACTGGACAACTCTGCGCAAACGCGCCCAAGGGCAGCGAGAACGCGCAGAAGTATTTTAGAGTCGGTGCCAACCGACTCTAATCCACTATAAAAGGGCTAAAAACCCCATTTTCCCCATAATAATCTCCTAAAATATTCTAGAATGTTCAACAACATCAGAGAGCTTATTTATAACACAAAAGTGTGGATTTTTAAAAATTTCGAGTGACGGAGTATTAATCGAGGTCCCGGTAACGTATAGTCGTGATTATAGTTTTGTCTTGCGTTGGATTTGTCTTGGTTTCAAAGTGATTATTGAAGATCTTCCTATTCTAGTAAAGGTAAGGTGTGAATCTCTCTTTATTAATATTGATTTAGGAATATTTACGAGGATAAGGGATATAGATTGTGGTGTTGGCATTGTTGGCTTATGGATTGAAGTTGAACAAAGTTTTGGATGAAATTATACATATTTATCTTGTAGAATATTGATGATATTGCGGTTAATGTTGTTGGTATTGTTTGGGAGTTATTTTGGTATTTGGAGGAAGTAGATAATATAGGAGAGATGCTTCCCAAATTTTCGTAACCTAAATTAGTCTTCGATAACTAGTACGCATAAGTTGATGGGAAAGTATGATTAAAGATGTATTTATCTGGTATGTCCCGTGTTTTCGCATAATTGGAAATCTTGAAAATAATTAAGACTTGTGTGTTATAAGGCAATAATTTGATTTTAGTTAATATGCCTATGTCGTTTATGAAAGTTTTGGTACAAAGGCATCGGGGAAGGCCGAGGGTGAGAATTGGAATTTCGGAAATTAGTGTTGGGAATTACAAAACAAGAGTTGTACCTAATTGAGCTCAACAAATTAATGCAAAATTGAAGCCCAAAGCCAAGGGGTGGCCGGCCAAACCATGGCCCAAACCCAACAAATAGATCATGTGATTTGCAGGTGATCATTAAATCAACGAAGCATACTATATATTCATGCTAATCCTTAGAATGTTCAAGAAAAACAAATCAAAACACAAAAAAAATAAAAATAGAAGAGCTCAAAAACCCCTCTCGGCCGAACCCTATAGGAAACGAAAAAAAAATTCCATGCTTTGATTCTAATCTAAAAATCTTGTTCCTCTCGTATTTGTAGTAAGTTCAAGACGCTCTCCGACGTGATACAATTAGTTTGGCAAAAGAGCAACGTTTGCGGCAAATCGGAATTTCAAGAAAGAGGTAAGATTTCTATGTTTTTATATTATGGAATGGATATATATGTTATAGTGATTAGAGTTGCATGAACATTTTGGGAGTGTGGTGTGTATGTGCACGGCGTGTGTGGGTGTGAAGGGTGTGTTTGGCCGTGAGCCATGTTGGTGTGGAAGCGAAGGTGAATTTGATTTTATTTAGTTTGTTAGTTGCGTCGTTGTGGCATTTATGACGTAAATGAATGTTTAGCGAGTTGAATTGGCATTGAAGATGGTTGCGGGTTTTTATGGGAAATTATATGATTTTTGTATATTCTTATATAATTGTGAAAGTAAGACTTTAAATGTGAATTAATGTTGTTGTTAGTGAATTTGGATGAAAACGATGCGAGTTGGTAGGTTTGTCGCATTTGTGGAAGTTTTGGATAGAATGTGGAAATTGGCGGATTACTTGAATTCATGTATATTGCATGGAATATTATTGGAATACGTTTGAATAACCTTGAATGAGTGAATGAATATGATAATATTGATATTAGTTGATATTGTGGAGTTTGAATGGAAGTTGTCGCTTTATATAGAAAGGAAGAATATTGATGCTAGAACCTATTCTGTTGTGATTTGTGATGTCTTTGGTATTGTGGGTTGTTGTTGATGATATATTGAGCAGAGCTAAGCCTCGGGGATGTTATATGTATAGGGGAAGTGCTGCCGAAATTTCGGTAGACAAATATGAAGTTAAGTGAATTCTTAAAGTCTCGCAATTTCTAATTGGTAACTTTAACCATTTGTAGATTCTGAGCGAAACAGGATTTGAGTTTTGACGGGCGTAAGACGCTTATAAGGTATGTAAGGCTTCCCATTCCTTCTTTTGGCATGTCTTAGGTGTACTAGGTCATTGTTTTTTAGCCCCGGAGGCAATTCTATTCATGGAAATCCGAATTTGAAATCGAGCACTATTCATTCAATTGAATTGAACTATAAAAGTCATATTTTGTTGAAAAGTGATCAAATGTCCGAAACTTTTGTAAATGTAATCTGATCGCTTCGAAACCTCCATGTATGATCCCATAGACCCCGAATGTCCGTGATTCATGTCCGCCACCTCGACTTGACCCGAGGTGGGCTCGCTAATCCCGAGATTCCTTTGTTTACTCTATTATGCTCATTTTCGTATAACGTCGGCAAAGAATATTCGTTAATGAATCTGGCCATCCTAAAATAATGTCTTGATTGCCGTAATATTCGAGATTATATTTTGAGCTATAAATATCATTTTGGAAATACTATTGTGAAATGAGCCCCGTATTGACCGTTGAATTAACATATGATTTTGTTGAGATTAAAAAGGTGTTTTCATATATAAATTGCATTGTTTGCTCACGACTCTTCTCGTGCCTTTATTATGACTTCGTTCACCGGTTCCCGGGCCGGTTATGGTTCGTGCGCGCTATGATAAATTCGGCCGTATGCTGTTTTACGGTTCCCGAGACCTCGCCATAGGGACGGATTCCGTTTGGAGTTATGTTGTGATATGGCTGGTGATATGCTATGATGATATGTGTGTTTGGGGATGTACGGAGATTTGAACCTTCTGGTGTTATGCTGTGTGTGGCACCAGCGTCGGAGTGGTGACCACGTTCCTGAGCTTTTGCATGATTTTACTTGCATTATGTATATATGTTTTCAGTACAGATTTTGATATACCGTTCAGTATTTCCCTTTTGTATCCTGTTTGTTTTCAGTTGTTGCTTATATTTCTGTACTCTATGCTTTACATACTCAGTACATCTTTCGTACTGACCCCCTTTCTTCGGGGGCTGCATTTCATGCCCGCAGGTACAGACACCGGTGATCCACTACTGTAGGCTCCACTTTCTGCTATTTTGGAGTGCTCCCTCTTGACCCGGAGCCCACTTTTGGTACATACATCTTTTGCTATGTATATACTTCTGTATATCGGACTATTTGGGTACGGCGGGGCCCTGTCCCGTCATATGTCTTCGTTTTGTATTTGTAGACGCCTGTAGTCATATATGTGGGTCGAGGGTCCTATAGGTGTCTATTTTGGCTATGATCTGTGTCTTAATGCGGTCCATCCATTATGGTGGCCAAAATGGCCCTTATGTTTATATTTGTACATGTGACCGGCGATGTGCATTCCGCCGCTCCCTTCTGTTCTGATATGATATTTTTGGTACGCGTGACCGCTTAAGACAAGTTTTGATTTGAATTATGTTTAAAGTGGATATTATGAAATTTGAGTTAAATTTGGGTTTGATAACTGGATATGTGAATCAGTCTGGGTGCCCAAGTAGGGTGCCAGTCGCGGCCCACGGGGCTGGGTCGTGACATTATCGTTATATATAGGTTCGGGTGAAAGGCAGGAACCGAAGAAAAGGATCCCTTAGGAGGTAGCTTGACGAATAAGGTATGTAAGGTGTTCATTTTTGTCTCTTTCCTTGGCACGAATCCAACTAGAGCATGAATAGGAACGTTCCATAATAAAATTCACTCCAATCCATGTCATGTAGCTCAAATCTTGGTGTCTTAGTTATTTGATTGATTCTTGGTATATTATCAATTTTATCATCGTTACGTTATTTCTTTGGATTCGACACGAATTCCAAAATATAAATCGGAGGTTACCGACCTTACATCACTCCGATAAAGTTGTAGCTTTCATATGATCTTGCATGCATTCTATTTACATTATGTATATGTAACATATGATAATTATGGATCGGGCCGTACGTTCCTCGGCACCAACATATGATAATTATGGATCGGGTCGTACGTTCCTCGACACTAACATAAAATATATTTATGGATTGGGACATACGTTCCTCGGCACTAACATGTGATATATATATATATATATATATATATATATATATATATATGTATGTATATATGGATCGAGTCGTACGTTCCTTGGCACTAACATATATGGATCAGGCTGCATTTTCCGCAGCACTAACACTTATATATATATATATATGTGTGTGTGTGTGTGTGTGCTTACTTACATATGGTGTTTAAGATTCATGCATTGCATATTGTATGTTATCAACTGACATGTTACCTCTACTCTCTTTATATTTCCGTCCCACTTATGTTATTTCTTCCAGCCTTACATACTCAGTACTTTTATCCGTACTGATGTCCCATTGCGCGGGATGCTGCATTTCGTGCTGCAGGCTCTGACAAAGTTATTGGAGAGCATCCGCAGTAGGACTTCCAGCTTCAGCGGTGTCAGCAAGTGCCATTGCTCCGGACTTACTATCTTTTGGAACTTTTAAGTTAATGTAATGTATGTTTATTAGTACATTCCTAGAGGCTCATAGACATAGTGGGGTATGTAAGTATTGTATATGGTCAGGTTGGCATTGTCTTGGTCTGTGATACTTTCTTGTTAGCCTTGCCGGCTTTATGATATTCGAGATGTTGTGGCGACCTTGTCGGTTCGCATATGTATACATGTGTTGGACTACCGGATATTTCTATGTTGGGCCTTTTTTATGTGCAAGTATTCTTGGAGTTACGTTATAAAATGTTCAAAGTAACTTTTAAGTCAACTAGTTTCCGGCCTACGGATCAGAGCTCGTCATACTCCTAGTCAGGGTTTGATAATTTCAACTCCACTAACCGAGAAACTTCAGATTACAATTGATTGTAAGCTAGGAATTAACTCCCATAACCCCTTACCCTTACAATGACTCTTTTGTAACCTAGGAACTAACCCCCGCAGTCCCTCGACACTTGCAATACTCCGATTGCAACCAAGCTCCACTTGACTAACTCTAGCCTAGGAACACTAATACACCTAGAATAACTCTATCCTATTGTACCACTCAAAATCTTGTGGAAACACACTTCCAGCAAGTACACTTTGAGACTTTTCAAAACACCTACAACCAACTTCTTAACACAGAAGAGTAGGTTTACAATTTAAGCACAAACGAACAATGACTGACAACAATATGAAGATCTTATACTAAATCTTTTGTCTGGATCAGGTTCTTCAAATGGTGGGTGACTTTGTTCTTAAGATAACTTGAGAACGTGTGTCGGCAGCTTTACATGATTTAGATTAAGTTTTCAAGTCTACCAAATATGTTGCCATCATGTTGTATATATAGGGGGAGCATGTGGGGTGAAAAGAGACCACTCTTCAATTTTGACCTAAAGCATGGGCCAACTCACTAATGTACTTGTGTACAGTGAGTGGCACAACTTTATAGTTGTCTTTGCCAACAGTGCAAGGTGCACAGAAAGCATATCACAAACCAGGTCTCTATCTGGTTCTGAAACAGTTTGACAATCATCAAAACACGAATGCACTTGGAACTATAAATTTTTCCCTTTTTGATGATGACAAACTCATAGTCAATGTTCCACCTGAGAACCAGATTTCCACTTGTTCCCCCTTCAAAGCAAACCATCATTTTCAAGGCACCTACTGTTACATCTCTCGTTTTTGTCGCAAGCGGTCCTTGGCTTATGAGTGGTTTATACCCTTAGTATGGTGTTTCACACTCGAGTTTTTGAGGCATTAAGTGCTTTACCTCGCAGGTACCAAAGTATGAATATATGTTATTCGCAATACGATAGGATTAAAGCTAAACAAATTGAATCGTCACAGCAGAATGGACTCAGGGAACTGGCAGAAAACCAGTTCCTTTTGACGGACCGTCGACGGTGGCGTCATTGCACGCCTTCAACATGCCACCATCCCTGATTCTATGATAGTTGATCAACGGAGCAAGTCGACGGACCGTCGACGTGTCAACGGGCCGTCGACCCGCATGTCAAACTGCACCTCTGGAACTTTCTAGCTCCATCTATATATAAAGTTGAGCCTCACGTTTTATTTTCATTATTTTCACTCCCAAATCAGAGAAGGGCCTAGAATACTACTCTTCATATTTCCCATCATCATAGTGAAGATTTAGCAAGATCCGAGCCCCGTAAACCCGAGCTTGTGAAGAGAAAGTTGTTCCTAGGGTTTCTTTGAAGTTGATGAGCTTTGGAATTGGAGTTTGAGCATGATTCTTCAAGGTATGTACATGATTCTTATCCTTGTGTTTGAGTTATTATCAAGAATTTTGGTGGTTTTAAGTCCCCTTTTCACTTGAATTGGATGGAAGTGTTATAGAGGGTCTAATTGTGGCCTATGTTATCTTGGTTGTAGACTTACAAGTTCAAGAAGTAGACGTTGGACGAGTAGATACGCTTCAAGGTATGTTAAGGTTGTCCCTTTTATTCTTTTTGGCACGATCTTTATTGTCTGAACGAACGAGTAAGCGAGCAAGTTCCAAAGACTCTACTCTTAGATGGTACAAGATTCATCGTATCCTTGATTCCTTATATTCATGTTCATGACACTACGGAGGGCGACTTGTAGATGATGAGGTATGATCAACCATGCCTATATGGCCTGGCCGCACCACTAGTAGGCGGCCTGAGATGATTATCGTCTCGGACCCGGGATTAGATGTGTCACGCCCAATTCCGGGGTGGCGTGACCGGCATCCGAAGCCAAACTAGGCCCGAGCAAACCACTCTAAATCTGAAACCCTGGGGAGTAACCCCCAACTTAAACTAGTAATGTCCAATCAGGAGATATATAAAAATGCTGACTGTCTCATCTGAACTGGGCGCACACCCAAAATATAGATATAACTGAGCAAGCATCCAACAGACATATACAAGCCGACAAGGCTTTCATACTAACATACTATGTACAGGACTCGTCTACAAGCCTCTAGGGATATGTGTGACTGTACCATACAATATGGAGTCAAAAAGGAAAACTCCAAAGGACCTGGCAACTCCAAACAGAAAGGGAGCTCACCGATCAGCTAATATATGATTACGCCAACTCAGGAGGTCTATCCGCCTGTCGATCAGTACCTGCAGGCATGAATGCAGCGCCCCCAGACAAAGGGACGTCAGTACGATTAATATAACGAATATATAAGACAAGATAACAGCTGAAATAAAGTAACAAGCTATACTCTGGATATTTCAAGAAAATATCTGGAAGTACTCTACCAAGGTTGCCTTTCATCTGAGGCAAGATAACATAACTCTATAGATATAACTCTGTGACCCGAGGGTCAAGCATAGATAACTCCATGACTCATAGGCCAGGTATAATCAACTCCATGACCCGTAGGTCAGGTAATAACTCCATGACCAGTAGGTCAGGTAATAACTTCATGGCTCATAAGCCGGTAATAACTCTGTGGCTCATACGCTAGGTAATAACTCTGTGGCTCATTGGCCAGGCAATAACTCTGTGGCTCATAGGCCAGGTAATAATTCTGTGGCTTATAGGCCAGGCAATAACCCAGTGGCTCATAGGCTAGGCAATAACTCTGTAGCTCATAGGCGAGGTAATACAAAATGTAAATATATGTATATCATGCATGTGCTGAAAAGTACGGACTTTGTAACGTGTCTCTTCTGTCTCTCTATGAACTCCAGGACATACGAAGGGGATGTGGCCCCTCAGAAAGAATAACATAACACTCGAAAACTAGATAGCAATATGACAAGATCTACTTTGAAAAATTTCGAGTCATTAGATTTATCACGCTCTTACCATATATGGAAACATGCCAAGAAAAGAAGTAACAACCTTAACATACCTTTTCGGTCACCTTAACTTAAACTATTTAACACTTATCCTCCCAAGCTGGTAAATCTACATTCAAGAGAATTCATATTAATGTTAGGCTTATCGTCATATGCTTGTATTAAGCCCTCAAATTAATTCCTTAATCTGTCAAAATTCGGGCAGCATCTCTGTTACACCCCGTACTTTCAGAGAAGCACTTATTAAATTTGAACGTAAGTACGTTGAGCTATGGTTAAGTAAAACCACTTTGGAATATAAGGAGCAAGCAATATTAAGTATATTTAATGAGTGAAGGACGTACATAAGGTATACCGGAAGATTTTATGAGGAAATGAGCGGAAGAAATGGAGTAGTACGACTTTGGAAAAAGGATGTGTAAAGTTTCGTGTGAAAATTTTGGTCCAAATTGAGAGACGAATATCTCTTAGCATATGAAGTGTTTTGAAGTGAAACAAAAGCCTAAAATGAAGTTCGTCGCGTCTAGTTTCAAACACAATAAACCGCTCGTCCATAGGACATCGAAGTAGAAAATTATGGACGTTACAAGTTCAGTTGACAGAGCAGAAACGCGTGCTACAGTACCGACTGCTACAGTACCAACCTACTGCATTGCTGCTACAGTACCCGACCCGAATTTGACCCTTATAAAAAGGGTAAGAACCCTCTTTTTACATCAGATTTTGCTGGAAATTTCCAGAAATTGAAGAGAGAGAGAGAGAGAGGGAAACAAAAAGTGAGCAATTTTTAAGTCGCGGAGTTGTGGTTTTGGTCCGGGTAAGGTTGTGATTCTAGTATTTTTTTGCGGTGGATTTTAGCATGGATGTTGAGGGTATTGCTGTCTTAACAAGAAAAGAGGTATGAATCTTTCTCTCTTGGTATTATTTAAGGTTTATTTACGGAGATAAAGTCGTTAAATAATTGTGTAGTAAGTTGGTTAGTTATGGAAGTTCGAAAACAGCGTGTGGGCTGTTTTATGGTACATATTGGTGTTGGAAATCTTGTTATTGATGTTGGTATTGTTGTTGTTGTTATTGATTGCTAAATTGAGATTTCGGGTTAGGCATATAAACAGGGGAGATGCTGCCCGAATTTCGGCAGATTCTAAGGGGATTTTAATTAAAGGCTTAAGACAAGTGTATGATGGTGAGCCTAATAATAGTATGAACGATTTATATGTAGATTGCATGTCAGGAGATAAGTGGAAAGGTCAAGCAGCAAGATTCCAGGTATGTTAAGGCTAGAACCTTTCTTTCTAAAGGCATGATTCCTTGTTGTAAACCTTTGTACTATATCCATAATATCGTTGCTTCCACAAATGCTAGAAGCCTATGAATCTCATGATCCTTATGATATTATTGAGCTTATTCATGACCTTTGGAATTATTCATTGTGATTGATCTCACCTTATGATACTTGTTCCTTCAAGGTGAGAGATAGTGATGACGATAGTTCCAACAATCCAACGAGTTTAGAAAGGTGTCTTAAGGAATATTTTATAAGACATGAATAGGGTGCTAGCAGAGGATCTCTAATGAGGTATTTAGTGTTCGAAGAGAGGTTTAGGTTGTATCTTAAGACTTGGTTAATGTTTAGTCAAGCGGGAAGAAGTACTAATGACCTGAGTTGTGCTTATAAGTTTTATGTGATTATGTAGACCCTACGGTTAAGTGGTGACCACGGGAAAGGCATAGAGATTACTAGTAGATGTTTAGTTATGATGTTGATTATAATTACCACTAGTCTATGACTAGTCGAGCAGATGTTACCACCGGGCTATGGCCGGTTGGGCAGATATATGTTTATCACCAGGCTACGGCTGGTTGGGCAGTTATTACCACCGTGCTACGGCCGGCTGGGCAGATGTATATATTTACCACTGGACTGCAGCCAGTCAGGCAGTTACCACCGTGCTACGGCCGGTCGGGCAGTTACCGCTGATCAATCGGGCAGTTGCACTCTACCGTCGGGCAATAATCGGACGGGCGATTACCACCGAACTGCAGCCGGTCCGGCAGTTACCACTGATCAGTTGGGCAGTTAGTATAGGATGATTAGTAAGATAAAGGTACAGTATTGTACATAGATATGGTTAAGCATGCGAGGGTATAGAGAGACATGTGTCATATGTGGATCGGGTTGTACGCCGCAACACATGTCCAGATAACGTTTGATGATAAGGTAACCAGGACTATGGTAGGATATACAGACCTAGTAAAGATCGCAAGAAGATAAAGAGGTATGTATAAATATGCTAGATTTCCATCGGTAGTTCAGAAATGCCAGGTTGATCCTTATTCTTCTCATCTTTGGTATATGGCCATTTTTTTGCACTTTCCGCCTTGCATACTCAGTACATTGCTCGTACTAACGTCCCTTTGTTGGGGGCGCTGCGTTTCATGCCCGCAGGTCTTGAGATACAGCTTGACGGATCTTTCAGTAAGGATACCAGCTCAGCAGGCAGAGTCGTGGCGCTCCACTTGCTTCGGAGTTTCCCTGTGAGTCAGCATGGCTGCATATGCATTTGCATGGGTATGTCGAGGCCCTGTTCCGGCCATTTTATGTCATGTACTCCTGTAGAGGCTCGTAGACAGATATGCACAGTTAGATATCTTATAATTATCTCGACTTGTACTATGTTGTATCTGTTACACCTTGGAAAATCCCCCGTATATGTACAGTGAATAAGCTAAAAAAGAGCGTAGCGTATGCGATGTTTTGACGAGCAATAAAGAGTATTAGATGACTCTCGACGAGATTCTAAAGGCATACAATGCAAGGAAAGAAAGTTGCTAAGGAAAATGAATCATACATGGTGTATCGGATAGGAATAACAAGCAATGATTTGGTGATGGAATAATGAGGTCTTAGGGATAAGACATAACGTCCTTTAGATGGGTATTGAAGTGTTAAACAAGTGTTAAGAAGGTTCCATAAGGATTAGAGATCAACGAGTCGATGAAAACAAGTTTCGGAGAACTAGACAACATACGGCCAGACATACTGGCCATATAATATATACAGACCGTATGTCCAGTCCGTAGATCCAGCCCAGAACACCAAGGTTCACTGGACCAAATATACGGTCCCAACATACGGTCAGTAAATATTATACGGACCGTATGTTGGTCCGTATAGTGAGGGTCGGCCAGCTTTTTAATTCACTTAAGGGATCATTTTTTTCATTCCATCTTATTTCATCTTCCACTCTCCAACTCAAGAACACTCTAGAATATTCTCCAAACACTTCAACCACAATAATACCAAGGAAATCAATGATCAAAAACATCAAATTCATGAATCAAAGTCTATGAAACTCAAGTAGAAGTCATCCAAACTAAGAAAACCAAGAAGAGGAGAAATAGGGTTTTGGTGAAAGAGGGAGAACTCCACTCAAGACTTGTTCAACGATCATCCAAGGTGATTTTCATGACCATTTTATGTTATTTAAGGTATTGGAAGGTTAAGATACCCGAATGGTAGAAGAACATAGCAAATGGGTCATTCAAGAGTGAATAGTGTCATGAGTGAGTGGTAGTTGAATTAAATCATGAATGTTAGTGTGTGGTGAGTATGAATATGTTATAAATGACATGTAGACCATGAGATAAGTGTGATACATGGGTAAATACGATAGCGAACCCAAAACCATAAATGTGGGGAAAAATGAAGAGAAATGGTGGATCATGGCTATTATATATGAATGATAATTGTGATTTGCTATATTGTAATTGTTATTGTGGGTGATTGGAGTTGATATGGAATACGGGAAAAGTAGTATAAACAAAGGAAGTGCTGCCCAATTTTCTCAAGAAATAGTAGTGCGTTCTTATAGTTGGTTAACTAACGATCGTACAAATCCTCTTTTTGAAGGTAGAGGCGTGACATTGAAGGAGAATAAGAAAACGCTAAATTGCTTAAACAACAAAGGTATGTGAGGCTTAACTCTTCTTTCAAAAGGCTTGAATCCTTCAAGCTTTCCACCAATCCTTCTATAAGACGAAGCTTAAAAGTCCTTCTATATATTAAATCCCCTATGAGCATGATAGTGATGACAATGAGCTAGAGTCTAGAGACTCAAGAAATTGTGCATGATGTTTCTACAATGCTAATGATGTTATTATTGTAAACACTCGCCTTATGTTTTATTCCCTTCAAGGCGAGGCATGATACTCATAAATGTCCATAATACAATCGGGGGTTCACGACCTTACGTTACCCCGACATAGTATGGTTGTCTTAAGGCCTAATGAATGCTCTTAATGCTAATGTATGTTATGACAATAAGATGATAAGTAATGCTAACTTGTAACACTATGGGATACATGGAACACTAAGAAATGATAACATGATGTTATGGCTTGAGATGTATAATAATGACGTGTTATGATTGATGTTGTGATGATAAGATTTCCACCGCGCCTATATGGCCGGGCATGTCACCGCTAATGCGGGCTGCTATATTTACACCGAGCCGAGAGGGCCGGGCATGATCACCACTAGTGGGCGGCATATGAGGGTTACCCGAACGCGGGTAACGATACAGATTATGATGTGACGATGTATATGATGACGTACGTGATGATGTATAGGATATGATAACATGTGTGCTACGATTATGTAAAATGTGAAATATGATAGTAATACGATTGCCTATGACATTGGTGCAGGTTACATCTTTGTCCCATGACTCATGATCTTTCTTTTATTTTTGTTTATTCCATTCCTGCCTCACATACTCAGTACAATATTCGTACTGACGTTCTTTTTCTTTGGACGTTGTGTTCATGCCCACAAGTAGACAGGGAGGAGATCTTGCTCCAGATTCTTAGAGGCTGCTAGCTGACTGAAAGCCCTCCATTGTCCCGGAGGTGCCTATGATGATTCTTTTGTGTACAGTTGTAGATGTCATCTCTTAGAGGCTCGTAGATCCTCGACGTGGGTCGTGTTGTTTCATGGCATGGTCATTATGTATATATATATATATATATATATATATATATATATATGTGTGTGTGTGTGTGTGTGTGTGTGTGTGTGTGTGTGTGTGTGTGTATTACTTTTTTAGCTTAAGGGCTCGTATGTATAAAAGCTTTTCGTTTCTAAATGAAAATGGATTTTATTATAAATTAGGCATGAATCGGATAAATGATTGTTAAATAAGCTTAAGAAGTGATGGCACGAGCGGTGCTCGGTGGTTAGCCCCGGGTAGCCGTCACGGCCCTTAGTTGGGTCGTGACAGTATCATTATTACGGATGGCCTTACCGGCACATGTACTCGATATTAGTTTGAAGATGTAAGTATGTTATCTTTTGGGCTTGTACCCCTATGGCTTATAGTACCTTGGTCTTATGTTGCCTATCAAGATACAGAAAACGTGAGTTACAGTTGGTTCGCTCGGTTCCCGTAGGGTGCCGAGTACCAGTCACACCTTACCAAGGTTGGGGTGTGACAATTTCCCCTGTTTATATCCCTAGCCCGAAATCACAATACCAAAAAAACAACAACAATAGCAATACTAATATCAACCACTTCATCATCAATAACAAAATATTCCATAAAACATCTCACACGATGTTTTTCAACATACAACAACAATATACACTTCCTTTCTTCCCAATCAAGGAGCATAATCTTATCAAAACACAAAAAACATTAGATACCATAAATATACATGTAAATCATCCCAACCACACGGCCACAACATGCTCAAAATAGTTCATAAACACAACAACTACAACACAACACTTTATGACCTTTCCTCCATAACTATTTTCACTTTTAGGACTTTCTAAACCTTCAAACCAACTCAACATAAGAGATAGGATGAAGAACATACCTTATAATTGAAGAAATTTAGCCACACCAACTTTATTCAAGACCAAACTCACCACAACATCAAGTAGAAGCAAGAACAATCACCTTTCATGGACTAGTTTGGCGTAATCTAGTTAAATTCTTGATTTAACGGGCTATAAATGTTTGGGGGATGTGTTAGGAGGTTTCTAGGACTCATAAAAATGTAAAATGATTAAAAAATGGGGTTGATGGGGGGTTTTTATACCCCTTATAAGTCGGTTCCACCGATTTTCCCAAGTGGGACCCGCGGAAGCCATTTGACAGCTTGGATGGGTTATCTTAAAATGGCCATAACTCCCTACTCCGACATCGTGTCGTCGAGCGATTTGTGGAGTTGAAATTTAGACTCGACGAACTTCATTTTAGGCTTTCGCAACACCTTAAAACTCCTAATATACCTGGAGATATACCCCTCCAAAGGTGACCCAAAATTCTATCCAAAATTCTGCCACCTTTTTTCCAAATTTTTGACAAACTTACTTTCTTCGATTTGCTTGGTCCCGGAATCTTCCGAAACTCTCCATACATGATATTTATAATTAACCATACTTGATAATGGTCATGTTCTTTGGTTTCAAGGTTATCCTTCCCAGTTACGACTTACGAGATCATAATTCATCCTTTACATCATTGTTATGTACTTCTCATGGCTTGTACCTTCCAAAACTTCATGGGACGTGTACTTCATTAATATGGTGAAGTATGTGGCATGCTCATGCTCTGAAAGTGCGAGGTTTAACATCCTTCCTCCCTTAGAAACATTTGTCCTCTAATGTTCTAGCTTACAACGCTTTCATTTGTTTCCTGAAATGCTTGTCCTCATTTAGTTCCTAATCTCCATACCCTTATACTATGGGCTCATTAGTCGTCTTCTATATCTTCCAAATTTTTTGTCGAACTCATTCATTAGTTGCATATCCTTATGCTCTTATGTATGTACCCAGTGGTCACTGATATCTAGCTACCATCCTGGGACCTGTTGCCATTAAGATGGTCTTAACTCATAATTGCTACGGCTCCCTGCCGGTCTATGAGATCTCTTAATTGTTATACTCTTTTTCCTTGCTCCTTATTTCTCTACTAGTAGACAAATTCTCTTGTTCAGCTATGGCACCCTTCCTTGCTTTCTTCTTTGGTGCTATTTTAGATTATCCCTTTTTATAATAGTCAACCATATATGCATACCATATCATCTTATTTTACTTTCTTGGTCGGACTCTTTAATTCCTCTTAATATCATCATAGTTCCATCTATGGTAGCGCCCAGATGATTCACAATAGCTAATGACCTATTATTCTCAGTGATTATTTTACTTCAGATTGTCCACCTAGACATTCTTTCATAATCCATTCACAACAACGTCAGCACAATCCCTCATATACGTGTATATAATACTCCCTCATCATCATTATTATCCCTCGTAGAAGAATTATACTCATAACATACTAATAATCCTAGCTCAAGCTAATTTACAACTCAGAATATCATCAAATTCATATTTGAAAATTTCCTCCAACATCCTTTCCTTAGATCTTTACATAATTACAATATAAACTCATAAACATGGGACTAAGATAAAATCGTAGTTAATGATAACTTCCTTTCATTACGAGTATTCTTCCCTCCTTAAGTCCCTAGGCTCTTATATACCGATGACTAATTGAGACTTAAACTAACCTCCATTCTTCTTCAGCTCCTTATCGTCGTCCTTGCACCATTCTGTTAGCCATTTCATCATGGCGATTATTTATATGGTTCTATAACATATACTCTCACATTTGATATGACAGTAACTTGTGACTCCACGACTTGTGAGGTACGTTTTAGTCTCAGGTAGCACTGATTTCTTGCTATCCATAGGCACACTATCTCCATTTCCTTTGGAGATTATTGAACTCCTTATAATTATTCCTTTTGTTAAAACTTTCATCACTTCTAGTGCTAAGATTTCCCTTTTTGTAATCCAGATTGTCCTTTATACTTAGTCCCTGATCAGCTTACAGACCCTTCTTACTCCTTTTGTTACCTCTCGGAGTACGTTACTGCACACTTAAATGTAACCAAAATTTCTCCAGTATGAGTGATTCGAACCATAGTCCGGAGATATAACATGTCACATTGACGAAACTCATTCTCTTTCCTAGATTTGTCTCATGATTTCTTTAACACATTCTTGACATATCGGTTCATCTCAAAATTTGACTCCTTCAATCCAATATATGTCCCTCTCTTGAGCTTCGGAATATTGTAGCTCATCTTAGAACTAAATTTGTTCTTTTCCCCTTTTAAAGGATGTTCTCATATACCGTAACCTTTGAGTGTTAACCGTCTTTGATAGTCATCTGGCCGACCTTAGCGATCCTTCAACTCCTCTATTCCATATAATGTCGAAGTTCTTTTTATCGCATGGTTTTACTTGTTTTCCTTTTTGCTAGTTGAGTTCTTGTATCAAATCAAAATGCTTATACATATCGGATACAATTCAAATGCCTTGTTTATTGTCTTTTCACTTCTACCTCTCATGATTAGTAGTCCCCTAGGTTAATCAATTAATGGGGACATCGGAATTCATTAGGACCCTTATGGAGTGTCCGACTATACCACACTCCTTTAGCCCTAGGCTTTCGCCACGACTATCTTCTTAATATCCTTGAAATTCTCCTTGCTCTGGGTTCCCAATTCCAATTTATATCTACACTATACCATTAAAAGTTGATATTCCACACCATCCATTCGCACGACTCGTCCTTTCATTAGCTTAGCTCATTTTGTCCCGTAATTCTTCTTAACTACTTGTTTGCATCACAACTATGCATCATAGTCCTTCTAGTGTTCTGTTGGTTCTTGTTCTTATCATGAAATCCTCACAAAGTACACCATTTCCTTTCTTCTTTCGTCAAGTCTTCATCTTCCTTTATGATACTACAACTTGTGCACATATATATATAGATATATATCTCAAATTTTCTTGGTTTTTTTTCATGATCACATCCTTGCATCTTTCACACAACCATTGTCTTATAATTTAAATTTGTTTCCCTTGGGAAAGCCTACTGATTCACTAACCTTCTCCTTGTTGTCGGCGACCACATAATTCCCTTTAACCATTTTATTGACACCTCCTCCTTCCTTCAGTCCTCACAGTTTCTTTTGTTTTCCTTTACTCGTAAAACGCCTGTTTCCATTAGTCATCCTTTACTTTTAGGTTAGGAAACCTTGGAATCCTTTGTTACGAGTGAGAATCCCTTTTCACGCTGAAAATCTCTTCTTGAGCTAGTTTTTTCCCTTAAATAGGCGTAACAATCATTGGTTCACATCCATTCTCCTAGTTAAATCTCAGGAGTTTAAAATTCCCTCATTGCTCTCATAAGATCTGTTTATTTCTTCTCAAGGATAAACCTTTATTTATTATTTACAACCTCTTTGGTTCTCATTATGAAGACGTATAGGTTGGTTCCAGGATCCTCATGTTCATCCCTTGTCACATATAACATTACCCTATCTCCCATTGATTTATTTAAATATGATCCTATCGTTTGCTTTCCTGCTTTCATCCTAACCTTTTCCCTGACCCTTAATGGGTATACGTTTTCCTTGTCCAGGATTCTCTCCCCTTCATGATATCATAACCTTCTTTTTCCCTAATGCTCCTTCTTACATTGATGGTCCCGTTACCGCTATCTAACTTTAATTCCCGAGAAAACCCAATCCTAATTCTTTCTGTAGCGCTTGCTACCTCAAATTTGACATATAGCACAATCAATATTTTTAACGTGTCGTAACATCAATCATAAGGGTATGCATAATACTCGATGTAGCCACTCGTGACTTATCTTATTTTTTTATTGCTTTTCAACACCTTTATCTTAAGAGATATCCCATTGCCATTTGATTTTATCCTTAATATGTGGCTTTAATACATCTGCCCTCTCTTTTTGTGTAGCTAGCCAGAGGATTCTGATTGTAAAGCTCATATGCTTCTAATTTCCCTCTGGCTATTCTGGTTTCTCATATTCTTTTTCCATATGTCTAAATTTGTAAGCCTTCCTAGCATACCTTCCTACATCCTAATTGTAACTCGTGGCAATATAACTTTACTTAAAAATCTTTACTCATACTTGTACCCTGCCTCTTTGTCTAAAATAACCAACCTCACATCCTTTACTTTCCTGTAGCAACCGAATCGATCCTTGCGATATTTTATCTTCAATTGTACACCTACTCTCTTCTTTCCTTACACATAAGTCGATATCTCACGTAATCTCTCTATTGTCAAATAAACTTCCCAACACCCGTCAAAAAAAATGAAGTGAAGCCTTCTTATAAGGATTAGCTAGAAATACACCACATATTTCTAAGGTTGATACAATCTCTACTTCCTTCGTCAGCCAAGCAACATCACATTTAGAAGTTGTATAAGCAATCCAGAAGATAATCATAATCGCAATCCAACTTACCTAACCATTTCTCATTCTTGAGTTCAAGGTCATCATTAATACCCGAAGTAATTTGAGCATAATGATTCTTAGAAAAGTACCAACTATCAAATACTCAGAATCCCCTTGAAGTCGAATGACTGGTGACTTTTGAATCCCAATGTAAACTCACATCATATAGGAAGGTCCGATATAATGAGTCTTGTGTGCTTGTCATCAACTCGTCCTGATCTTATATATATGTATAAACTTCTAGAGTAAAACTTTCCCCTACTTGTTAACTTCCTTTCCCATAACAATACCTTTTTGTTGTCTCTTACTCACTAATCTACAAATCGTAGTACTGCATTTGAATTCTTAGTGTCAATTTTCCTTATATCTTCAATAAATCTCAATTCTCTGAAATCTCGAATGCACTCATTCCAACTCCTTTAATTACTAATCATTCTTCCCCTCCAGGGTTCTTCCCTTGAATTAAAATCATTCTAAAATTTCTCTTTGAAAGCGTCTCATAATTGTTCATTCAATCATAACTTACCAAATATTCGATTGTCATATTTTTCCTTCATTCTTTCTCTATAGCATAGACATTCAAATAATCCAATTTGTAAAGATTTCAGCAGAGTTTCCTCTATACTTCTTACTACCTCATTCCTGCACACAATCCAGAAAAGACATCCAATGCCTCGCATGGCGATCAAATACCCGTAACATTTAGCTCAGATTCCTATATCAAAGTCTATCAATATCAATAAGGCAGGAAACACACCTTTCGAAGTAACAACTTCAATTCTCATTGATTACTTTATAGCGGCATAATCAATTACTCATCCACAATCAAAACATTTAGGGTTAGAATCAGGGACATCACATCTTATACTTTAGCACAACGGCACGATCTAAGATGAGAAAGAAGGGTCAATCATTCCTAAAAACGCCCTGCATCCTCTTGTTTATAAGTGTGACGCGTTTCGCACCTATAAACAAGACTCTACTGGACATGGCTCATAGAAACGCCCTAGGACGAACTGCTCTAATACCAAGTTTCTCACGCCCAATTCCGGGGTGGCGTGACCAGCATCCGAAGCCAAACTAGGCCCGAGCAAACCACTCTAAATCTGAAATCCTGGGGAGTAGCCCCCCAACTTAAACTGGTAATGTCCAATCTGGAGATATATAAAAATGCTGACTGTCTCATCTGAACTGGGCGCACACACAAAATATAGATATAACTGAGCAAGCCGAGGGGGCTGCTTTAATGGTACAAAACTAACAGCATCCAACAGACATATATAAGCCGACAAGGCTGTCATACTAACATACTATGTACAAGACTCGTCTACAAGCCTCTAGGGATATGTGTGACTGTACCATACAATATGGAGTCAAGTACCATACAATATGGAGTCAAAAAGGAAAACTCCAAAGGACCTGGCAACTCCGAACAGAAAGGGAGCTCACCGATCAGCTGATATATGATTACGCCTACTCGGGAGGTCTATCCACCTGTCGATCAGTACCTGCAGGCATGAATGCAGCGCCCCCAGACAAAGGAACGTCAGTACGAATAATGTACCGAATATGTAAGACAAGGTAACAGCTGAAATAAAGTAACAAGCTATACTCTGGATATTTCAAGAAAACATCTAGAAATACTGTACCTAGGTTGCCTTTCATCTGAGGCAAGATGACACGACTCTATAGATATAACTCCGTGACCCGAGGGTCAGGCATAGATAACTCCATGACTTATAGGCCAGGTATAATCAACTCCATGGCCCATTGGTCAGGTAATAACTCCATAACCCGCAGGTCAGGTAATAACTCCGTGGCTCATACGCCAAGTAATAACTCCATGGCTCATTAGCCAGGCAATAACTCTGTGGCTGATAGGCCAGGCAATAACTCCGTGGCTCATAGGCAAGGTAATACAAAATATAAATATATGTATATCGTGCATGCGCCAAAATGTACTGACTCTGTAACATGTCTCTTCTATGTCTCTATGAACTCCAGGACATACGAAGGGGATGTGGCCCCTCAAAACGAATAACATAACACTCGGAAACTAGACAACAATATGACAAGCTCTACTTTGACAAATTTCGAGGCATAAGGTTTATCACGCTCTTACCATATATGGAAACATGCCAAGAAAAGAAGGAATAACCTTAACATACCTTTTCGGTCGCATTAACTTTAACAATTTAATGCTTATCCTCCCAAGCTCGTAAATCTACATTCAAGAGAATTCATATTATTGTTATGCTTATCGTCATATGCTTGTCTTAAGCCCTCAAATTAATTTCTTTTAAAATCTGCCAAAATTCGGAAAACATCTCCCCTGTTTATATCCCTAGCCCAAAATCACAATACCATCAAAACAACAACAATAGCAATACTAATATCAACCACGTCACCATCAATACAAAAATATTCCATAAAACATCCCACACGATGTTTTTCAAAATACAACAACAATATACACTTCCTTTCTTCCGAATCAAAGAGCATAATCTCATCAACACACCAAAAACATTAGATACAATACATATACATGTAAATCATCTCAACCAAATGGCCACAACATGCTCAAAACAGTCCATAAACACGACAACTACAACACAACACTTTATGACCTTTCCTCCATAGCTATTTTCACTTTTAGGACTTGTTAAACCTTTAAATCAACTCAACATAAGCGATAGGATGAATAACATACCTTATACTTGAAGAACTTTAGCCACACCAACTTGTTTCAAGACCAAACTCACCACAACATCAAGTAGAAGCAAGAACAATCACCTTTCAAGGACTCGTTTGGTGTAATCTTATTAAATTCTTGATTTAATGGGCTATAAATATTTTCAGGATGTGTTAGGAGATTTCTAGGACTCATGAGAATGTAAAATGATGAAAAAATGGGGTTGACGGGGTTTCTATACCCCTATAAGTCGGTTCCACCGACTTTCCCAAGTGGGACCCGTGGAAGCCATTTGGCAGCTTGGATGGGTTATCTTAAAATGTCCATAACTCCCTACTCCGACGTCGTTTCAACGAGAGATTTATTGCATTGGAATGTAGACTCGACGAAATTCATTTTAGGCTTTTGAAACACCTTAAAACTCCTAATATACCTGGAGATATACCCCTCCAAAGTTGACCCAAAATTCTGTCCAAAATTCTGCCAGCTTTTTTCCAAATTTCCGACAAACTTATTTTGTTTGATTTGCTTGGTCCCGGAATCTTCCGAAACTCTCCATACTAATATTTATTATTAATCATACTTGATAATGGTCATGTCCTTTGGTTTCAAGATTGCCCTTCCCGGTTATGACTTACGAGATCGTAATTCATCATTTACTTCATTGTTATGTACTTCCCATGGCTTGTACCTTCAAAAAATTTATGGGACATCTCTGATACTCCATTTATATGGTGAAGTACGTGGCATGCTCATAATCTGAAAGTGCGAGGTGTAACAAGATGAGATATGGATCGGGCCATACATTCCTCAACACTATTATATGATTTTTAAAAGAAGAGCATGCATATTATGCAGTATCTTCAATCATACAGATACATTCAGACAGTCAGTTTGTTTCTGATTTTCAGATTCCCTCCATGATTCTTATGTATATGTTCCTCTTATGCCTTACCTACTCAGTACATAGACCGTACTGACTACCCTATTGTTCGAGGGCGGTGTTCATGCCCGCAGGTACAGGTACATGGACCGGTAGTCCAGCTTAGTAGGATATCCACCCAGCGGTGGTCAGTGCGCTCCATTTGATCTAGAGCAACAGTTTATATTGGTATGCTACTTTTGTAATATAGACATGTACATAGGTATGACGGGGCCCTGTCCCGTCCTTTCTACAGCTTTTGTTCCATTAGAGGTCTGTAGACAGTTATGTGTAGATAACATGTGACGTAGCCTTGTCGGCTCCTATTCTTTTGTGTACAAGTCATGTGGCAGCCTAGTTGGCTTACATTGTTATCATCAGTATATATACTAGTTATGGCAAGCCCGTGCTAAGCCCGGGCCCAAACTCAAAATATAAAAACCTGTACCAAAATTTTTTTATCGCACTTTTTTTAGTACATCTTTTTGGGGATTATTAAACATACCCAAAGTGTATCACTTATTGTGTCACTGGAGGAATTCTCCACATACCACATTGAAATTGTCAGAAGCAACTAATGTTACGAAGCACAACTTAATTGAAACCAAAAAGTAGATTATATTTACATTGCATTTTTCAACAAGTAGTTTAGATTATAGTTACAGGACTCCCAAGTTGTGTTATTTGACAAAAACACATTTTCAAAGTGGGCAAAACTAAGGCTAAAGGCTATAAGCACAAATAGTCCTGTATATTTTAATTGATCCATGACCGTCTGGGCCATCAAAAGTTTGGTATGTACAAGCCACCAAAAGACCTATGTACAAGCTCCCCACAGTCATAGTGAACTGTATATAGAAACAAGGGATATGTGATTAGAATCAAATGTAGATAGGTAAAATAAAAAAAACATGGTAGAGATTTAAAGATTTTCCAATTAGTAATAGATACTATGTTATAGCTGAAGTGATCACTATAACCAAAAAGATAGATTCATTATTTTCACTACCACATATGGATCCATACATGTAAAGTACAAAAACAAAAACACATAATAAGATTTTCCCACAAACAAAACTATTCGTCTAAAAACCATACACACAACAAAGTTAGAACCTCAAATCTTTATTTCGATCCTTTTGATCTTTTTTGTAAAGTATGAGTAAAAAGATGGATTTTTAGTTTTCAGTACATATAGCCATCCTACATGTAAAATGCAAGAACAAGAAGATACAACACAACAAAGTTAGAAAATACCAAGGGACAAACGGAAGGAAAAGCATAATATAATTATACTTAAATGCTCCGCCAGTCTCGTCATGACAGAAGTTGATGTCGTAATTGCACATAGAACAAAATAAAATCTTCTAAACTACTGTAGATATGAGCAAGTTATAAAGTGTTAAACACACTATTGAGTGGGGGAGTGATCCACTTTGGTGTCAAAGAACATAGAGTATTTAGATAGAAAACGAACATCTTGATTTTGAGTTCTGACCAATTTGGAAGAGTCATTTCCTTCCATTGCAGAAGGATGAAACCAATTATTTGCTACCAGTTGGATCAACGATAAACCAAATGAAATATCTTCAAGAAAAGCAAAGTAATTCGGTTACATCACAGTTGAAAGACAAATAGGTGACACTATCACGAAATTCTCAAGGAAAGCAAGTTTAACCACAATAACTTTTAACCTTCTATTTCCACTGCTTTTTTTTTGGGCTTTTCCACTGCTAATAAGGATAGGAACAATCACATTTTCACCAGATTTCCACACCATTAAAACAAGATGAATAGGCTGAGAAAAAATAATGGTAGAACAAGAAGACACAATTCAGTAAAAATTTATCAGTATTTATATGGCATTCATTTTATTTTTACCTGAATAGATCACTACTAAAATTAGCTAACAGATCTAAGATGATGTTGGGAAATTAGCTTGGTGTTACTCATGTGCAAAAATGAGCAAGTGAAAGAACTTGTGCAATCTGTGTCTGAAGAAGTTACATCGAACAAACCTATACAATCCAGAAGTGCACTAATACAGTCGTCAATAGAACCCACATTGGATAAACAGATAGGGCTATTAATTTTAACATAGTCATATTCGTGCTAGACATTTTCCTACTGGTAAGAAGTATTTCCACCATATCATCCATCTAAAGTGAGGAATAGAGCGCAGAAGCACATATTTTTACCTCAATGGTCTGCACAAGAATTGGTGAAAGGGGAAACATTTCTCTCACAAACAAATATTTTGCAATTGTCAAGGCCTATCGAGCCACCATTTTTTACATTCAAATACCCATAAAAATTCTGACCTGGAGCCTCTAATTTATGCCCGTCAGATATGTACACCTGTTGCAGAGTCTTGATGTACTTATATGTAGAAGGTAAAAACAGGTAACAATGTTTAAATATATATTACAATCAAACTACATAAACATACTAAAAAGAAGAAAAATCAATTCTTCTTCAAGTAGTAATTTAATTATTGGCAAAATTGAAGAAGACTGTCAGATAATTGACAATATCACAGTTCTGTACAATTTACTTTGTGCATAGTTTATACAGATTAAATCAAGTTTCAGTAAGAACGAAGTTAGATGGTTCATGGGAAATGCATGAGGCTATGTCTGTTATCAATGATAATTTAGGAGTTTCGATATGTGGAACTTCTTAGAATGAAATCCTAAACCGAATGCTTTCTAACCAGAGTGATAGATATCAGTTTCATATATATATATATATATATATATATATATATATATATATATATATATATATATATGTAGATAAATGAGAAAGGGAGAACACAGATGACAGAAAGTTGGTGGCTTAGATGCCGAAGGTTGGCTTAATTCTGAGCATTAAAAGTACATTTTCTTAGAAAGAGACCCCAGTAACTTGATATCTGATCTAATTAGCAATTTTGAATGAGTAGTTTTTAAGTTGTAGCTGTAGAAAACATATGCTTCAAAAATATATTTTTTATATCACATAAAGGATAGTCAAATTGTAGAAAGCACTCTACATAGTTTACTGACCTTTACTTTTTCTTAGTTGGAGTGACTGGTTTGATACCCTCCCTTTTGCTAGAAGATGTAGTTTTTTTGGTTTGAGTTGCTCGTTCAGTCTGTTGTCTCTTTCTAGATGAGGTACTTCCAATGGTTAGTTTTTTTCATTCTTCTTCTTATGATACCTTGTCAAGTTCTCTTTTACTGCTTTCTCCAGTATTTGTAGAAGTTGATACTGCTCGCAATTGGAGAGTATCTTGCTTCTCAGCAAATGACAAAATGAACAGTTTTGCTCGTGTTTCATCAGAATTCCTAGAAAAAGATTTCTTCAGTTGTACTTGTTATGTCCCGTATTTTCATACGTCGGGACGTTTTAAAATAAGCGCGACAAGTTAAAGGCAAGACTATCTTAAGATATGAAGTAGAGATTTTAACTTCCGGTTTTGTTTCAAGTCACAATTTAACTACAATTTCATTTGGCATGGAAGCACAAATGAAAGATGGGTATTAAACTAACCACTATTTATTATTAAGTGGGATTGGGAGGACCAAACAAAACAAAAATAAATCAGTCCATTAAAGGGACAAAGCTAGTCGTGTAGAGTGTGTGGAGTGGTCAATGGTTATTGACCCAAAATAATGTAAGGCACATGTCCAAGGCATGGAGGGGGGCATATAGACAAAAAAATCTGCTCACTCCACATTTTCACAAAGCCATTTCAACATTCAAAGTTAGAGAAATTAGAGTGTAGAGAGAGGAGCTCTCGGCTAAGAGCTAGCCGAGAGAGTGAGGTGCAATCTAGCCCAAAAAATTCCAGTTTTTCTCCACCAAATTAACTCCTCATCTAGTGTGTAAGAAGGTGTATTAGTTGTTGAAGGGAAACAAGAAAGTGAAGCACCCAAATAGAGTGAAGTTTCGGCCAAGGTGAAGAACAAGATTGAAAGGTAAGAATGTTTGTTGTTCTTGTGTTGCATGATGGTTTGAACGTATAGTTCATGCATGTTGTTGTTGGATTGTGGTTGTAGTTGAGGTATAGAGTGAGCCGTGAGTGAGGTGAGTTCATGATTGATTTCATTTTGCATATATTGTTGGTGAATTGAATATGTATAAACATATGTAAATGAACAAAGATTGTAGGAGTTTGGTTGTGATGTTGCATGTTGGATATTGGACTGTTTTTGCTTGAATTTAAAATGAGCCATGTGTTGAAGATTCTAATGACGTCATGCTTAATCTTGTTGAACATGTATTGGAAATGGATTGAATGCATTGTAGTTGGATGAACGGACGAAAAGCATGAAATGGTGGAAGGGTGTTGTAGCCGTGTAGTAGGGACTGTTTTAGGGGAGATTTAGGGACTGTTTTGTGTCACATTTGGATTGTTGTTGTTATGGACATTGTGGTGTATTGTATGCATGTTGAATATGTGAATTGAGGTGTTAAAGAAATGAAATATGTTGAGGTGTATAGGCAGTCCAAAACTGTGGACAGTTTTGATGTTAGAAGTGAATTTGTGGGTGTTGAATGTTGATTCTTGTTGCAAACGTTTAGTGAAAGTAAAGTGCATTGATTCAAGTTGAAACTGAAATGATGGTGGGCTGTTGTATGAATGAAAATGATGTTAAAACAGTTCCAAGAATCATGAAAGTAATGTCATTAAACGTGTTGTTGTTGTTGCAAGTTAAAACTGGAAAATTGCTAAGTGAGAATGGAAATGCTATGTGTGTTGTTTAGCCGTGTGTATGAAACAATTTTGAATGGTGTATGGACTGCCCAAGTTCCCTAAGTCATGTTTAAACAAGTCTTGATTAATATATGAAAGAACGATTAGCAATGTTAGCTTGTAACGCTAGTTGGTTTGAATGCGAACGAAACGTCGTTTAAATGTTAGAAAGGAATTGTGAGCGTCAAAATACGTATTGAATTCCCTTGTAGACTAATTTTAGTTCTTCATATCTTGATATAGGATAAGTGTTTTTGGGCATCAAGTACAAGTTAGAATACAACTAAACGCTAAAGGTATGTAAAGCCTATTCCTTCTTTCTTTTGGCATGTCCTAGACGTAAGTATGAAATGATATGAACCTTGGGGTAAATTCTATTCTCTAGTTCCATGCATGACTTATGATTCTATATTTCCTTAATGCTATTGTCACGAGCCTACCATATGATTGACTAATGAATGATGTATAGAAGTTCCTACTCTTAAAAGATTGGCATGAATAGAAGCATACTTGACTTCCAAAAACTACATCATGGAAATTGATACATGTACATGAAAGCTGAAACGTTCCTTGCTATGGCTTGTAATGAGAGTTGAAAAGAATTGAATATGATTATTATCCCAATACTTTAGAGCTGGTTAGTTGCTTATCTATTGAGTCTCAAAAGATGAATGGCTTATATGTGGTTGCTTATTATTCTGCTCGTGCTTGTCACTATATCCTTCACTGAGTCCCGGGCCAGGACACGTTTTCGTGCGCATGTTTATTATATTATTCACCGAGCCCCTCACTAGAGGGCCGGGACACGTTATATATATATATGATGATGATATGATGACATGATGATATGATGATATGATGATATGATGATATGGAGATGGTGGCCAGGAGGGCATATATATATTCCTTATTACCGAGTCCCTCATTAAAGGGCCGGGACACGTACATGTTTATGTTTTATGATGCTATGATTATAAATACCGAGCCCCTCATTAAAGGGCCGGGACACGTTATATATGTTATATACAGAATAATTATGCAGCTTTGATTACGAAACGCTATAATGACACTGATATGAGAATGACACAGATGAAATATGTTCAAAGGCAAGTTTTATGAAATTCTGGTTGTTGCATCGAGTCCTACATACCTTGTCTCAACATAAGTCTATTACTATGTTTCAAGCTTTACATGCTCAGTACATATTCCGTACTGACCCCCTTTCTTCGGGGGGCTGCGTTCATGCCCGCAGGTACAGACGCTCGTTTCGGAGATCCGCCAGCTTAGGATACCTATTCAGCTATTTTGGACTGCTCCCTTGTTCCGGAGCCTAGCTTGTGGTATAACTCCCTTATGTTGTATTCATATGTGTTTGCTTGGGTACGGCGGGGCCCTGTCCCGCCATATGATACGGTCATTACTCTTAGAGGTCTGTGGACATCGGTGTGGGTCTGTTTGTAGTTGTTGATGCGTTTTACGACTATGACTTATGTTTGGGGCGTACCCATTCGTAATGGCAGCCTTGTCGGCTTGCATATATATGTATGTTTGGTATTTTGCATATCGTGGCAGCCTTGTCGGCTTGCGTAGGAATGTATACATGTTGTTGTTTAAAAAGTGCAACTCCTCAGGAGACAGGTGCCTAAGACATACAAAACTTGGCAGCTTTAAAATAACTCCCTATCTTTTTATATACAAATGAGATCATGACATGCTAATTGTAAATGACTATAGTTAACAGATAATACGAGTGTCCAATTCGGGCACGAGTGTTATACCCCGTACATTTATACGACGAATTATCCGCAAGCAAATCGACTCAAGTTAAAGGCGGAATTATTTTCGGACATGAAATAAGAGCTTTTAATTTTCAACTTTGATTATCACAAAAATTGCTTATAAATTTTATTTAGCATAAAAATATTAATATTGGAGATTAGGAATTAATTTAATTATCGAAAGTGGGCCCCCACGACACGTGGCGAGATTTGGTTGGCCTTGAATAAAGATGGACACATGTCATGAAAATTGACACATGTCCACTTTGTAAAGATTATATAAATGAGCATAAGTGGATGACAACACTACAATTAATCTTGCAAATTAGGTTTTAGAGAGAGGGGCTCTCAAGCCTAGAGAGAGAGAGGGGTTCGGGCACTGTTCACGGCGACTGTTCACAACGGCGCCACTGTTCACGGCAGCGCTACTGTTCACGGGCACTGTTCACGGCCAGCCCATTTTTGCCCCCTTCTACACAATTAATTGGAGAGATTTGAAGATCAAGAGGAGGAAAAAGATGGAGCTCATGGTAGCCATGGCAACTCACGGCCATGGCTTTCTTGAAAACATTTCATGGTGAAAAATTAGAGCTTGTCTCTAAGGTAAGATTTAATTCTTTTCTACATGTTTTGGAGGTAGTTTAGACTTGTATAGCTTGGTAGATGTGTGTTGAATACAAACGGGTTATGTATGTTGATGTTGAATTATAAATTGAGCCGTGTAAGGGGGGTGTTTTGAGTAAGAATGAGGAATTGATTTTAGTAGCATTATGTAGGAATTAAATGGTTAAATTTAAAGTTGTGTTATGGACATATTGCTATCCTTGCTAAATTGAAAGGATTGAGGGTATGATTATGTTCATATGATTATTGTTGTTGTTATCATGGGTTATGTGATGAGAATGAAGGAAATTAATGGTTAGAAACTTTATAGAGGTCGTGTGGATGTGTGAAGAGGAGTGTGGCCGTGAGCCATAGTAATGAAAGAGAATGGTGAATTAAAATTTATTTAGCTTGTTAGAGGTGTCGTTGTGACATTGATGACGTAGATAAAGGGTTAACGAGTTGAGTTGGTGTTGAAATTGATTGTATGTTGTTATGAGAAATTATGTGATTTTTATATAATTTTTATGCAATTATGAAAGTAAGATGCTAAATGTGAACTATGGTTGTTATTAATGAATTTGGAAGAAAACAATGCGATTTGGTAGTTTCGTTGCAATTGTAGAAGTTTCGAATGGAATATGGAAATGGGCGGAATGGTTTGAATCCTTGGATATTGTTTAAAATGTTATTGAAATATGTTTGGGTAATCTTGAGTTAGTTAATGAATATGGAAAAATGTTGATATTAGTTGGGTGGTGTGAATTTAGAATGGAAGAGTTACATTATGTGGAAAGGAAGGGAAATTTTTTGGATTGTTGGGAATGTTGTATGAATTGCTTAGAATGTCTTTAAGTATTGTTGGTATGGATTCGGGTTAGTATTTAAATATATAAGCATCGATGTTGGCTTGAAGGTAAGTCGTCGAGTTGAATTTATGAAAGTTGTTGAATGATGTAAAAGAGAGTTACTATTATTATTTTGCCTTTCGAATTGGTTATCAATGTTACTAGGTTGGTTATTGTGGTTGTTGTTGTTGATTTCGAGCGAGATAAATTCTCGGGATGGCCTATTTACAGGGGAAGTGCTGCCGAATTTTCTGTAGAATTTAATGATTAGTTTGGAATGAATGGCTTAAGTGCCCTTAGCTAATGATTGGTATTCGTTGGCGTAATTGTAGACCTTGGGGAGCCCGAGGCGTAGATTTAGATTGGCTATCTTGGAAGTGCGTTCGAGGTATGTAAAGCTGTCCTTTTTCTTCTTTTGGCTTGTCCTAGGTGTACTAGGATCGGATTCGAGCCTCGAAAAATATTCTGCTCGTCGGAATCCACATTTGAAAATATCCCTCTTTCATTCAATAGAATTGAACCCTTTTTGTATGCTTTCCTGAAAATTATGCAAACCTTCCCCAAACTTTATGAAAAGTTATAAAATGTCCGTAGAACCTTCGTAGGTGACCCCATAAGCCTAAATTGCGTAATTTGAGCCCACTAGTCCCGGTTTTACCCTTATTGTACTTAAGGCTCGTTTTCGAGCAGTTTTTGGAAAGAAATGTTCTGACTACTCTTTTAACTACTAAACAAAAAAAATTGTTTTAAATAATTCATTAAGTCTTATAAATTGTTTTGGCACTCGGAACGACTTCAGAAAGGTTATGCTTCTGTAATTCATTATGACATCCGAAACTCACTTATTATGATCCCGTCTGACTTCATTGAATTGGTTTGTCATTGATATGCCTCATCGAGTCTCTGAAAATATTTATGATATTTTAACTGCATTTAGTTTCTCACTACTCCACTCGTGGATGCCCCAATGTTTCCCACACTGAGCCCGGGCCAGGATATGTTGTCAAGCGTAATCCTCTGCATTGTTCGCCGTGCCTCGATGTGAGGGGGAAGGTATACGTGCACATGGGTTTGTGGAGTATGCTGTGCCATGTACACATGTTCTGATATGATTTGCCATGGCCATCTGATATGATATACTATGTTACGGGGTTATGCCCCTATTCTGATTCTTCTGTGTTGTGGCACCAGCGTCGGGAGGGTGGCCACGTTCTGTCTGCCGAGTCCCTTGGCAGGGGTCGGATTTGATATGACATATGTTTCTGTACACACTCCGCATGTTTTGAAAATATGTATTTGATACTTTGGATTTTCTACTCACTTTTTCTGTACGTTCTGTACCAGTTATGATTTTGTTTCTGTAATTCAGGCTTTACATATTCAGTACATATTTCGTACTGAACCCCTTTCTTCGGGGGCTGCGTTTTCATGCCGCGCAGGTACCAACGACAGGTTTGCTGATCCGTCCGTCTAGGATATTTTTCTGCCATTTGGAGCGCTCTTTTATTCAGAGCCCATCTTTTGGTACAGTCTGTCACTACTGTATTTATATATTCTCGTTCATGGGTAAGGCGGGGCCCTGTCCCGTCATATGATTCTTTCGGTCTGTTTAGAGGTCTGTAGACATGTTTGTGGGTTGGGGTCTTTCTGTACGGATGCGTGTATATGTTGTGTTTGGGCGATCCCATTCGCCGCGGCGGCCGGTCCGCATATGTTTAAATGTTGCTTTGTTGGCCCTGGGTGGTCATTATTGGTATTATCTGTGCGCAGGGTTAATTTGGATAGTCTGTAAAACAAAGGAAACTCTGCCGAAATGTTTCTGGAAATTATCTAAATTTGAAATATAGCCTTGTCGGCTTCTGCTATATACTTGAATGCGTTTGATAAAAATTTGAGATAGCATTTGATAGATGTGTTTGGGTGCCCAGATCGGGCACTAGTCACGGCCTACGGGGTTGGGTCGTGACAGAAGTGGTATCAGAGCGGTCCTTCCTCGGAATGTCTACAGGTCGTGTCTCGTAGAGTCTTGTTTATCGGTGTGTTGTGCACCACATCTATAAACAGGAGGCTACAGGACATTTAGGGTGTTTCCTTTCTTTGAATCTTAGATCGTGCGATAGAGCCAGCCGTAGGAAATGAATCTCTTTCTACTAACCTTAAATTTCAGCTGGAGGACAGTATCGACGTAAGAGAGTGACCGATGATGTTGGAAGCTATACCGTACACAGGTAAGAGATGGTATGAAAAAAATGTATGTCGGGGAAGCTATTTGAAGTATGATGGAAATATACAGTTGAAGATTGAAAAGAAAAATAAACAGGAAAGTGTCACCGGTGCCGTTTGATTTGGGCATGTGAAGTAAGTCTCGACATCTGTATACTTTCGTTTGCAATTGTTAGCCCCGTGTGGCTATGATACGATATGATATGATATATGTATACGTATATGTGTTGGCCCTGTGAGGCATGGTTGGTATTCCCTGTGTACAGGTCTTGGATAGTAAGAAATACAGAGGAACCTCTGCCCAAATTTTGCCAGAAATATAAAGAGAGAAAATGAGATATAAGTTCTTAACATGTTTTGAAAGTCGATACCGATAGGGTAAATCTATTATGTTGGATTAAAGTTAAGAGATACCCTCCATGGCATTCGTAAGAAGCATTATCCTTGATTGGGAAATTTTATTCCGAGAAAGCATATATGAGTAGCAAATTCGTAATTTATTTAAATGGATCAGAATATGTTCCAACCACATGTTGCTTCAGAAAAGCTTATATGAAAGGCAAAAATGTCCAACGATTAAGTTTCGATTCATTTGAAGAATACTAAATGTATAACAGGCAGTTGGGAATTGAATGGTTCGCTTACGACTCAGAAGAAATATATATATATATATATATATATATATATATATATATATATATATATATATATATATATGTATAAATATGGAGGTAATTATGTGAATTAAGTACCAAAGGATTTCGCGATGTTCGTCGGATTTTAGTGTTCTTTTGCTGGTGGTTGGAGAATGCCGTACAAAAATATTTTATCAGTCTTCATCGACTAATTGGAGATGGAATTTGTGGGATGAAAACTTAAATTTGTGGGCTGTTTAAAATTATATATGTATATGCATGAGGAGAAAAATATTGAGGATTTATAGGGGGCGACACGGTGACTATATAGTCAGAAAGGTAAAAGAATTCTCTCTAGATCGAGGTGGGACCCGCTACAAGAACGTTTTGAAAATATTTAAGACCCCGATTCGCCTTAAATTACGTGATAAAGGTCGCGTGGGCTGAGACGGATTAGATTAGTGAAAAAGAAGAAAGAGCAACGCAGCTCCAGAATTGGAATGAGTTTGAACAGATGATTGAAGACGCTTTGTAAAAGAAATGACCTAGGAAGCTGAGGAGCAGATGAAGAAAAAATATCCTCACCTATTTCCGGTACCTACAGATAATCCAAATCCTTTGTTTGACTATGTTGATTTGTGAAAGACGTGTACGTGTGGCTATAAAAGAAACTCCCCCGAATTGTTAGTGAGACCCGTGGAATTAATCTAACATTCGAGGACGAATGTTCTTAAGGGGGGGAGGATGTTATACCCCGTACATTTATACGACGAATTATCCGCAAGCAAATCGACTCAAGTTAAAGGCGGAATTATTTTCGGACATGAAATAAGAGCTTTGAATTTTCAACTTTGATTATCACAAAAATTGCTTATAAATTTTATTTAGCATAAAAATATTAATATTGGAGATTAGGAATTAATTTAATTATCGAAAGTGGGCCCCCACGACACGTGGCGAGATTTGGTTGGCCTTGAATAAAGATGGACACATGTCATGAAAATTGACACATGTCCACTTTGTAAAGATTATATAAATGAGCATAAGTGGATGACAACACTACAATTAATCTTGCAAATTAGGTTTTAGAGAGAGGGGCTCTCAAGCCTAGAGAGAGAGAGAGGGGTTCGGGCACTGTTCACGGCGACTGTTCACAGCGGCGCCACTGTTCACGGCGGCGCTACTGTTCACGGGCACTGTTCACGGCCAGCCCATTTTTGCCCCCTTCTACACAATTAATTGGAGAGATTTGAAGATCAAGAGGAGGAAAAAGATGGAGCTCATGGTAGCCATGGCAACTCACGGCCATGGCTTTCTTGAAGACATTTCATGGTGAAAAATTAGAGCTTGTCTCTAAGGTAAGATTTAATTCTTTTCTACATGTTTTGGAGGTAGTTTAGACTTGTATAGCTTGGTAGATGTGTGTTGAATACAAACGGGTTATGTATGTTGATGTTGAATTATAAATTGAGCCGTGTAAGGGGGGTGTTTTGAGTAAGAATGAGGAATTGATTTTAGTAGCATTATGTAGGAATTAAATGGTTAAATTTAAAGTTGTGTTATGGACATATTGCTATCCTTGCTAAATTGAAAGGATTGAGGGTATGATTATGTTCATATGATTATTGTTGTTGTTATCATGGGTTATGTGATGAGAATGAAGGAAATTAATGGTTAGAAACTTTATAGAGGTCGTGTGGATGTGTGAAGAGGAGTGTGGCCGTGAGCCATAGTAATGAAAGAGAATGGTGAATTAAAATTTATTTAGCTTGTTAGAGGTGTCATTGTGACATTGATGACGTAGATAAAGGGTTAACGAGTTGAGTTGGTGTTGAAATTGATTGTATGTTGTTATGAGAAATTATGTGATTTTTATATAATTTTTATGCAATTATGAAAGTAAGATGCTAAATGTGAACTATGGTTGTTATTAATGAATTTGGAAGAAAACAATGCGATTTGGTAGTTTCGTTGCAATTGTAGAAGTTTCGAATGGAATATGGAAATGGGCGGAATGGTTTGAATCCTTGGATATTGTTTAAAATGTTATTGAAATATGTTTGGGTAATCTTGAGTTAGTTAATGAATATGAAAAAATGTTGATATTAGTTGGGTGGTGTGAATTTAGAATGGAAGAGTTACATTATGTGGAAAGGAAGGGAAATTTTTTGGATTGTTGGGAATGTTGTATGAATTGCTTAGAATGTCTTTAAGTATTGTTGGTATGGATTCGGGTTAGTATTTAAATATATAAGCATCGATGTTGGCTTGAAGGTAAGTCGTCGAGTTGAATTTATGAAAGTTGTTGAATGATGTAAAAGAGAGTTACTATTATTATTTTGCCTTTCGAATTGGTTATCAATGTTACTAGGTTGGTTATTGTGGTTGTTGTTGTTGATTTCGAGCGAGATAAATTCTCGGGATGGCCTATTTACAGGGGAAGTGCTGCCGAATTTTCTGTAGAATTTAATGATTAGTTTGGAATGAATGGCTTAAGTGCCCTTAGATAATGATTGGTATTCGTTGGCGTAATTGTAGACCTTGGGGAGCCCGAGGCGTAGATTTAGATTGACTATCTTGGAAGTGCGTTCGAGGTATGTAAAGCTGTCCCTTTTCTTCTTTTGGCTTGTCCTAGGTGTACTAGGATCGGATTCGAGCCTCGGAAAATATTCTGCTCGTCGGAATCCACATTTGAAAATATCCCTCTTTCATTCAATAGAATTGAACCCTTTTTGTATGCTTTCCTGAAAATTATGCAAACCTTCCCCAAACTTTATGAAAAGTTATAAAATGTCCGTAGAACCTTCGTAGGTGACCCCATAAGCCTAAAATGCGTAATTTGAGCCCACCGCCTTGCTTGTCCCAAGGTGGGCCCACTAGTCCCGGTTTTACCCTTATTGTACTTAAGGCTCGTTTTCAAGCAGTTTTTGGAAAGAAATGTTCTGACTACTCTTTTAACTACTAAACAAAAAAAATTGTTTTAAATAATTCATTAGGTCTTATAAATTGTTTTGGCACTCGGAACGACTTCAGAAAGGTTATGCTTCTGTAATTCATTATGACATCCGAAACTCACTTATTATGATCCCGTCTGACTTCATTGAATTGGTTTGTCATTGATATGCCTCATCGAGTCTCTGAAAATATTTATGATATTTTAACTGCATTTAGTTTCTCACTACTCCACTCGTGGATGCCCCAATGTTTCCCACACTGAGCCCGGGCCAGGATATGTTATCAAGCGTAATCCTCTGCATTGTTCGCCGTGCCTCGATGTGAGGGGCAGGTATACGTGTACATGGGTTTGTGGAGTATGCTGTGCCATGTACACATGTTCTGATATGATTTGCCATGGCTATCTGATATGATATACTATGTTACGGGGTTATGCCCCTATTCTGATTCTTCTGTGTTGTGGCACCAGCGTCGGGAGGGTGGCCACGTTCTGTCTGCCGAGTCCCTTGGCAGGGGTCGGATTTGATATGACATATGTTTCTGTACACACTCCGCATGTTTTGAAAATATGTATTTGATACTTTGGATTTTCTACTCACTTTTTCTGTACGTTCTGTACCAGTTATGATTTTGTTTCTGTAATTCAGGCTTTACATATTCAGTACATATTTCGTACTGAACCCCTTTCTTCGGGGGCTGCGTTTTCATGCCGCGCAGGTACCGACGACAGGTTTGCTGATCCGTCCGTCTAGGATATTTTTCTGCCATTTGGAGCGCTCTTTTATTCAGAGCCCATCTTTTGGTACAGTCTGTCACTACTGTATTTATATATTCTCGTTCATGGGTACGGCGGGGCCCTGTCCCGTCATATGATTCTGTCGGTCTGTTTAGAGGTCTGTAGACATGTTTGTGGGTTGGGGTCTTTCTGTACGGATGCGTGTATATGTTGTGTTTGGGTGATCCCATTTGCCGCGGCGGCCGGTCCGCATATGTTTAAATGTTGCTTTGTTGGCCCTGGGTGGTCATTGTTGGTATTATCTGTGCGCAGGGTTAATTTGGATAGTCTGTAAAACAAAGGAAACTCTGCCGAAACTTTTCTGGAAATTATCTAAATTTGAAATATAGCCTTGTCGGCTTCTGCTATATACTTGAATGCATTTGATAAAAATTTGAGATAGCATTTGATAGATGTGTTTGGGTACCCAGATCGGGCACTAGTCACGGCCTACGGGGTTGGGCCGTGACAACGAGTCACGGCCTACGGGGTTGGGTCGTGACAGAAGTGGTATCAGAGCGGTCCTTCCTCGGAGTGTCTACAGACCGTGTCTAATAGAGTCTTGTTTATCGATGTGTTGTGCACCACGTTTATAAACAGGAAGCTATAGGACATTTAGGATGTTATTTTTTTATTTCATATCGAAGATCGTGCGATAGAGCCTGAACCTAGGAAAATTTGTTTCTGACCTCTTTTCCCGTCGGTAGGTGCAGAACTGCGAGAGATGAAGAGGCCAGCTGCAGATAGTGGGGGTGCTAAGAAGGCCCCTAGGGTAAATTCGGGACCCCAGTCTCCAGGACCGAATAGGAGGAGCCTTAGTTATTCTATCGAGACTGACCCCTCGGAGGACCCAGCGACAATTCCTCCAGAGTTTTTGATATCCAGGGAGGTGGTCCCTGAACCCATACCAGTTGTCCCTATGGCAGGGCACCACGTCAGACCGGCTACCCCGGTAAGTGTTACAGATTATTCCAGCCCCCTGTCCTGGTCATCGGTAAACCAGGTGTTGCCCGGTTATCTACATTCGCCGGATTTAGATGAAGAAGATAATGAAGATCAGACGAGTAAATGGCGGGCAAACGATGACGAGGAGCACACTTCACCTTCTAGATCACCGGATCAGACTAGAGACTGATCGACTACAGGTATATGAGACCTTATTGAAATTTCCTATGTATGTGCATTTGTTATAGATTGTTACCTAATCGCGGCAAGCGGAAATCAAAGGAGTCAACAACCAAGTAGTTACGAGTAACAGTGACCAAGGCGTTCCCACCCGTGGGAATTTCAGAATCTAGGATAGAAAATAGTTGCACGTACAGGTGAAAGTTGGATAGCAAGGGTACGTAATGAGAATTTATATATACGGAATGACAAATTGGCCATCATTATGGTGAGTTATGGTAAGTATAGTAAGGAAACGGGTTGAATGGATATATTGCAGATAAGTCCAGTTAGAAAGTGTGCACAGAAGAAGCTAAAGGAACCAGTAACTGTAAACATAATATATATTAGACATACTACGAATGCTGCAGGTACGTTTGAAACCTGCAGTTAAGTATGGAAAAGGAAAATAAACAAGAAAGGGTGACAAATACAGTTTGTGTTGGGTATACGAGGCAATTTCGTCATTTTTATCTTGCGATTGATATAGGAAGCCCTGTGCGGCTACGATACGATATACATATGTATGTGTTGGCCCTGTGAGGCATTGTTGGTATTTCCTGTGTGCAGGTTTTGGGATAGTAAGAAATACAGAGGAAACTCTGCCAAAATTTTCTGAGAAATAACAAGGAAATGACGTATAAGTTCGTAATATTTTTGGAAAGTCGCGCCAATAGTAACAATAAGGTTTGACTAAGTCGCAAGTGCGTCTGACTTTGAGAGATAAGGATTAACCGACGAATTGATGGTAATAGTAATTATGAGGTCGGTATCAGCATGTTAAAAAGAAATGCTAGGATAATTTGGAAGGGTTTGTGACTAAGGGATGATTTAGAAGGGGCCGGAAAAATCTTAATAGAATGTTATATTGAGGTATCGACGGAACTGATAAGCAGGGGTAAATTACGACGAGTTTATAGTTAAAAGAAGAAATAGGATGATTGAGACAAGAGTGCAGGGGAAGAAGAATTATGACATACACGAATGTATTGATAAGACAGCTTGTGAGATATTATGGGTAAGATTGACCAAAGGGTAAGTACGCCTACTCCACAGGGTGTAAGTAAACCATAGTAAGAGTCGTGAATAAGGCCAAGAAGTGTTACACCATAGGATGGATTACGAACAGGATGTACTGTGAACACCATAAGGATTGCTATAGAAATGAGTAAAACCTAGCAAGGAAGAAACTAAAGGAAATGGTGTAACTAGTGTGAAATGGTAGACCGGAAGTAGAACGAATAAGGAAGAACTTACAAGGTCCTACAGGGAAAGTTCAGAATAAAAGTCAAGTGGTAACAAAAGTGAAAGTGCGCACAGGAAGAGAAGGGGGGTTAAGAGAAGGAGGAAGATAAGAAGAAAGCGAGTGGGATTACAGTGTTGCAATGTGTTATGGCGTGTATAGCTGAGAAAATGAGGAAGGGCTTATGTAGAAGTTGTGTTGTCTGAAAGATACGAGAATAGCATGAGATTCCTCGTGCACAAAATAAAAGATGGACGTAGACTGGAGAAATGAAAGGAATACTAAAGGAAGTACCCAAGACAAACGTAATTAATTGAGCATGAGTATAGAATAAAAGGGAAACATATAGGTATGGACTTAAAGATGTAGTGCGACGAAACGATGCTAAGACAAGACCACTATTAAGACAAATTCGATATGATTTCGAGTAAGTTAGAAGTTAGCATTTGATATACAACAAGAGAGAAAGAGTATGAGGCCTAAAAGAGTACTGCGTATATGTAACTTCACCTCGGGAATAGTGAAATCCTTAAAGGACAAGGATTGTGGATTTGCGAAACAACTGATGTATTCTAAATTTAGTAGAGGAAACAGATGGTATCCGTTGGGATAAAGATATTGCTATAAGAAAGCTTGGGAAATATATCATCAGAATATAAGTGCTACCTAATTGGAATTTAAAACGACTATAAACACTAGCTCATTACTGATCGGAATAAATGGAATGTGACTTTGGGTAAATTGTTACATTACTCACATTACTTGAGTACCAGCCATCAGATAAAATTTTGTACTATATAATCGAGAGTTCTCATCGCCTCGTGATTTTGGTAAGGTCTCGTACGAATATAATCAAGTTATAGATTATAAAGAAAAGACATGGATACGGTGTAAACCCCAAAGGGGGGAAGCGGGTGAAATTAAAATAAGTATGAATGGAAACAATTGACACTGCAACAAGTTTAATGTGAATTCTTAAACTTTAAGTGAGATCCCTTGCAGAAATAAGTTAGTAAGATTTGAAGGCCAGCAATAAGTGGATAGAAGTCAAGATGATATTGGAGACAGTGCTGAGAATTATTGGTAGGGGTCTTGGATAATATGACATCAGAATGTGGATGATCACTTGCCACTTATCGAGTTTGCTTATAATAACAGCTACCATTCTAGCATTCCGATGGCACCGTACGAAGCCCTGTATGGCAGGAAATAAAGATCCCCTATAGGCTGGTTTGATGTTGGCGAGACTAAGCTGATAGGACCAGATATGGTTCAGCAGGCTGTTGATAAGGTGAAACTTATTCAGGAAAGATTACTGGCAGCTCAGAGTCGGCAGAAGGCATATGTAGATAATCGACGTCGACACTTGGAATTTCAGGTTGGCGATTGGGTGTTCTTGAAGGTGTCACCAATAAAGGGTGCTATGAGATTCGGCAAGAAAGGAAAGTTGAGCCCGAGATACATTGGACCTTACCAGGTTATCCGTAAGGTAGTCCAAGTTGCCTACGAGCTAGATTTACCAGCGGATTTAGACGCAGTACATCTGGTCTTCCATGTGTCAATGCTTCGGAAGTATATAAGCGATCCTTCCCGGGTATTCCCTACAGATGATATTCAAGTAACAGAGGAGCTATCATACGAAGAGCAACCTATTGCCATACTTGGTCGACAAATCAGGAGGTTACGAACAAAAGATGTGGCTTCGGTTAAAGTGTTGTGGCGGAACAATAATAGGGAGGAAATGACTTGGGAGGCTGAAGAGGAGATGAAAAAGAAATATCCTCACTTGTTTTCCACACCTACAGGTAAATTAAACTCCTTCACTTGATTGTGTTAATTGTCTGCTCAATTTATATGTTAGCAATAAGGAAAACCCTTCCCAAAACCCTTACAGAACCTAACAGGATAAGATCGACATTCGAGGACGAATGTTCTAAATGGGGGAGGATGTTATGTCCCGTATTTTCATACGTCGGGACGTTTTAAAATAAGCGCGAAAAGTTAAAGGCAAGACTATCTTAAGATATGAAGTAGAGATTTTAACTTCCGGTTTTGTTTCAAGTCAAAATTTAACTACAATTTCGTTTGGCATGGAAGCACAAATGAAAAATGGGTATTAAACTAACCACTATTATATTATTAAGTGGGATTGGGAGGACCAAACAAAACAAAAAAAAATCAGTCCATTAAAGGGACAAAGCTAGCCGTGTAGAGTGTGTGGAGTGGTCAATGGTTATTGACCCAAAATAATGTAAGGCACATGTCCAAGGCATGGAGGGGGGCATATAGACAAAAAAATCTGCTCACTCCACATTTTCACAAAGCCATTTCAACATTCAAAGTTAGAGAAATTAGAGTGTAGAGAGAGGAGCTCTCGGCTAAGAGCTAGCCGAGAGAGTGAGGTGCAATCTTGCCCAAAAAATTCCAGTTTTTCTCCACCAAATTTACTCCTCATCTAGTGTGTAATAAGGTGTATTAGTTGTTGAAGAGAAACAAGAAAGTGAAGCACCCAAATAGAGTGAAGTTTCGGCCAAGGTGAAGAACAAGATTGAAAGGTAAGAATGTTTGTTGTTCTTGTGTTGCATGATGGTTTGAACGTATAGTTCATGCATGTTGTTGTTGTATTGTGGTTGTAGTTGAAGTAGAGAGTGAGCCGTGAGTGAGGTGAGTTCATGACTGATTTCATTTTGCATATATTGTTGGTGAATTGAATATGTATCAACATATGTAAATGAACAAAGATTGTAGGAGTTTGGTTGTGATGTTGCATGTTGGATATTGGACTGTTTTTTCTTGAATTTAAAATGAGCCATGTGTTGAAGATTCTAATGACGTCATGCTTAATCTTGTTGAACATGTATTGGAAATGGATTGAATGCATTGTAGTTGGATGAACGGACGAAAATCATGAAATGGTGGAAGGGTGTTGTAGCCGTGTAGTAGGGACTGTTTTAGGGGAGATTTAGGGACTGTTTTGTGTCACATTTGGATTGTTGTTGTTATGGACATTGTGGTGTATTGTATGCATGTTGAATATGTGAATTGAGGTGTTAAAGAAATGAAATATGTTGAGGTGTATAGGCAGTCCAAAACCGTGGACAGTTTTGATGTTAGAAGTGAATTTGTGGGTGTTGAATGTTGATTCTTGTTGCAAACGTTTAGTGAAAGTAAAGTGCATTGATTCAAGTCGAAACTGAAATGATGGTGGACTGTTGTAAAAATGAAAATGATGTTAAAACAGTTCCAATAATCATGAAAGTAATGTCATTAAACGTGTTGTTGTTGTTGCAAGTTAAAACTGGAAAATTGCTAAGTGAGAATGGAAATGCTATGTGTGTTGTTTAGCCGTGTGTATGAAACAATTTTGAATGGTGTATGGACTGCCCAAGTTCCCTAAGTCATGTTTAAACAAGTCTTGATTAATATATGAAAGAACGATTAGCAATGTTAGCTTGTAACGCTAGTTGGTTTGAATGCGAACGAAACGTCGTTTAAATGTTAGAAAGGAATTATGAGCGTCAAAATACGTATTGAATTCCCTTGTAGACTAATTGTAGTTCTTCATATCTTGATATAGGATAAGTGTTTTTGGGCAGCAAGTACAAGTTAGAATACAACTAAACGCTAAAGGTATGTCCTATTCCTTCTTTCTTTTGGCATGTCCTAGACGTAAGTATGAAATGATATGAACCTTGGGGTAAATTCTATTCTCTAGTTCCATGCATGACTTATGATTCTATATTTCCTTAATGCTATTGTCACGAGCCTACCATATGATTGACTAATGAATGATGTATAGAAGTTCCTACTCTTAAAAGATTGGCATAAATAGAAGCATACTTGACTTCCAAAAACTACATCATGGAAATTGATACATGTACATGAAAGCTGAAACGTTCCTTGCTATGGCTTGTAATGAGAGTTGAAAAGAATTGAATATGATTATTATCCCAATACTTTAGAGCTGGTTAGTTGCTTATCTATTGAGTCTCAAAAGATGAATGGCTTATATGTGGTTGCTTATTATTCTGCTCGTGCTTGTCACTATATCCTTCACTGAGTCCCGCGCCAGGACACGTTTTCGTGCGCATGTTTATTATATTATTCACCGAGCCCCTCACTAGAGGGCCGGGACACGTTATATATATATGATGATGATGATATGATGACATGATGATATGATGATATGATGATATGATGATATGGAGATGGTGGCCAGGAGGGCATATATATATTCCTTATTACCGAGTCCCTCATTAAAGGGCCGGGACACGTACATGTTTATGTTTTATGATGCTATGATTATAAATACCGAGCCCCTCATTAAAGGGCCGGGACACGTTATATATGTTATATACAGAATAATTATGCAGCTTTGATTACGAAACGCTATAATGACACTGATATGAGAATGACACAGATGAAATATGTTCAAAGGCAAGTTTTATGAAATTCTGGTTGTTGCATCGAGTCCTACATACCTTGTCTCAACATAAGTCTATTACTATGTTTCAAGCTTTACATGCTCAGTACATATTCCGTACTGACCCCCTTTCTTCGGGGGGCTGCGTTCATGCCCGCAGGTACAGACGCTCGTTTCGGAGATCCGCCAGCTTAGGATACCTATTCAGCTATTTTGGACTGCTCCCTTGTTCCGGAGCCTAGCTTGTGGTATAACTCCCTTATGTTGTATTCATATGTGTTTGTTTGGGTACGGCGGGGCCCTGTCCCGCCATATGATACGGTCATTACTCTTAGAGGTCTGTGGACATCGGTGTGGGTCTGTTTGTAGTTGTTGATGCGTTTTACGACTATGACTTATGTTTGGGGCGTACCCATTCGTAATGGCAGCCTTGTCGGCTTGCATATATATGTATGTTTGGTATTTTGCATATCGTGGCAGCCTTGTCGGCTTGCGTAGGAAAATATACATGTTGTTGTTTAAAAAGTGCAACTCCTCAGGAGATAGGTGCCTAAGACATACAAAACTTGGCAGCTTTAAAATAACTCCCTATCTTTTTATATACAAATGAGATCATGACATGCTAATTGTAAATGACTATAGTTAACAGATAATACGAGTGTCCAATTCGGGCACGAGTCACGGCCTACGGGGTTGGGTCGTGATAGTACTTTAAACACTTTATCGGCAAGATGTTGTTGAATATCGGGAAGGGGCAGTGATTCGTTCTGCAATTAAAAAGGAACTCTTTAAGTTCTAACACATCAGTTGAAGTGAAGAATCTCAATTGAATTCTAATTGATTTGCACCTTTATGTTAATTGTTTCATAGAATTGTTCAGCTTTCATTGAAAGAAGATTCTCTCCAGGTTCACCTACTAATGTTGCAATTGTCGATCCACTTCCATCTGCAATTTGGACTTGAAAGCGGCACCTATTATATAATATTATTATATGTTATTTTACATTCATAAATTATTTGAGAAAGTAAATTTGGATTATGAAACGCTTGGTTACCTGGGTGTTAACATTGCTCGCTGATCACAGTTTGCACAGTCAATAGCCTTTATTATTTTGGTCCTAACAAAGTTCTTACATTTTGAACACATTAACTCATAAAACAACTGCTCATCATCCAGCAACAATATTTTACCTTCAACGTGAAAAGATTGCATCTATTCAAAAAAGAGAAGCGCATAAGATTAGTTGTGTTGCTGGTAATAGTATTGAAGCTAAATATATAGTACCATTTTTTTGATATATACCGCAGGTTGTGCTTGGATATTTCCTATAGGTATAGCTTCATCATTTAGTGATATAGGAATTGGCGATGAAGCTGTTTCTGGAGAACTTCTTTGCGTATATGTGCTCAACATTTCTTCATTCTCTTTTGCCCTGTAAATGAACATAGTTATATTCTTTTGGGTCATATACGCAATTAGATTTTTGTATAGAACTGTACCTTTTGTCACATATTTATCTCATAACAGTTCATTAATTCTGCAGCCTGTGGATAGGATGGATTTATCAATATTACAAAATTGTATCTTGTTGTCAAGGATGTCCTTGTGTTGTACATCGTATAAGTGAAAACAATTAATGTTTTTAATATACACAGCAAAAATAAAATCTAGTTTATACTAGCATATGAAGACCGTGCAATTCGTTTTGCTAGGATTACTGGATGTTCTTCAATTTGTGCAGCTAGGTCGCTTCCATCAATCTCAGCAAAATCCTCCCACAAGGTAAAAATAAAATGGTGCATACTGTAGAGAAGAAGCAGGGATGCCAAGTTATATCACATGGAAAACCGCATTTACAGATCACAGTTGCAAGGATGAGAGAATCAACAAAAAGAATATAGTAGTTACTTTGTTATCCAACAAACACAAGGATGGTATAGGCTAAGAAGTCAATAGGATTATAGTCCAAACAACGTCTATGTTGGTTCTTGGGGCACATCTAGAAAAATCCAAATCAGCTGAGTGATAACTTAAGATACATTTATAAATGTTAGAAAGAAACCCAATAACTATAAACTATATCAGAGCTTGTCAGCTTGAAAAAGAAAAAGGTTAAAACAGAATGAAAAATACCATTCATCTAAGATGTAGAATTGGCATCTCAATTCACTAATGATAGCAGAACAAAGGAAAATGAAGACAAAAAGTAGTTTGACCTTCATGGAAAAAAATTATTCTACGAATTTACTAATCATCCTGAAGGAGCAACTCACACACCGTTCATAGATGGCTATCATACAAACTACTGCATTTTTGTATTAGTTAGTAAGTGAAGCTGTGAATAGAACAATACTACAACAGAGCATCAAGCTATTAAATTTAAGGGTAAAAGAGAAAATCAACCAAAAAATCAGATAACTATCTTGTTGATTTAGCTAGAAATTTATAAATGAATAAATATGCCTCAATCCCAAATTACTTTAGTTCGCCTGTATAAATCCTCTATATTCATTCCCAATTCAGGATTTAGAAAGTTGATTATCTTTTTAAACTGAGTGTTAACCTACTACAACATCCCAACTCATTAGTAGAGAAGTGAAGAACAATACTACAATAGGCCTTCAAGCTATAAATAGAAAGGGTAAGAAAGAAAAACTACCAACATTTCAAAAAAATGAAATCTTGTTCAATTAGTTGGAAATTTATTAGTCGATAACTACATCTCATTCCCAAATTAGTTGAGCCTCCTTATATAAATCCTCTATATCCAATCCCTACCCTGTGTCTCGAAAATTTGTTATCTTTTTACAAAAAAACTAACAAAAAATCATCTTGATCATTTAGTTGAAAATTCATCAATCAATAACTACCCTCAACTCCAAATTCCCTATGCGGTGTCTAAAAAATTTGATATCTTTTTACACGAAAAAACTACCAAAAATTCATAAAGATGAAATCTTGTTCATTTAGTTGGAAATTCATGAATCAATAACTACCCTGAACCCCAAATTAGTTGGGTTTTCCTACATAAATCCTCTATATCCATTCCCTATCCGGGGTCTGGAAATTTATTACTATCTTTTTATTCGGAAAAAGTACCAAAAATTCATAAAGATGAAATCTGGGAAAATACATAAAAACCCCCCAATGTATACTCAAATTAATTATGACACACCCAACCTTTGTGGGCGACATATTACCCCCCCCCCCCCCCCCAGCCTTATTGTTTCTGTATTTTTGTAATTTTTTGGGCTGACTTGGCACAATCAAAATTTGATGCCCAGTTGCACAGGGGAGAGTGTTGCACACTCTCCGCCACATTGGCTCCACGTCAGTGCCACGTCGTCACCTTCTTCTTCTTCCTCTTCTTCTTCTTCTTCTTCTTCATTTCAAAAAATCAATTAACCCATTTTCCTCCATTAACACACACATATTCAATTTCATCATCAATCATAAAAAGCTTATTTTTAAGAAATCAATCAACCCATATTCTTCCTCCATTAACACACACACACATTCAACCCATTTTCTTCCTCCATTAACACACATATATTCAACCCATTTTCTTCCTCCATTAACACACACACACATTCAATTTCATCATCAATCATACATATCTTTTCAAGAAATCAACCAACCCATTTTCTTCCTCCATTAACACACACACATTCAACCCATTTTCTTCCTCCATTAATACACACATATTAAAGGGCAACCAGTCCATTTGAAGGGCAGTTCGTGCAATTTCTTCATTGTTTATTTTGTAAACAATAAAGGGCAATTTGTGCAACCAATCCATTTGAAGGGTAGTTCGTGCAATTTCTTCATTGTTTATTTTGTAAACAATGAAAGGCAATTCGTGTAATAAATATTTTTTGAGCAACCAGTCCATTTGAAGGGTAGTTCGTGCAATTTTTTCATTGTTTATTTTGAACAAAATGGGTTGAATGTATGTGTTAATGGAGAAAGAAAATGGGTTGAATGTGTGTGTGTTAATGGAGGAAGAATATGGGTTGGTTGATTTCTTGAAAAGATATTTATGATTGATGAAAGAAATTGAATGTGTGTGTGTTAATGGAGGAAGAAAATGGGTTGAATGTGTGTTGTTAATTTTGAAGAAAATAGGCTGAATGTGTGTGTGTGTGTGTGTGTGTGTTAATGGAGGAAGAAAATGGGTTGAATGTGTGTGTGTTAATGGAGAAAGAAAATGAGTTGATGGATTTCTTGAAATGAAGAAGAAGAAGGGTTTAGTGATGAAGAAGACAAAATTAATGGCGGGTTTAATGGTTAATTAGTGTAAATATAATTAATAAAAGAAAAATCAAATGAAAAAAGAAAGGAAAAGTGTAACTGAGGTGGCACTGATGTGGCAGTGACGTGGCACTGACGTGGGGCCAATGTGGCGGAGAGTGTGCAACACTCTCCATTGTGCAACTAGGCATCAAATTTTGACTGTGGCATGTCAGCCGAAAAAAGTACAAAAATACAGAAAAAATAAGACCAGGGGGGTAATAGGTCGCTTGCAAAGGTTGGGTGCGTCATAATTAATCCGAGTATACGTTGGGGGGGTATTTATGTATTTTCCTGATGAAATCTTGTTCACTTAGTTGGAAATTTATCAATCAGTTAACTACATCTTAATCCCAAATTACTTGAATCTGCCTTTATAATCCTCTATTTTCATTCCCAATTTGGGTTTTAGAGAATTGGCTTTTCTTTTTTACTCTAAATATCAACCTACATCAATCCTTCTCACACTTTTAACAAACAAAACAAACCTCAAAATCATATAGATACATTGATCATTTGGTTAAATTTTTTATCAATCAATAGCTACCCCTTAACGTCAAATTACTTGATTTTGCCTATATAAATCCCCTCTATATTCATTCCCTATTCGGAGTCTCAAAAATTTATTAATATCTTTTAATTCTAATTTTTAACCTGTAACAACCCTTTCATACTTTGCTTGTGCCATAAAAGAACTGATGTGCGATAACATAGCGCTTATTCATGTGCCGTAAAAGAATATGTGCCATCTCTTTACTTCAACTAAAATAAAGGTATTGCTTCCTTTATGCACTCTAAAAAGTAGGATACATTTAGCTGTTATTATCTGATATTCGCATTGCATATTGTATTCATTTTCTTACTTCTTTCTTCTTTTTTTCTTTACAACTTCCACCTCAAGTAAAGCATCTACATTCTCCACTTAGAGCTAAGAGGACAACATTATCTCTACAATCAAATGAGGAAAACTAAATACAGAGTAAAGTGAAGTGTCATGCCCCGAACCATAGTCTGGGCGTAACACGGCACTCGGTGCCTGGCTGCATGTGATCGAGCGAACAACATGGCTTGCTGAATCATCATGAGGCATACATGAGCGAAAATATAATGTGAAATGCATGATAAGCTTGTTATATCTCGCATTTTTGTGCAATCGGATAATTCAAGACAATCGCGGGAAGACAACAAGCAAGGCCTTATTTTCGTTTTGTTTGGCATACGAGTTGCTTATGAAGAATTTAGAAGCGGAATTATTAAAAGAGTCTAGGGGTAAAATCGGAACTTTGGAAAATAGTTTTATGAATTACAACTTGTCATGAAAAATAGAATTGGGCTTGAAATTTTAAAAAGAAAAAGAGGGCCCAACCGGCCATGGCATGGGCTAAGACCATGTGGGGGTTTAATTCACAAAGATAAGAGATGACTAAGTCATCTTTTTCATTGAACACTCTAGAAATTTCAAGAAAGAAAAGAACAAGAAAGAGAAGGAGAAAAGTTGAAGGCCATTCGGCCAATTTCAACTTCCACAAGAAACCTTGGACAATTTTCTCCAAAAATTGTGTTCTACTAATTGAAGGGCCCCTAGCAAGGTGGAGTGGTTTTTGGAGCAAGAGGAATCCATATTCATGCAAGTTGAAATTTCTAGCTAAGTGAAGAATTGAAGAAAAAGGTAAGGTTTAATCCTTTCTTATATGTATGGATGATTTTGTGTGTTGTAGCATGTAAAAGTGGATGAAATTCATGAAAGAGAAAAACCATGTTGTGGCCGTGTACCTATAGGTGTGTGTAGGAATGATGATTTAACTATTTTATCTAATATTTGGTTGTTGTGGTTGTGGATGCTATGTTAATAATGGAAGTCGGATGATGTTAGTGAAGTTGTAGCCATGTGTGTATGATGTTGGCCGTGAGTTGTATATCACATGTATAGCCGTGTATATTTGGTGAATCATGAAGGAACGGTGAGTAAGTTTTATTTAGTATGTTGGTTGTTGTGTTGTGAATTTTATGTTGCAAATAAAGGCCTAATGAGCTTAGTGGAGTATGAGTAGTTGGAGGCTTGTTTTGGAAGATTATATAAATTAAATATGATGGTTATGCATGTGTGGAATATAATGTTGTTAGTGTGAAGTTGTTAGTGCGTAAATTATTAAGTTGTTATTGTTTTTATTCGAGTTGGAAGGCTTTGAAGGAAGTAGTATATTGATTGAGTTGTGATAATGTATCTTGGATTGAATATGGAAATTGTTAGTATGGTTGTTGACATTATGTTGATAGTTTGGCCGGGTTGAATTCCCGGATTTTTGTTGATTAAAAATTGGCTAAGTTGAATTTTGGGGATGGTGTATTTACAGGGGAAGTGCTGCCGAAATTTCGGTAGACAAGTGTTATCTTAAGATTCAACTTCTAAATGCTCTAATCAATGTTTGGTAAATGTGACCAAATTGTAGTTTTTGGCGGATTTGCAACTTGAATTTGGAATAGCATAAGGAGCGGAAAAAGGTATGTAAGGTTTTACTCTTTCTTCCTTGGCATGTCTTAGGCATACTAGGTTGGATACGAGCCTCGGGGACAACTCTATTCTCCGGAATCCGCACCTAAAGTTACCCCTTTTTCATTCAGTAGAATTGAATTAGAAATTGTGTGAAATGTTGGAAAAACTTCCTAAACATCTAGAACTTGCATAAATAGGACCCGACTACCTTAAAACTCTCACAAGTGACGTCATGAAATGTAATATACGTAAATTTTGTACGCCGCCTCATTTGATCCGAGGTGGGCCCATTGTTCCCGGATTTTCCTTATTGTTCCGGTTGACTTATTTTGGAGTAGAATCCAAAGGAAACTTTTGATCCTTGTTCCGTTTATCAAACGATAAGTACTGTAACTATTCTAATGGAAATATGTCTATGATGACAATGATAACGATGATGCTAAGAAAGAGAATATGTCTATGATGAGTATGACAAGAGTGATTCCATGACCAGGAGTCTTAAGTTAATGATTCAAAATGAGTATGAAAGTGTCAAACTAGTTCTTGAATTTTTATTCTATTTCTTGGTTACGACTCTATTTTTCTAAAAGACTCTAAAGTATATGAATGAATGTTCTATGAGGCTCGTGATATTATTCTACGTTTTCTCTTAAAGCTATTCCTTATTGATAGTCTCGCCTTATAATACTAGTCCCTTCAAGGTGAGACAAAGTCATGGTGATTGTTCCATAATGTAATCGGAGGTTACCGACCTTACGTCACTCCGATGGACACACGATCTTCCTTGGGCTCCCCTGCATGCTTACATGATATATGTATATGATATGTATATGTACAATGGGGGAGGGGCATATGATTCATTGCCACCTGGTCAGCTGGCGTTATCATCCCGGACGCGGGATGCCCGGACGCGGGATATATGGGCGAGCCGACGTATTTCGGCGCTATGTGGGCGAGCCGACGTCGTTCGGTGCTATGCTATGACATGATATGATATGACTTGATATAATATGATATGAATTGATATGACATGATATGATACGACATGATACGATACGATATGAAAAAAAAGAGACATGATATGGTATAAACTCTATTTTCTATGACTTTGAAAAAGAAATGTTTTTTTATATAAGGGAAAGACAAGCATGCATGGTATCCGGCCTGAAAGGGCATTCCTAGGTACAGGTTACTTTCTTATCTCATTACATGTCCTATGATTCCATGATATCGTTATTCATTCTTTATGTTTCTGTTTGTATTATTTTCCGTACCTTATATACTCGGTACATTACTCGTACTGACGTCCCTTCTTGTGGACGTTGCGTTTCATGCCACGCAGGTCAGCAGATAGACGAATTTAATCCCTAGGAGCTCCACCAGCTGTTCATTGAGAGTGCTCCAGTTGATCCGGAGCTTCAGTCTATTGGTACTACATTTGTGTATATATTCGGGCACGGCAGAACCCGACCCATCTTGTAGAGATATGTGTGCTATGTTTAGATGCTCGTAGACAGATATGTACAGTCAGATGCTTTGTACTTTTGTTCGTTTTGGGGTTGTATAACATGCTAGCAGATTTTATTAACACCAGATTATGGTTATGCTATTAATGATAGGAATAAGTAAAGAAACAACGGTATTACCAATCTGGCCCACTTAGTAATAATAATGAGATACGAGTTAGGGGGTGCTCGGTACAAGTATCGGGTATCCGTCGCGGCCCCTAGTTGGGTCGTGACAGAAGTGGTATCTGAGCAGTTCGGTCCTAGGGGTTTGTCTACGAGCCGTGTCCAGTAGAGTCCTGTTTATGGGTGTGTAGCGCGCCACACTTATAGACAGGAGGCTGCTGGGCATTTAGGAAATCTGACCTTCTTTGTATTCTAGATCCTGCGATAGAGCCATGCTACCAGGTTTGCATATTCGTTTCCTAATCCTATGTTATGGTTTCAGTAATGCCGATGAAGAGAAAGGCTACGGCGGCCCAGAAGGGCAAGGGGGTGGCTGGAAGCAGGGTTGAACGTGAGCTAGAAGAAGGAGAGTCTTATAATGAAACTCCCCCTCAGACTTCTCCTGCTTCCCCTGTATCAGCCGAGCAGGAAGGAGCTCCAGCTCCAGCCCCAGTACCACCAGTTCCACCGCCGGCAGCCGCAGGCCAGTAGATGGCAGAGGCTATTCAGCTGCTGACCCAGCTAGTTGCCGCACAAGTTCCGCGGCAAGATGAGGGCCAGGGAGACAGGACGGTGAGTGCGAGGGCTCGTGATTTTATCACTCTGAAGCCTCCGATCTTTTATGGATCGAAACCAGAGGAAGACCCCCAAAGTTTCATAGATGAGATGCTGAGGACACTGAGGATCATACATGCTTCGGATACAGAGTCAGTGGAATTGGCTTCATACAGGTTGCGAGATGTAGCAGTTCTGTGGTATAATAGTTGGATATCTTCGAGGGGAGCAGATGCCCCTTCCCCGGTTTGGCAGGAATTCACTGAGGCATTTCTGCGACATTTCTTACCGCCGGAGGTTCGACGAGCTCGAGCTGATATGTTTTTGAATCTTAAACAGGGAAATACGAGCGTCAGGGAATATAGTCTCCGCTTTAACTCGTTAGCCAGATATACCCCAGCCATGATAGCTGATAGGGGAGATCACGTACACCGGTTTGTGAGTGGATTGGGGCCACATTTAGTTAAGGAGTGTCTGACAGCTTCGCTCCAGGACGGAATGACTATTACTCGCATTCAAGCCCATGCCCAAAACCTGGAGGAACAGTATCAGTTACGAAGAGAGGAGAGCTATTCGGATAGGGGTTCCATAAAAAGGGGCAGATCCTCCAGGACTAGAAGCGAGTACAGAGGGGGCAGGCACAGGGGAAATCTAGGTATTCAGACCAATCACTGGCCAGTGCGCCAACTCGATTTGCGGATAGGGGATTTGATCGTTCTACTTATTCAGGACCAGATCAGAGTGCCAGAGCTTCGGGGTCCCAGTATACAGCTGAATCTAACAGGACGGGGCAACCCCTACTACGGTGTGCTCGGTGTGGCAGGCCACACTCTGGACAGTGTTACCGGGATACTGGTGCATGTTTTGCCTGCGGTCGGACTGATCATTTGATGCGTGATTGCCCGCTAAGGAATGAGGGAAGCAGAACCCAGCCTGCCGGATCAGCGGTTGGTTCATCGTCGACCTTGCGCCCTCCTGGACAGACTTCCCATGCTCCAGCAAGCCGTGGCCGAGGCAGAGGAGGAGGGGGACCCAGTTCAGCCAGCCCTCCGCACCGCATATATGCATTGGCAGGACGGCAGGATCCTGAACCTTCCGCAGACGCGGCCACGGGTACATTATCGGTACTTTTCTATGATATGTATGTGTTAATTGATCTAGATTCCACTCTATCGTATACTGTTCTTTGTATTGCTGATCGCACTCAGAATTTGTAAATTTGGGACAAAAGTAGCTGTAACCATAGGTAAGGGGTGGATACTGGAGGTTACGAAGGCTAAAATGGTAATTAAAAGAAAAAGATGTGTTACGAGAGCGTTCCGGAAATGGTCAAGACCCCAACTTGCCCCATATTATGTTATATATTAATTGTGACTGTTAAGTCCCAGAAATTAAGTTGCGATATATAGAAAATACTAGGCGAACAGAATTCAAAAAACGTAGTAAAGGATATGAGTATAGATGTCACGAGGTAAGACCGATATTTAATCCACACTAGTTAAGGCTAGCGAGCCCTAATATGGTGAGATACGGGAACATATCTAGCGAGGGGGTAGACGTGACAGACTCCTCGATGAAGGAACTAAAAGTGTAAGAAGATCACGGAAGGCGGTGATTACTTAAAGGGCATAGTCGTGCATAGACCCTCTTAATAAAGGGGAGGGGGGGGGGGGGGGGGAGAACATGTTAGACCTAAAATGGACTGTGACGATTCAACATCCAATAAAGGGGACTTATTAACGCAGGGCCAGCGTTCGGAGCTAACTCAATTGACCTACGACATAAAGGCAACCTAAGCTCCTAAAATGGATATGTTAAGCGAAGTGTGAGATGACCACAAGGGAGACCTCCCCGAAATATTATAATACACTATGAGGCCAGTTTAACATTCGAGGATGAATGTTCTAAAGGGGGGGAGGATGTTATATCCCGCATTTTTGTGCAATCGGATAATTCAAGACAATCGCGGGAAACAACAAGCAAGGCCTTATTTTCGTTTTGTTTGGCATATGAGTTGCTTATGAAGAATTTAGAAGCGAAATTATTAAAAGAGTCTAGGGGTAAAATCGGAACTTTGGAAAATAGTTTTATGAATTACAACTTGTCATGAAAAATAGAATTGGGCTTGAAATTTTAAAAATAAAAAGAGGGCCCGACCGGCCATGGCATGGGCTAAGCCCATGTGGGGGTTTAATTCACAAAGATAAAAGATGACTAAGTCATCTTTTTCATTGAACACTCTAGAAATTTCAAGAAAGAAAAGAACAAGAAAGAGAAGGAGAAAAGTTGAAGGCCATTCGGCCAACTTCAACTTCCACAAGAAACCTTGGAAAAATTTCTCCAAAAATTGTGTTCTACTAATTGAAGGGCCCCTATCAAGGTGGAGTGGTTTTTGGAGCAAGAGGAATCCATATTCATGCAAGTTGAAATTTCTAGCTAAGTGAAGAATTGAAGAAAAAGGTAAGGTTTAATCCTTTCTTATATGTATGGATGATTTTGTGTGTTGTAGCATGTAAAAGTGGATGAAATTCATGAAAGAGAAAAACCATGTTGTGGCCGTGTACCTATGGGTGTGTGTAGGAATGATGATTTAACTATTTTATCTAATATTTGGTTGTTGTGGTTGTGGATGCTATGTTAATAATGGAAGTCGGATGATGTTAGTGAAGTTGTAGCCATGTGTGTATGATGTTGGCCGTGAGTTGTATATCACATGTATAGCCGTGTATATTTGGTGAATCATTAAGGAATGGTGAGTAAGTTTTATTTAGTATGTTGGTTGTTGTGTTGTGAATTTTATGTTGCAAATAAAAGCTTAATGAGCTTAGTGGAGTATGAGTAGTTGGAGGCTTGTTTTGGAAGATTATATAAATTAAATATGGTGGTTATGCATGTGTGGAATATAATGTTGTTAGTGTGAAGTTGTTAGTGCGTAAATTATTAAGTTGTTATTGTTTTTATTGGAGTTGGAAGGCTTTGAAGGAAGTAGTATATTGATTGAGTGGTGATAATGTATCTTGGATTGAATATGGAAATTGTTAGTATGGTTGTTGACATTATGTTGATAGTTTGGCCGGGTTGAATTCCCGGATTGTTGTTGATTAAAAATTGGCTAAGTTAAATTTTGGGGATGGTGTATTTACAGGGGAAGTGCTGCCGAAATTTCGGTAGACAAGTGTTATCCTAAGATTCAAATTCTAAATGCTCTAATCAATGTTTGGTAAATGCGACCAAATTGTAGATTTTGGCGGATTTGCAACTTGAATTTGGAATAGCATTAGGAGCGGAAAAAGGTATGTAAGGTTTTACTCTTTCTTCCTTGGCATGTCTTAGGCATACTAGGTTGGATACGAGCCTCGGGGACAACTCTATTCTCCGGAATCCGCACCTAAAGTTACCCCTTTTTCATTCAATAGAATTGAATTAGAAATTGTGTGAAATGTTGGAAAAACTTCCTAAACATCTAGAACTTGTATAAATAGGACCCGACTACCTTAAAACTCTCACAAGTGACGTCATGAAATGTAATATACGTAAATTTTGTACGCCGCCTCATTTGATCCGAGGTGGGCCCATTGTTCCCGGATTTTCCTTATTTTTCCGGTTGACTTATTTTGGAGTAGAATCCAAAGGAAACTTTTGATACTTGTTCCGTTTATCAAACGATAAGTACTGTAACTATTCTAATGGAAATATGTCTATGATGACAATGATAACGATGATGCTAAGAAAGAGAATATGTCTATGATGAGTATGACAAGAGTGATTCCATGACCAAGAGTCTTAAGTTAATGATTCAAAATGAGTATGAAAGTGTCAAACTAGTTCTTGAATTTTTATTCTATTTCTTGGTTACGACTCTATTTTTCTAAAAGGCTCTAAAGTATATGAATGAATGTTCTATGAGGCTCGTGATCTTATTCTACGTTTTCTCTTAAAGCTATTCCTTATTGATAGTCTCGCCTTATAATACTAGTCCCTTCAAGGTGAGACAAAGTCATGGTGATTGTTCCATAATGTAATCGGAGGTTACCGACCTTACGTCACTCCGATGGACACACGATCTTCCTTGGGGTCCCCTGCATGCTTACATGATATACGTATATGATATGTATATGTACAATGGCGGAGGGGCATATGCTTCATTGCCACCTGGTCAGCTGGCGTTATCATCCCGGACGCGGGATGCCCGGACGCGGGATATATGGGCGAGCCGACGTATTTCGGCGCTATGTGGGCGAGCCAACGTCGTTCGGTGCTATGCTATGACATGATATGATATGACTTGGTATAATATGATATGAATTGATATGACATGATATGATACGACATGATACGATACAGCATGATATGATACGATACGATATGTAAAAGAAGAGACATGATATGGTATAAACTCTATTTTCTATGACTATGAAAAAGAAATGTTTTTTTATATAAGGGAAAGACAAGCATGCATGGTATCCGGCCTGAAAGGGCATTCCTAGGTACAGGTTACTTTCTTATCTCATTACATGTCCTATGATTCCATGATATCGTTATTCATACTTTATGTTTCTGTTTGTATTATTTTCCATGCCTTACATACTCGGTACATTACTCGTACTGACGTCCCTTCTTGTGGACGCTGCGTTTCATGCTGCTCAGGTCAGCAGATAGACGAATTTAATCCCTAGGAGCTCCACCAGCTGTTCATTGAGAGTGCTCCAGTAGATCCGGAGCTTCAGTCTATCGGTACTACTTTTGTGTATATATTCGGGCACGACAGAACCCGGCCCATCTTGTAGAGATATGTGTGCTATGTTTAGAGGCTCGTAGACAGATATGTACAGTCAGATGCTTTGTAATTTTGTTAGTTTTGGGGTTGTATAACATGCTAGCAGATTTTATTAACACCTGATTATGGTTATGCTATTAATGATAGGAATAAGTAAAGAAACAACGGTATTACCAATCTGCCCCACTTAGTAATAAGAATGAGACACGAGTTAGGGGGTGCTCGGTACAAGTATCGGGTATCCGTCGCGGCCCCTAGTTGGGTCGTGACAGGAGCTTTTGTAAAAAAATAGTAAATCATAATATTAAACATAAGTACTTAGTTAAGTCGTGAATGCGGGCAATATCATAAATGAGCCAAACCGGCTGACCAAATCTGAAAGTCTAACATGGCACTTGTCTTGTCTATGAAACCTCTAACATGAGTCTAAAACATGTAATATACTTGCTGGGACAAGGCCCCCAGTATACCTTTAGATACAAACCTAAATAAAGAAAGACAATGTCTAAACCCCGAATGAAATGGGGGTCACCAATAAGCTGGTATGTGCAGATCCTAATGAGCAGAGGTGTCATCTTGTAAATCGATACCTGCATCGTGAAATGCAGGCCCCCGGGCAATAAAAAGAGACGTCAGCACAATGAATGTACTAGTATGTACAACAACTTAGAGAAATAACATGGGACATGGAATAACATGATAAGAACTGAAACTGAAAACATAGACATGAACATGAGCATGACCATGGGTACATATATATATAACATGAGTAAAACATGGTAAGTAGGGAGAGTATTTCATAAACTAACAACATTGTTACACCTTGGAAAATCCCTTGTATATGTACAGTGAATAGGCTAACAAAGGACATAGCGTACGCGATGTTTTGATGAGCAAGAAATAGTATTTTATGACCCTCAACGAGATTCCAAAGGCATATAATGCAAGGACAAAAGTTGCCAAGGAAAGCGAACCATATGTTGTGTATCGGATAAGAAATTCAAGCAACGAGTCCATGATGGCATAATGATGTCTTGGAGACAATTAATAATGTCCCTTAGATTGGTATTGAGATGTTAAACAAGTTCCAAGAAGGTTCCATAACAATTGGAGATCAAACGAGTCGACGAAAGAAAGTTCCGGAGAACTAGACAACATACGGCCAGACATACTGGCCGTATAATATTCACGGACCGTATGTCCAGTCTGTAGATCCAGTACAGAACAACATGGCTCACTGGCCCAAATATACGGTTCCAACATACGGTCAGTAAAAATTATACGGACCGTATGTTGGTCCGTATAAAGTGGTTCGGCCAGCCTTGTGTTTTTAATATAAGGGACCCTTCTTATTTCATTTTCATTCCATCCTCCACTCCACAAGACAAGAACACTCTAGAATACTCTCCAACATCCATCCACAAGGAAATCAAAGTAAATCAATGATCAACAACACCAAATCTAAGAATCAAAGTGTATGAAACCCAAATAAAGTTCATCTTCCTCAAAGAAAACCAAAAGAGGTGAAGTAGGGTTTTGGTGCTAGAGGGAAAACTCCACTCAAGACTTGTTCAACCATCATCTAAGGTAAGTTTCATGACTAAATCACATTGTTTAAGGTAATGGAAGATTAAGATACTTCAATTGTAGAAAGACATAGGAAATGGGTCATTAATGAGTGAATAGTGCCATGTTTGGATGGTAGTTGGATTGAATCATAAATGTTGGTGTGTTGTGAGTATGAATACATCATAAATGACATTTAGGCCATGAAATACGTATTATATACGAGAAAACGCGATAGTAAGCTCAAACCATGAATGTGGAGAAATGAAGAGAAATGGTGGATTATGGTCATTGTATATGAATGATGATTGTTGATTGCTATATTGTGAGTGTTGGGAGTTGATATAGAACATGGGGAGAGTAGTATAAACAAAGGAAGTGATGTCAAATTTTCCCTAGCTTTAGAAAGCCAATTATTATAATTGCTTAGCTAATGACGATATAAATTCTCTTGAAGGTAGAATGTGTGCATTAAAGGAGAACACGCAAGCGATAGCTTAGTTAAACGTCAAAGGTATGTAAGGTTTATCCCTTCCTTTAAAGGAATGAATCTTTCAAGCTTTCAATGATCTTTCTATATGATGGAACTTATGAGTCCTTAAATATACTAAATTACGTACGAGCATGATGATGATGATAATGAGTTAAAGTATAGAGATTCGATAGTTCATGATATGATAATCCCATGACTCTAGTGATGTCATTGTTGTTAATACTCACCTTATGCACTATTTCCTTCAAGGTGAGGCAAAGTACTCAGAAATGATCATAATATATTCGGGGGTTTATGACCTTACGTCACCCCGACATAGCTATGGTTGTTTTCAAAGCCTAATGGATACTCCTAATGATAAATGTGAAATAATGCTAGGTCATGATATGTCTATAAGATGATTAATGATCCTAGCTTATAATATGCCTATGTTATGTGTGAATATGCCAAGCTACGATAAGAATATGATACGTTCATGGAATGTGTAATAGTGATGGGTAATGATTGATTTTGTGACGATGAGATTGCACTGTGCCTAGACGGCCGGGCATGTCACCGCTAAGGCATGCTGCTTATGCTTCCACCGTGCCTAGATGGCCGGGCATGTCACCGCTAAGGCGGGCTGCGATGTTACACCGAGCCTAGAGGGCCGGACATGATCACCACTAGTGGGTAGCATACGATTGTTACCCGGACACGGGATAACGATGAGATATGTTATGTGATGTGATGAGATATGTGATATGACGAGACATGTGATGTGATGAGATATGTGATGTGATGACTTACGTACCATGATCATGTAAAATGTGATATATGTACAAAATGTAATTACTTGTGACACTCTTGCAGGTTATATCTTTCTCTTATGGCTCACTGTCCTCCTATTATAATTATTTCATTCTTGCCTTACATACTCAGTACAATGTTCGTACTGACGTCCGTTTTCTTTGGACGCTGTGTTCATGCCCACAGGTAGACAGGGAGGAGAGCTTGAGCCAGAGTCATAGGAGCTGCTAGCCGATTGAAAGCACTCCTTTGTTCCGGAGGTGCTTGATTATTCTTTTGTGTATATTTGTATATGTTGGGCTTGACGGGGTCCTGTCCCGTCTATGTGTCTTGTACTCCAGGAGAGGCTCGTAGATACTCAATGTGGGTTATGTGGTCGGATAAAGTCACTATGGTATAGTTGTATGTATATATATATATATATATATATATATATATATATTATTATTATTATTATTATTATTATTGATAGCCTAAAGAGGCTTATGTATATGAAACTATTTATGTTTACAAATGAAATATAACTTTCTTATGATTTGAGTGTAAAACCGATAAAAGAGTAGTTAATGAGCATGGGTCATGAAAAAAGTGGTATCAGAGCAGGTCAGTCCTAGGAAATGTTTACGAGCCGTGTCTAGTAGAGTCTTGTTTATGGTATGTTTCGCGCCACATCAATAAACAAGAGGCTACAGGGCATTTAGGAAAAATGAACATCTTTCTTCTCATGAGATCGTGGGATCGAGCCATGTTTAAGATTTTATCCCCTCTAATAGTGTGTTATGGTTTCAGAATGTCGCCAAAGGTAAAGGCTACAGCCGCCCAGAAGGGCAAGACTACGGCAAAGAGGTGGGTAGAAAGAAAGCCCCCGATGAATGTAGAAGAAGGCGAATCACATAATGAGGCCTTGTACAATACTTCTTCTACCCCGCCTAATATGGACGAATAAGGAGGAGCCCCAACTCCAATTCCTCCACCGGTTGCTTCGGGTCAACAAATGACAGAGGCCATCCAGTTATTGACACAATTAGTCGCTGCACAGGCACAACGACAAAATGTGGGTTCAAGTGATCGGGCAACAAGCACCAAGGCCCGTGATTTTATGAGTCAACCTCCGGAATGTTTCGGGTCTAAGCTGGATGAAGATCCGTAAAGTTTCGTGGATGAGATGTTGAGGACCTTGAAGATTGTCCATGCCTCCGAGACCGAATCCGTGGAGTTGGCATCTTATAGAGTCCGGGATGTGGCAGTTTTATGGTACACCAACTGGGTATTCTCAAGGGGAGAGAATGTGCCTCCTCCGGTTTGGCAAGAATTCGTGGATGCATTTATTCGTCACTATTTGCCACCCGAGGTCCGCCGAGCTAGAGCACATAGATTTCTATATTTGAGGTAAGGAAATATGAGTGCCCGGGAGTATAGCATGCAATTTAATTCCATGGCTAGGTATGCTCCGACTATGGTGGCCGACATGGGAGATCGTGTACACCGATTTGTGAGTGGCTTGGGGCCCCATTTGTTTAAGGACTGCTTGACAGCCTCTTTGCAAGAAGGGATGGATATTTCTCGAATACAAGCCCATGCCCAGAACTTAGAGGGACGACAACAAACCACAAAGGGGTGATCGTGACAGTGATAGAAGAAAAAGTAAAAGGGATAGATCTATGGGCACATGCAGTGATTATAGAGGGGGATCGAGGCAGACCTATTCCCGACACTCAGGTCAGTCAGCGACTAGTGCGCCTCCACGATTCGCGGATAGGGGATTTGATCACTCTTTTCCTTCAGGGCAAGGTCAGAGTTCGAGAGCTTCGGGTTCTCAGTTTGGGGGTGATTACAGTCAGAGGAGACCACCAGTTCCACGATGTTGCCGGTGCCGGAAGTTACACTCAGGTCCATGTCGTCAGGACACAGATGCTTGTTATGTTTGTGGATAGACTGGGCATTTGATGCGAGATTGTCCCTCGCGGTATGGTAGAGGTGGGGTTCAACCCACAGGCTCAGCAGCTGGTTCCTCATCAATACGCCCGGCAGGGCAGACTCCCCAGATGTCAGCAGGTCGAGGTAGAGGCAGAGGGGCAGCATCTACTTCAGGTGCCACTCAGCTCCATGTTTACGCTTTAGCGGGACGACAGGATCTCGAGTTTTCTCCGAATGTGGTTACAGGTATATTGTCTATATTCTCCCATGATGTGTATACATTGATAGATCCGGGTTCTACATTCTCTTATATTACTCCATATGTTGCTGATTGTATTGGGTGAAACCTGAGCCAATCAAACCTTTTGAGGTGTCTACTCCGGTTGGTGATCCCGTGATAGCAAAGCAAGTGTACAAAAATTATGTAGTTGTGATATGCGATCGCCAGACCACGGCTGATTTGATTGAGTTAGAAATGTTAGATTTCGATGTAATTATGGGCATGGATTGGTTGACATCGTGCTATGCTAATGTTGATGGCTGATTGAAAGTGGTTCGATTTTAATTTCCGGGAGAGCCCGTGCTTGAATGGAAGGGTAATGCAGCATCACCAAAAGTTAGGTTTATTTCCTATCGTAAGGCAAGAAAGATGATAGCCAAGGGCTATATTTATCACTTAGTTCAGGTCCATGACACCGAGGCAAAGTTACCAACTTTCGGATCCGTTCCGGTAGTGAATGAATTCCCAGATGTATTTCCTGATGAGCTTCCAGGACTTCCTCCAGAAAGAGAGATCGACTTCGCTATTGATGTGTTGCCGGACACCAAGCCTATTTCTATTCCTCCGTATCGAATGGCTCCGGCAGAGTTGAAAGAGTTAAAGGCACAGTTGAAAGATTTTCTTGAAAAGGGGTTTATTAGACCCAGTTCAAGTGAAGCTTAGCATGGCATTTCACCCACAGACTGACGGACAAGCCGAGCATACTATTCAGACCTTGGATTTCGGTGGAAGTTGGGATGACCATTTGCCGCTAATCAAATTTGCATACAATAATAGTTACCATTCCAGCATTCAAATGGCTCCTTATGAAGCTCTATATGGAAGGAAGTGTAGATCCCAAATCGGATGGTTTGAAACAGGAGAAGCATGATTAATAGGCCCCGAATTGGTTCAGCAGGCGGTATAAAAAGTTCAAGTGATTCGAGATCGATTATTGACAGTCCAAAGCCGTCAAAAGTCTTATGCAGACAATCGCCGACGAGACTTGGAAATCCAGGTTGATGATTGGGTATTTTTGAAAGTATCGCCAATGAAAGGGGTGATGAGATTTGGCAAGAGGCATTGGACCCTATAGAGTTATCCACAAGGTGGGTCATATGGCCTATGAATTGGACTTGCCTTCGGAGCTTGAATTAGTTCATCCAGTTTTCCATGTTTCGATGCTCCTCAAGTGTGTTGGAGATCCCAAAAATATTGTCCCGATCGATGATGTGCAAGTGACAGAAAGGCTAACCTGTGAAGAGGTGCCTATTGCTATTCTAGACAGGCAAGTGCGAAGACTTCGAAATAAAGAGGTAGCTTCAGTAAAAGTCGTATGGAGAAACAACAATCAGGAAGAAATTACTTGGGAATCGGAAGAGAAGATGAAGTCCGAGTACCCGCACTTATTTCGACCCCCAGAGGAGATCCAAGATGAAACGCCAACGATATAAGGTATGTACGCTTTATATTTATGCTCTTGGTCGTGTGTGGCCATAGATATGTCGATATTGTGATGTAGCCCTGTGAAGCGATGATATTATGGGTTGTTGTGACAGGTTAGTAGTGCCAAGTTACAGGGGAAATTCTGGAAAAATGTTTGTAGAATCCCGAGTGTTTAACATTCTAGGACGAATGTTCGAAAAGGGGGGAAGAATGTTACACCTTAGAAAATCCCTTGTATATGTACAGTGAATAGGATAACAAAGGACATAGCGTACGCGATGTTTTGATGAGCAAGAAATAGTATTTGATGACCCTCGACGAGATTCCAAAGGCATATAATGTAAGGAAAGATAGTTGCCAAGGAAAGCGAACTATATGTTGTGTATCGGATAAGAAATTCGAGCAACGAGTCCATGATGGCATAATGATGTCTTGGAGACAAGTAATAACGTCCCTTAGATTGGTATTGAGATGTCAAACAAGTGCCAAGAAGGTTCCATAAGGATTGGAGATCAAACGAGTCGACGAAAGCAAGTTCCGGAGAACTAGACAACATACGGCCAGACATACTGGGTGTATAATATTCACGGACCGTATGTCCAATCCGTAGATCCAGTCCAGAAAAACATGGCTCACTGGACCAAATATACAGTCCCAACATACGGTCAGTAAAAATTATACGGACCGTATGTTGGTCCGTATAAAGTGGTTCAGTCAGCCTTGTGTTTTTAATATAAGGACCCTTCTTATTTCATTTTAATTCCATCCTCCACTCCATAAGACAAGAACACTCTAGAATACTCTCCAACATCCATCCACAAGAAAATCAAAGGAAATCAATGGTCAACAACACCAAATCTAAGAATCAAAGTGTATGAAACCCAAGTAAAGTTCATCTTCCTCAAAGAAAACAAAAAGAGGTGAAATAGGGTTTTAGTGCTAGAGGGGAAACTCCACTCAAGACTTGTTCAACCATCATCTAAGGTAATTTTCATGACTAAACAATGTTGTTTAAGGTAATGGAAGATTAAGATACTTTAATTGTAGAAAGACATAGGAAATGGGTCATTAATGAGTGAATAGTGCCATGTTTGGATAGTAGTTGGATTGAATCATAAATGTTGGTGTGTTGTGAGTATGAATACGTCATAAATGACTTTTAGGCCATGAAATACGTATTATATACGAGAAAACATGATAGTAAGCTAAAACCATGAATGTGGAGAAATGAAGAGAAATGGTGGATTATGGTCATTGTATATGAATGACGATTGTTGATTGCTATATTGTGAGTGTTGGGAGTTGATATAGAATATGGGGAGAGTAGTATAAACAAAGGAATTTCTGTCCAATTTTCCCTAGCTTTAGAAATCCCGTTCTTATAATTGCTTAGCTAATGACGATATAAATTCTCTTGAAGGTAGAATGTGTGCATTAAAGGAGAACACACAAGCGATAGCTTAGTTAAACGTCAAAGGTATGTAAGGTTTATCCCTTCCTTCAAAGGCATGAATCTTTCAAGCTTTCCATGATCCTCCTATATGATGGAACTTATGAGTCCTTAGATATACTAAATTACATACGAGCATGATGATGATGATAATGAGTTAAAGTATAGAGATTCGATAGTTGATGATATGATGATCCCATGACGCAAATGATGTCATTGTTGTTAATACTCACCTTATGCACTATTTCCTTTAAGCTGAGACAAAGTACTCATAAATGTTCATAATATATTTGGGGGTTTACGACCTTACGTCACCCCGACATAGCTATGGTTGTTTTCAAAGCCTAATGTATACTCCTAATGCTAAATGTGAAATAATGCTAAGTCATGATATGTCTATAAGATGATTAATGATCCTAGCTTATAATATGCCTATGTTATTTGTGAATATGCCAAGCTACGATAAGAATATGATACATTCATGGAATGTGTAATAGTGACGGGTAATGATTGATTTTGTGACGATGAGATTCCACCGTGCCTAGATGGCCGGGCATGTCACCGCTAAGGCGGGCTACGATGTTACACCGAGCCTAGAGGGTCGGGCATGATCACCACTAGTAGGCGGCATACGATGGTTACCCGGACGTGGGATAACGATGAGATATGTTATGTGATGTGATGATATATGTGATATGATGAGACATGTGATGTGATGAGATATGTGATGTGATGACTTACGTACCATGATCATGTAAAATGTGATATATGTACAAAATGTAATTACTTGTAACACTCTTGCAGGTTATATCTTTCTCTTATGGCTCACTGTCCTCCTAATATAATTATTTCATTCTTGCCTTACATACTCAGTACAATGTTCGTACTGACGTTCGTTTTCTTTGGACGCTGTGTTCATGCCCACAGGTAGACAGGGAGGAGAGCTTGAGCCAGAGTCGTAGGAGCTGTTAGACGATTGAGAGCACTCCTTTGTTCCGGAGGTGCTTGATTATTCTTTTGTGTATATTTGTATATGTTTGGCTTAATGTGGTCCTGTCCCGTCTATGTGTCTTGTACTCCAGGAGAGGCTCGTAGATACTCAATGTGGGTTATGTGGTTGGATAAAGTCACTATGGTATAGTTATATATATATATTATTTTTGATAGCCTAAAGAGGCTTATGTATATGAAACTATTTATGTTTACAAATGAAATATAACTTTTTTATGATTTGAGTGTAAATCCGATAAAAAAGTAGTTAATGAGCATGATGAGTAGTGGAGCGAACGGTGCTCGGTGGTTAGCCCCGGGTACCCGTCGCGGCCCCTAGCTGGGTCGTGAAAAACATGATATCACCACGTGGGTCCGTGGAGTCTGGTGCCTCGCTGGACCAGCAGAGCCCCCATACCTTGCCAGGGTATAAGGTGTAACGTGCCTGATGGAATCCATTCAGTGTAAAATTAAGGAATCGTCCTAACTGGGCGGAGCGATCCTTGTTCTACGATGGCTATGTAGTTGCAGGCTAGCTGAGCCTTCTCGATAACTTATGCAACTCCCAAAAACATGAACATGATATAGTTGGCTAAAAAGCCCATGATTTTCGGGAATTAACTTGTAAACATGATTTCATGAAATAACTTGTATTTAGCATGTATGTATCTTGTATCATGGTATGAGAGTAATTATGTAATATAAGTGCATGAAAAATTGTAAAACATGTAGTATATTTCTTGAAAATATCATAATAGTCATAACATTCATATAAGAACCCATGGAATGCAATGTATGGGTTTCCATGGATTATGGACAGATTCTCAATAATCATAATGATGTATCAAGAACACAATGAATAATTTATAACAATTTAATACATAATATAACACGGGGCATAGGGTTATCATGAACATGGTTAAAACCCTAGTTTTCGTGAAGCTTCATACTTTATGGAAGAAGAGTGGGGAAAAACAATGATGTTCGCACACGTAGATAGAAACCCTACATACCGGGTAATGCTCCAAAACTTGAATTAAAGACTTGAACTTTGAAGAAGATTTCCAAAATCTTGAATCTTAAACCTTGAGATGGATTTTCTTGAAAACCCTAGGTTAAGAATGATGATTTCTTGTTTAGATTACAAGGATATATATTCGAATTGACTTGGAATGATTAGAATAGGCTAACCTTGGTGTTTTTGATGATGGGAGAGGGTAGGAGGTCGTTCTAGGGCTTGAAGGAATACAAAATAATGATTTGGAATGATAAGGACAAATATATATTGTTCTGGAACATTAAATTTTCCGCCCAGCAAAATACTAGCCGTATTTTGAAAGACGGGCCGTATTCTGAAATACTGTCCGTATTCTGTTTGGACTGCACTGCGACACTTCAATAAAATGGTCATAACTCTTTGCACAGATGTCCGTTTGACCCCCATAATATACCGTTGTAAAGGTATTTCAAAGCTCTACAACTTATATCGAGAATGCTCAGTGATCTTTGGTGCCAACTTACGACTTGAAATACGGGCCTTATACTGAAATACGGTCACTGTTCATGGGCGTAAACCCCCATCAGAGATGGGTCACGGTTATTCATCCGCATTATCCACATTAAGAAATGTGGATAATGCGGATGAATAATGACTATTGCTATGGTATTGTGAATGTGGATAATCAGAGATCAAACGGAACGACGAAAGTAACTTTGAAAAACTGGGAGTTATACGGCCAACTTATACGGCCCGTATAATTTATATGGTCCGTATATTACTTTTATAAAGAGACCCCCAAGTCCTCATTTCTTATTTCATCCTTTCTCCATGCCTCAAAAAGGCTCTAGAATATTCTCCATACCATTTTAACATATACCCAAGAGAAATCAAGAGTTAAGCATCAAGAGTTCATGGAATCAAGAACATGAATACTCATTAGGGTTTATACAAGTCAAGAACTTCTTTAGTGGTGAAGTTGGGGTTTTATCAAATGGAATATTTTCATCCAAAGACGTCTTTTACATTATCAAAGGTAATATTTATGTTCATTTCATGTTATTAAGAGTATTGAGAGGTTAAAAGACTTGGATTATGGAAGAAAGTGGAAAATGAAGTCTAAATAGGGGAATAATGGTGTTCTTTAATGGTAACTTGATTTGAACTATAAATTGTGAGGCGTGGAGAAAGGATGAAATAATAAATGAGGACTTGGGGGTCTCTTTTATAATAGTAATATACGGACCATATAAATTATACGGGCCGTATAAGTTGGCCGTATAACTCCCAGTTTTTCAAAGTTACTTTCGTCGTTCCGTTTGATCTCCGATTATCCACATTCACAATACCATAGCAATAGTCATTATTGATCCGCATTATCCACATTTCTTAATTTGCTTTCAATTACTCATATCCATGGCTATAACACACGACTATGTCTATTCACGTACATTGCTCATCTCATGTTCTCAACATCATTTATAACACATTTACATTATAATACATCAAGACTCATAACTCAATTCAAACTATTTCTCAAAATGGCACTATTCCACATTCATGACCCATTTTGCCATACCTCTCTACAATCCAAGTATTTCAACTCTTAAATACCTTAATCAACATAGAAACATCATAATTATTACCTTAGATGTCGTATGAACAAGCCTTGGTTGATAATACTCCACTTGAGCAAAACCCTAGTTTATCTCCAATGAGATTTCTTGACTTGTATGATCCTTAATGGGTTTTCTTATACTTGATTCACTTAGTTTATGTTGTTGATCACCAAATATTCTTGAATTCTTGTGGAATTTATGTAGAGAGATGTTTTAGAGAGAAAGGGTGTCATGTAGAAGTGAAATGAAATGAAATAATAAACTTGGTCCCCTTTTTAATAACCCAAAATCTGATCTGAAATGAACAGTCGTCGAAAGTGCACAGTGGTTGTAAACCCAATTTAGGGTCCGTATTCTAGTTTACGGGCCGTATTTCGTGGTCATATTTAAGCATCACAGAACCAGAAAGTATGCTGGGGATTTACGATCGCAGTTTACGAGCCGTATTTCAATTTACGGTCCGTATTCCAAGTCGTATTTAACCATTTGGACATTTGACAAAAAGTTGAAGTTTTGGAAGTCAAAATACGACATGGCAGTTTACGGGCCGTATACTACTTTACGGTCCGTATTTCATTTTACGTTCAACTGGCCAAAGTAAAAATCTACAACTTTCCACATTTTTAGAATCTATAGTTAGTCATTGTGGAGCATAATCCATCTTTTATTGCAATTTCCTTTGGAACCTTACTTAGGGTCATCAATGTCATTCCACACTCATAGAAGTATTGTATACTCGTACTCCTCACTTGTGCAACAGCGGAGGATTTTTCTGAGGTGTAACATTCTTCCCCCCTTAAGAACATTCGTCCTCGAATGTTAAAGTCCTCAGGGATTCTATAAAAATTTCGCCAGAGTCTCCCCTATAACATGGCACTACCATCCTGTCACAACAACCCATAATACCAATGCCTCACAGGGCCACAACATAATAGCAATAGAATTTGGCCACACACGACTCAAAAGCATAAAAGGAAAACACACATGCCTTATAATCTTGACGTCTCATCTTGGATCTCTTCCAAGGGCTGAAATAAATGCGGGTATCTGGATCGTATACTTGCTTCCGCCTCCCATGTCATTTCTTCTCGTTTACTGCTTCTCCATAAAACCTTAACTGAGGCCACCTCTTTGTTTCTAAGCCTCCGTACTTGCCTATCTAGAATGGCAATGGGCACTTCTTCATAAGTCAACTTTTCCATCACTTGCACATCGCTTATTGGCACGATCTTAGTAGGATCTCCAACACATTTCCGAAGCATCGAAACATGAAAAACTGGATGGACTAACTCCAAATCCGGGGGGATATCTAATTCATAGGCCACTTTGCCCACTTTGCGCACAATTTCATAAGGCCTAATATGTCACGACCCAACCCCGTGGGCCATGACTAGTGCCCGACCTGGACACTCGTATACGTACCTGATGGATGTAGTCAAACTGAATCTAAGAACAATATGGAAACTCGCAAAAGAATTCCAAGGTTCATAATGTCGTCATGTATATATATATCCAGATATACTATCCCCTGAGGGGTCACAACTAATCAAATCATAAAATGATACGCAAGCCGACGTGGCTGCCACTACAGACGAACATCATATCATATGCAAGCCGACAAGGCTGCCATTACAGACGAACATATCCATAGCACATCGTATAGACACAACTGAATAGAACTTATACACAACCCACACATATGTCTACAGACTTCTAAGAATATCGATAGCGAAATATGACGGGACAGGGCCCCGTCGTACCCCTGGGTAAACATATATATATATACACCATAAGATTTGTACCAAAAGTCTAGGCGCCGGAACAACGGAGCTCTCCAAGACAGCTGAGTAGAAGTCCTATGCTGAAGGGTCACCAGACCGACTATCTGTACCTGCGGGCATGAAACGCAGCCCCTCGAAGAAAGGGGGTCAGTACGGAATATGTACTGAGTATATAAAGCATGAAATACAGTAAAGGGATCATAACTGAAATAGGGGGTACAGAAGACAAGTATAACATCCAGAATACCAAAACACTTGCCTTTTAAAACATAAATCATGCATGTCAATATCATGTATCATACCCGGCCCATTATGTGACTCGGTGAATAAGGTCGCCACATACCATCCTTGGCGCCACAAACACATTATAACACTGTCACATCATAACACCATCATATCATAACACCATCACATCATAACACCATCACATCATAACACCATCGTTATATATATATATATATATATATATATATATATATATCATATCCTGGCCCTCTAGTGAGGGACTCGGTGAACAATGCAGTGAAACTGTGCATGAAAATGTATCCTGGCCCTGGACTCAGTGAAAGACATATTGAGGCATGCTCGAGTAGAGTAGTGAGCAACCATATGCAAATTAAATCATATTTGAGACCCAATAGAATAATCAAAACGAGCTATCACTCGAAAATCAAGACAATAGTCATATCAAGTACCTTTCGAATGTCACTATGGATTATATCAAAATAGAACTTCTGGAATCATATACACGTATCAAGACATAATGAAATAGCTTCTGGAAAGCAAGAACATTGGCCATCCTAGTGGCTCTAAGAATAGGAACTTCTTTGGAATCATATACACGTCGTCTGTTTGTTTCATACAGATCATGCCAAAAAGAAAGAAGGGTTAGCTTTACATACCTGTTACAGGTTAACCGTAACCAAGTTCGCTTTGTCGCCCCTGTAGCCTATTTAATATGAAAGTAACGCTATCGTTAGTAAACTATACTTTCTAGCTTATAAATTTATAGGAATCATTCTTTAATACATGCTTTCTTGATTAGGATTTTCATTAGTTAAGAACTTAACGGAAATCGGGCAGCATTTCCCCTATATACTCGCCTAACCCGAACTTCCAATTAACCTCCTGTTATCACAACAATACCAACAATGACAGTAATAGAGATATACATATAAACCCTTACAATTCAGCCCATAAACAACTCTAACAATCCAACAACCCTTCTTAATCCTTTTCCAACCCAAATCATTAACGTTTTAAGATTATACTCCAAACAAACCAACATATGCTTTGTATACGATATGTTACACACTTCTTTCTTCCAAATTTAGAATCCAAATCAACGACAACATGACCACAACACGAACAACAATATATGAACATAAATCATACTTTTAATCCTTTCAACTCAACAATTCCATATAACAACTACAACTCCTAATATCAACGATTTCATGCACTTTCTTACTTCCAATTTCATCCAATCCAATTTTAATCCTTCCATTACAACACCATTAATACAATTATACCACAAAATAATAATATCTTACCTTAATTTACTCGGTGGAATTTCTACACTTATTTGCTCCAATTTCACTATTTCTTCTTCCTCAATTCAATATCCAATGTTGCTATCACCTCCTTGAACTTGAAAATCACTTGAAACTTGATCAAAACAAGCAACAAAAGTTCTTTCCCATTCAACCATGGCTGGCCGAGAGCAGCCATGGAAATGTCCTTTTTTTTCAACTTGAATTGAATTTTGCCAAAGTGAAATATATGGCTAGCATGATTCATCAAATTTGCATATATATATGCTTCCTAGCCATAGGACACGTGTCGACTTACCTTGACATCTGTCCCACCAATTAGTCATCGCTTCTTTTTTTATTTTAATTAAAAAACGGGTGGGGCCCACAGGATATAATTAACTTGATTAATCTTAATTAATCACTAATCCCTACTTAATAATCTAATGATAATTAATTAGTCCCTAATCTCCAAAAATATTTGTACACTAAATAAAATTTATAAGCAATTCGTGTACTAATTAAGATTGAGAATTAAAGATTCCTATTTCATATCCAAAAATAATCCCGTCCTTAACTTATGTCGATTAGCTTGCGAATAATTCGACGTATAAAAATACGGGGTCTAACATCTTTCCCCCCTTTATAACATTCGTCCTCGAATGTTAAACTAGTCCTGGGCTCCCAATATTTCCTTAAATGTTTCTCTTACTGAATTATACTCCTCACACACCTCTTTCATTGGCCGATTTCCTTCAATTTGTTATAATGCATTCCAGATCTCTACGTAACCATTCATGTAATACTTCCTTTTTCTGTTGCTTCTCGAGGTAATAATTCCACGTCATTGTCTTTACTTTCCTCTTTATTTCGTAGTCGGTTGTCAGTTGTATTACGAGCTCTTTTGCTGAAGTGTTACTCTTTCTCTTGTCTGCGCACTGTTCAGTTGTACTGTCACTGATTGATTTGGGCTTGTATTCATGGTGCACTTAGTCATAACTCGACTCTTTCCCTTTCCATAGTTACCCCCTTAAGATGATACATCTCTCACTTCACTTTACCTTCTAATCTTTAAATAAGATCTTGTAATGTGCAGACATCCCTCATCGGTTTATTAGACTTTACAATTCTTGGAGTATTTCATACCTCCAGTAACTTATAGACCCTTTACAGACTCTACGGATAAAACGACCTTTCCCAAGGTATAACATTATTTTACTCCAATAATCTTGCATTGCTCTGCTGTTACAGTCCATGTTCTGGAATCTTTCGCATCATGTGTCACTTTTGGACTTTCTTTTAAAGGTTCTTAACTGCCACTTTGCTTTTAGCTCTTGATCTCGATCTTAGGGTTAGCTATCAAATAGCGCTAGAGTTCTCTCATATTATAACTTCACATAGCTGCTCTGTGATCTGTCTATTATTAACTGGTATAATTCTGAAAGAATTTCTCTTGATTTGACATATAAATTCACTGTCACCCAGTAACCAGTAACCTGTTTGTTCTGACTATCTCGGTTAAATCGTTTCACAACTTCCCTTAATCCAACTTGTAACATTTTAGGCATATTATCTCGTGTCGTTTCTTTATCTTTACTTCAAACTTTTCTATTGCCCCTTTACTTAAATTTGCTCTTAGTTCTCCTATCACGCATCATATTCCAATCTTTACAAGAGTATGTGTAGGTGCTCAAATCAACCCGAGAAATACCTTAGCGTCGCCTCACTAGTCTTTATGCAGACCCTACATTCTCGTCTTATATCTTTCAATTGATATCAAGGCTCAACTATGGCTTTTGCCCTCAGTACTAATTTCATCTCGGTACTTTGGTTTAAACCATCTTACACCTTTCCCTAATGTATCAAAAATACCGTAGCCACATTGTTATTACTGAATCCTTACTCTTCTTATCAAGTACTCACTTGGTCTCATTCTTAACATACAAATATGCGTAGATCGCACAACTATTCTTGTATAACTTGTACAAAGTACATCCAATCTTAGTCATAGCCTTTCCTTCTCCTGATCCATGCTGCCTTACCTATTTCATTCGTACAGCTCGTAGCCTATCCTGTCATACTCCTTTCCTTTGATTCATTCTTTGATTTTTCTCATATCCTATTATAGGAGATTCTCTATCCCTTCTCCTTACTACTTATAGGTTGCAATATCATTGGCGAACAACTCTATTGCCAACATCTTAGCCTTTAACCCAGTATAGCGTAGCTATCCTTTATAATACCTCTTAAGTGACTCGTTATCATTCTCTTGTCGTACTCTATTTTTTTACCATTCACCCACTTTCTATTGTCATATTATACAGGATCTTTACAAATGATCCTTGATCTTGTTTCAAATACCATCCTGATTGCTATCCGTTTATCGCTGGCCTTCAGATCTTACTAACTTGTTTCAGCAAGGGATCACACTCAAAGTTTAAGCATCCCTATCAAATATATTACAGCGTCAATCGTTTCCATCTTACACTTTGAACTTTTCTCACCTGCTTCCCCCCTTTAGGGTGTACTTATACCATCATCTGTTTATATTCCGCTCTACGTCCCTATTTCCAATCTTCAAATTCATCTGATCTCCCCTCTCTTTGTTTTATTCGCTTGGCACACTGTATCATATCCATATCTTTTCTTTATGATTTATGATTTTGATTATCCACGTATGAAACCTTAACAAAATCGCGACGCGACAAGAACCTTTCTACATATAGTATAAAATCTCGTCTGACCATCTGTACTCAAGTAATGCAACCCATGTAGCAACTTATCCAAGGCCTCATTCCACTTACTCAAACCAGTATTTAATTAGTACTTATAGTCACTCCAAACTCTCAATTAGGTAGCACTTATATCCTGATGATAAGTGTCCCAAGCTCTCCTATAACAGTATCTTTATCCCAACGGATATCATCTGTTTCCCCTAATAAATTTACAATACATAATTTGTTCCTCGACCTACAGTCCCTGTCCTTTAAGGGTTTCACTGTTTCCGAGGTGGAGTCATATATACGCAGCACTCCTTTATGCCTTATGTTCTTTCACTCTTGTCGTGTAGCCAACGCTGACTTCTAACTTACTCAAAATCATATCAAATTCGTCTTAATAATGGTCTTATCTCACTACCTTGTCGTCGTACTCACTTGATTATGTCTATCTTGGGTGCTTTCTTTAGTATTCCTTTCATTTTTCCAGTCTATGTCCATCTTTTATTTTGTGCACGAGGAATCTCATGCTACTCCTGTATCCTTTGGAAAACACTACTTCTACATAACCCCTTTCTCATTTTCAAAACATATTTTGTTCATCCTTATTTGTTCTTATCATACCAGTAATTTCTGGCACTTATTCTGTCTCGTTGCTCATCTTCCTTAGTTACTTCCTCGCTAGGCTTTACTCATTTCTATAACAATCCTCATGGTATTCACATTACATCCTGTTCGTAATCAATCCTATAACGTAACACTTCTTACCTTTTTTACAATTCTTACTATGTTTTAATTACACTCTGTGGAGTAGGCGTACTTAACCCTTCACCCTTTCTGATCAATCTTGTCCTTAATATCTCACAAGCTGTCTTATTAATACCTTCATAATTTGTCATAATTCTTCCTCCTCCGTACTTTTATCTCAATCATACTATTACTCCTTTTAACTGTAAACTCCTCGTGATTTATCCCTGCTTATCAGTTCAGTTGATACCTCAATATAACCTTCTGTTAAGATTTGCTACCTTTTCTAAAACATCTCTTAATGTCGCTAGCCCTTCCAAATTATCCTAGCATCTCATCAACAACACGCGAAACACATGATCCTAGACAGCCCACAAGTTTGACTTTTTTCTTTCCACAAATTCCATCTCCAATTAGTTGATTAAAACTAATAAAAATGTCACCATGAAGCATCCTCCAACCACCACCAGAAGAAAAACAAGAATCCGACAAGCACCACAGGACTTCTAGTGCTTGATTCACATGGTTTACCTCCAGATTTGTTCTTGAGTCGTGAACGAATTATTTATTTCATAAACTACTTGCTGTAGGCTTTGTACCCTTCAAACAAAAGTGAAACTTAATTGTGGACGTTTTTTCTCTTCAACGTGAGTCTCTTCTAAGGTAAAATGTGACTGGAAAGTATTCTGGTCCATTCAAATGAATTCCAAACTTTGCTGCTCATATATGCTTCTTTGAAATGAAATTTCCCAAATAAGAATGATGCTTCTTACGGATGACGTGGAGGGTATCTCTTAAAGCTTTGATCCATCATGATAAATTTACCCTATCGATGTCGGCTTTCAAGACATATTATGAACTTATATCTCATTCGTTTCTTTTTTCTATTTCTGGGAAACATTTTGGTAGAGTTTCCTCTGTACTTCTCACTATCCCAAAACCTGCACGCAGGAAATACCAACAATGCCTCACAGGGCCAACATATATACGTATATATCATATCATATCATGGCCACACAGGGCTCCCAATTTCAAGTAAAGTATAAAGATGTCGAAACTTACCTCACATATCACACCTCGAGACATACCTGATCCTTTAACGATCTGTCCTATTATACCTTCCTATCTACCTTCCCTTTAATTCTTCAACATTACATTTCAATGATACTTCAATATTCTTACCTTATCCAACATGCATCTTTCGCGTCATTGCTTACCTGTGTACTTTGTAACTTCCAGTATTATCAATCACTTTCTTCTGTCGATGCCATTCTTCAGCTGAAATCAAGGGTTAATATAAGGAATTTCATTTCCTATGCCTGGGCTCTATCGCACGATCTTAGATATGAAAGAAAGGTAACATCCTAAATGTCCTATAGCTTCCTGTTTATAGATGTGGTGCACAACACACCGATAAACAAGACTCTACTAGACACAGTCTGCAGACACTCCAAGGATGAACTGCTCTGATACCACTTTTGTCACGACCCAACCCCGTGGGCCATGACTAGTGCCCGACCTGGACACTCGTATACGTACCTGATGGATGTAGTCAAACTGAATCTAAGAACAATATGGAAACTCGCAAAAGAATTCCAAGGTTCATAACGTCGTCATGTATATATATATCCAGATATACTGTCCCCTGAGGGGTCACAACTAATCAAATCATAAAATGATACGCAAGCCGACGAGGCTGCCACTACAGACGAACATCATATCATATGCAAGCCGACAAGGCTACCAATACAGACGAACATATCCATAGCACATCGTATAGACACAACTGAACAGAACTTATACACAACCCACACATATGTCTACAGACCTCTAAGAATATCGATAGCGAAATATGACGGGATAGGGCCCCGACAAACCCCTGGGTAAACATATATATATATATATACACCATAATATTTGTACCAAAAGTCTAGGCTTCGGAACAACGGAGCTCTCCAAGACAGCTGAGTAGAAGTCCTATGCTGAAGGGTCACCAAACCGACTATCTGTACCTGCGGGCATGAAACGCAGCCCCCCGAAGAAAGGGGGTCAGTACGGAATATGTACTGAGTATATAAAGCATGAAATACAGTAAAGGGATCATAACTGAAATAGGGGGTACAGAAGACAAGTATAACATCCAGAATACCAAAACACTTTCCTTTTGAAACATAAATCATGCATGTCAATATCATGTATCATACCCGGCCCATTATGGGACTCGGTGAATAAGGTCGCCACATACCATCCTTGGCGCCATAAACACATCATAACACCATCACATCATAACGCCATCACATCATAACACCATCGTTATATATATATATATCATATCCCGGCCCTCTAGTGAGGGACTCGGTGAACAATGCAGTGAAACTGTGCACGAAAACGTATCCTGGCCCGGGACTCAGTGAAAGACATATTGAGGCATGCACGAGTAGAGTAGTGAGCAACCATATGCAAATTAAATCATATTTGAGACTCAATAGAATAATCAAAACAAGCTATCACACGAAAATCAAGACAATAGTCATATCAAGTACCTTTCGAATGTCACTATGGATTATATCAAAATAGATTTTCTGGAATCATATACACGTATCAAGACATAATGAAATAGCTTCTAGAAATCAAGAACATTGGCCATCCTAGTGGCACTAAGAATAGGAACTTCTTTGGAATCATATACACGTCGTCTGTTTGTTTCATACAGATCATGCCAAAAAGAAAGAAGGGTTAGCTTTACATACCTGTTACAGGTTAACCATAACCAAGTTCGCTTCGTCGCCCCTTTAGCCTATTTAATATGAAAGTAACTCTATCGTTAGTAAACTATACTTTCTAGCTTATAAATTTGTAGGAATCATTCTTTAATACATGCTTTCTTGATTAGGATTTTTATTAGTTAAGAACTTAACGGAAATCGGGCAGCGTTTCCCCTATATACTCGCCTAACCCGAACTTCCAATTAACCTCCTGTTATCACAGCAATACCAACAGTGACAGTAATAGAGATATGCATATAAACCCTTATAATTCAGCCCATAAACAACCTTAACAATCCAACAACCCTTCTTAATCCTTTTTCCAACCCAAATCATTAACGTTTTAAGATTATACTCCAAACAAACCAACATACGCTTTGTATACGATACGTTATACACTTCTTTCTTCCAAATTTAGAATCCACATTAACGGCAACATGACCACAACACGAACAACAATATATGAACATAAATCATACTTTTAATTCTTTCAACTCAACAATTCCATATAACAACTACAACTCCTAATATCAACGATTTCATGCACTTTCTTACTTCCAATTTCATCCAATCCAATTTTAATCCTTCCATTACAACACCATTAATACAATTATACCTCAAAATAAGAAAATCATACCTTAATTTACTCGGAGGAATTTCTACACTTATTTGCTCCAATTTCACTATTTCTTCTTCCTCAATTCAATATCCAATGTAGCTATCACCTCCTTGAACTTGCAAATCACTTGAAACTTGATCAAAACAAGCAACAAAAATTCTTTCCCATTCAACCATGGCTGGCCGAGAGAAGCCATGGAAATGTCCTCTTTTTTTTTTTTTTTTTGTCAATTTGAATTGAATTTTGCCAAAGTGAAATATATGGCTAGCATGATTCATCAAATGTGCATATATATATGCTTCCTAGCCATAGGACACGTGTCCACTTACCTTGACATGTGTCCCACCAATGAGTCATCACTTTTTATTTTATTTTATTTTTATTAAAAAATGGGTGGGGCCCACAAGATATACTTAACTTGATTAATCTTAATTAATCACTAATCTCTACTTAATAATCTAATGATACTTAATTAGTCCCTAATCTCCAAAAATATTTCTACACTAAATAAAATTTATAAGAAATTCATGTACTAATTAAGATTGAGAATTAAAGATTCCTATTTCATATCCAAAAATAATCCCGTCTTTAACTTATGTCGATTAGCTTGCGAATAATTCGATGTATAAAAATACGGGGTCTAACACAATATACCGGGGACTAAGTTTCCCCTTTTTGCCAAATCTCATTACACCCTTCATTGGTGACACTTTCAAGAATACCGAATCTTTCACTTGGAACTCTAAGTCTCTTCACCGATTATCCGCATAGGACTTTTGACGACTTTGGGCTGCTAACAGCCGATCTTGTATGAGCTTGACTTTCTCTATGGCTTGCTGGACCAAGTCTGGCCCTATCAATCTAGCCTCTCTTGTTTCAAACCACCCAATTGGGGATCTACACTTTCGCCCACAAAAAGCTTCATACGGTGCCATTTGAATGCTAGAATGGTAACTATTATTGTAAGCAAACTCAATGAGTGGCAAATGGTCATCCCAATTACCTCCAAAATCTATCATACATGCCCGTAACATATCTTCAAGAGTCTGAATGGTGCGCTCATCTTGCCCATCGGTTTGTGGGTGAAATGCCGTGCTAAGGCTCACTTGGGTCCCTAAACCCTCTTGGAAAGACTTCCAAAAATTGGCTATAAACTGAGCTCCTATGTCTGAGATAATAGATGCTGGAACACCATGGAGTCTTACTATCTCTTTAAGATAGAGCTTTGCATAATCTTCTGCCACATACGTCGTTCTGACTGGCAAGAAATGACCTGACTTGGTGAGTCTATCCCCGATCACCCATATGGAATCATACTTACGTCGTTAATCACTTCCCACTTCCAAGTTGGGATTTCTATGGCTTGCAACAATCCACCCAGCCTTTGGTGCTCGATATTCACTTGTTGAAAATTAGGACATTGAGCTACGAATTCTGCTATGTCTTTCTTCATTCGATTCCACCAATACACAGACTTAAGATCATGATACATTTTCGTCGCTCCGGGGTGAACAGAATAACGGGAACAATGAGCTTCTCAATATCTGGTGGCGTAGACCTGCCCCATCGGGAACACACAATCTGCCTCGACATCGGAGAACTCCGTCTCCTGAAAGCTCAAATGATAACTCCTCTTTCTGGGGGACTGTATCTCTGTACTGCCTTAGTATGGAATCTTCGTATTGTTGCTCTTTCACTTCTGCTACTAGCGACGAAACTACCGAATTCTGGATAGTAGTTCCCTTACTACCTGAGTCCGCTACTCGAACTCCTAGGCTAGCTAACTGCTGGAGCTCACGAGTCATTTCTCGCATCTCGGGTCGTACATCACACAAACTTCCCATAGATCCGCGGCTAAGAGCATCAGCTACAACATTTGTCTTTCCGGGGTGATACAAGATATCAACATCATAATCTTTTAGCAATTCCAACAATCATCATTGCCGTAAATTCAGCTCTTTCTGCTTGAAGATATACTGTAGACTCTTATGATCTGTATAAAAATCCACATGGACACCATATAAATAATGTCTCCATATCTTTAACGCATGAACCACTGCAGCCAATTCTAAATCGTGGGTTGGATAATTCTGCTCATGTTTCCGCAATTTCCTTGAAGCATACACAATCACTTTGCCATGTTGCATCAATACACAGCCAAGCCCAATTCCTGAAGCATCGCAATAAACAACATATCCTTCCAATCCCTCTGGAAGTGTCAAGACTGGGGCGGAAGTCAATCTACTTTTTAACTTTTGGAAGCTACGCTCACAAGCATCTATCCATTAAAACTTTGCTGATTTCTGGTCAACCTTGTCAGTGGTGCAGAAATAGAAGAAAAACCTTCGACGAATCTCCTGTAGTAACCTACTAAGCCCAGAAAGCTACGAACCTCCGTAGGAGTCGTGGGCCTTGGCCAAATCTTCACGGCCTCAATCGTTTGACTGTCTACTCGAATACCATCGACTGCAACAATATTCCCCAAAAATGCCACTGAATTCAACCAAAACTCACATTTGGAAAACTTTGCAAACAGTTCTCGAGTTCGAAGAACTCTGAGGATAGTACGCAAATGATCCGCATGTTCTGCCTCGGATCTAGAATATACCAAGATATCATCGATAAATACGATCACAAACAAATCCAGGAAGGGCCTGAACACATTATTCATCAAATCCATAAATACCGTCGGCGCATTAGTTAACCCGAATGACATTATCCGTAACTCAAAATGACCATATCTTGTTTTGAAGGCTGTCCTGGGGATATCTTTCTCCCTAACTCTCACTTGATGATACCCGGACCTTAAATCAATCTTTGAAAAACATTTGGCACCTTGCAATTGATCAAATAAGTCATCAATCCTCGGAAGAGGATACTTGTTCTTAATTGTCACCTTATTCAATTGCCGGTAATCAATGCACATTCTCAGGGAGCCATCTTTCTTTCGGACAAACAATACGAGTGCTCCCCACGGGGATGAACTAGGCCTAATAAAGCCTTTTTCAAGGAAGTCTTTCAATTTCTCCTTCAACTCTTTCAATTCTGTGAGAGCCATTCTATAAGGAGGAATAGATATAGGCTTCGTGCCTGGCAACACATCAATGGAAAAATCAATCTCCCGCTCGGGAGGAAGGCCTGGAAGCTCTTCCGGGAACACATCCGGAAATTCATTTACTACAGGAACTGACTGAAGAGTCGGCGACTCAGCTTCTACATCTTGAACCCGAACTAGATGATAAATGTATCCCTTTGTGATCATTTTCCTTTCCTTTAGATAGGAAATAAACCTACCTTTTGGTGATACCGTATTCTCTTTCCATTCTAAGACCGATTCTCCCGAAAATTAGAAACGAACCATTTTCATTCTACAATCAACATTAGCGTAGCAAGAAGCCAACCAATCCATGCCCATAACAACATCAAAATCCACCATTTCTAACTCGTCCAAGTCGATCATAGTACAACGATCACAAATCACAATTACACAATTTCTATATACTCGGCTAGCTATTACCGATTCACCAACGGGTGTAGACACCTCAAAAGGTTTAATCGATTCCGGCTCGACTCTAAATCGACCCGCAACATACGGAGTAACATATGACAATGTGGAGCCACATCATGTGAAAATACCGATAATATACCTGTAACCACGTCAGGAGAAGACTCAAGATCTGGGCGTCCAGCCAAAGCATAAACACGGTGCTGAGGACCGCTAGAACTGGGAACTCTCCCTCTACCTCAACCATGGCCAACTGGCGCATGTGAACCTGGCCCCATAGAACGTACAGACGCTGAAGATCCGGCTACCGACCCTGAAGGCTAGGTCCTACCTCTACCATGAACTGAGGGGAAATCACGCATGATATGGCCTGGTCGATCACATGAATAGCAAACATCCGAACCCAATCGGCATCGACCCCAATGAAACTTCCCACACTGGGAACATCGTGGTGCGGGTGGCCTTGCTGACCCGAATCATCTCTAAACTGGGACCCTTAATAACTCTGACTCGGCCCGGAATGAGTAGATCTATCGAATCTCTTGATAAAAAACCGTGGAGGTGCACTAGTCATAGAATAGCCTGAGTGCCTGGAAATCTATTGTTTGTGCCCACCTCTGAACTCACTCACCGGACCTGAAGATCTGGCCCTCTTGCTATGACTCCTATCCTACTCGCGTTCACTTCTCTGCTATTGTAAACTTTCTTCTAAGTTCTGAGCATGAGCCTGAATGCGTGCAATGTCCATATTGTCCTGAAGGGACGCAGTCAAGCACCTATCCATCAAATGTGGCCTTAGGCCTTTTACAAATTGGTGTACTCAGTCACCCATATCCGCTACGATGGCCGAAGCATACCTAGCCAAAAAATTGAAGCGGAGACTATACTCTAGAGCACTCATGCTACCTTGCCTCAAATTCAAGAATTTATCAGCCCTAGCTCGCCGAACTTCTGGAGGCATATAGTGTCGGAGGAAAGCATCAACAAAATCTTGCCATACCGGGGGAGGTTCATTGGCTCCCCGTGAAGCCATCCAAACCGTATACCATTGGACCGAGACATCTCACAATCTATACGATACTAGCTCCACCGACTCGGTGTCCAAGCATGTATCAATCGAAGCGTCCTCAACATACCATCAATGAAGTCCTGAGGGTCCTCCTCTGGCTTTGACCCAAAGAATTCCGGAGGGTTCAAAGTAATGAAGTCACAGGCTCTTGCACTAACATCCCTGTCACCTTGCCCTGTACTTTGTCGCTGAGTCTGGGCAGCAACCAACTGGGTAAGCAACTGTATGGCCTCTTTCACATCTTGGCCTAAAGCTTCCAGTGGGGGAGCTGGAGGTGCTGGAGCTGGGGCGAGGCTCCCTCACGCTCCTCTAATATAGGTACTGAATGGGAGGACTGAGATTGAGCTGCACTCTGGGACTTACTTTCCTCTACTACCGGTGTCGGTGCTCTTTCGGCCGGCTTTTCTGCCACCGTCTTGCCCTTTTGGGTTGCTGTAGCCTTTCTATTTACAGGCCTTTTTGAAATACACAACACATGATTAAGGGACAAGAATGTCTTATATCATAGCTCTACCACACGATTCTTATGAAGAAAGAAGGTCATTGATTCCTAAAATGTCCACAGCTTCTTGTTTATAAGTGTGGCGCGCAACACACCTATAACCAAGACTCTACTAGACACGGCTCGTAGACACACCCTAGGACTGAACTGCTATGATACCACTTTTGTCACGACGAGCGCCTGGTGCTAGCCCACCCGGGCCCCCCTTGGCTTACACTTACACTTACATCTAGGTGAGCCACATAATTAAACATACATTTCTATTCGTTATTCATGCTAGTCCCATTGGATGACAACGCTTTTATATCATCATTGGCTTCTATGCCACATCAGTGTACATGAGCCGACAAGGCTATCAAAATGATATACAAAGTATAGACCGACAAGGCCAGACATATCTAACCATATACACGTGACTACGAGCCTCTAAGGAGAGTATAACATATCACATAAGCAGGACAGGACCCCACTATGCCCATAATTATATACACAAAATAATAAGTACCCAAAAGCTATGGCTCCGAATGAAATGGAGCTCTACTATGTAGTCTTTGAGAATACCGCTATGGATCGAGCCTATCTCCCTGTGCACCCGCGGGCATGACGCAGCGTCTACAAACAAAAGGACGTCAGTACGAAGAATGTACTGAGTATGTAAAGCATGATCAATATCAATATAGAAGCATAATAAGCAACATAAGAAATAGCACAAGATGGGAGATGGTGATATCATCATCATAGGCACTTACTTGCCTTTCATAGGGCTTTCCCATTTCTAATGCGTATTTGTGTACTTACATCCAACTCGTATCCGTTCCATATTTGTACTCGTATTCATATACATACCCTTATCCACATTCATATCGTATCATATTTGTATTCATATCATATACATAATCATATCATATACATAGCATTTACATAGCATACCCGACCATGCAGGATCGGTGTTTCATACATACTTGGCCAACCAAGGCTCAAGGTTACTCATACCTGGCCCTACCAAGGCTTCAGGGTTACATCTACCTGGCCCTACTAAGGCGTCAGGGTTATCCATACCATCTGCAAAGGTGTGCGCGCGTTACGTAATCATATACATACTTATTTACATATCTTACCCAGCCGCATAAGCTCGGGGTTCCATAATAGTCATACATAGACACATATACACAATAGCTCATAAGCATCTTTACTATTTACATCATTATCATTATCGTCATCAACATCATTTCTACTATTATCGTCATTCATCACCCTTATCTTTATAGGCTTACTCGTCAGACGAGGGAATTAGTACAATCGTAGCGTATCTAGAATCGTGAGCTTACAAGCTCGGAAGATCAAATCATTTGAAAGATATCATAGTCTTATAGAAGATTTAGACGTTTGGCCAAAGTACCATGCCTTATTAAAAAAGGGTTAGCCTTACATACCTTTTCCGTTCAGTATTTTACACTTGCGCGTTCACCTCCAATGCTAGCGTTTCTGCCTTCATTGAAGTCATATTACCATTAGAATCGATAGCTAGCATATACGACCTAAGCTAGAGAAAATTGGACAGCATCTCCTTTATTTATACGACATTCCTCCATAACGTATATCAATTCCCAAACGTCAATAATACATTCACAATACCATAGCAATAGTCATTATTCATCCGCATTATCCACATTTTTTAATTTTCTTTCAATTACTCATATCCATGGCTATAACAGACGACTATGTCCATTCACGTACATTGCTCATCTCATGTTCTCAATATCATTTATAACACATTCACATTACAATACATCAAGACTCATAACTCAATTCAAACTATTTCTCAAAATGGCACTATTCCACATTCATGACCCATTTTGCCATACCTCTCTACAATCCTAGTATTTGAACTCTTAAATACCTTAAAAAACATAGAAACATCATAATTCTTACCTTAGATGTCGTAGGAACAAGTCTTGGTTGATAATACTCCACTTGAGTAAAACCCTAGTTTATCTCCAATGAGATTTCTTGACTTGTATGATCCTTAATGGGTTTTCTTATACTTGATTCACATAGTTTATGTTGTTGATCACCAAATATCCTTGAATTCTTGTGGAATTTATGTAGAGAGATGTTTTAGAGAGAAGGGGTGTCATGTAGAAGTGAAATGAAATGAAATAATAAACTTGGTCCCCTTTTTAATAACCCAAAATCTGATCTGAAATGAACAGTCGTCGAAAGTGCACTGTGGTCGTAAACCCAGTTTACGGTCCGTATTCTAGTTTACGGGCCGTATTTTGTGGTCGTATTTAAGCATCACAGAACCAGAAAGTATGCTGGGGATCATGGTGATTTACGATCGCAGTTTACGGGCCATATTTCAATTTACGGTCCGTATTCCAAGTTGTATTTAACCATTTGGACATTTGATAGAAAGTTGACGTTTTGGAAGTCAAAATACGACATGACAGTTTATGGGCCGTATACTACTTTACGGTCCGTATTTCATTTTACGTTCAACTGGCCAAAGTAAAAATCTGCAACTTTCCACATTTTTAGAATCTATAGTTAGTCATTATGGAGCATAACCCATCTCTTATTGCAATTTCCTTTGGAACCTTACTTAGGGTCATCAATGTCATTGCATACTCATGGAAGTATCGTATACTCGTACTCCTCACTAGTTCATTCACTTGTGCAACAATGGAGGATGTTTCCGAGGTGTAACAGATATTAAGAGTGTTGAAGAATCATTGTGTGTTGACGAATACGATGTATTGTGGTAATTTTAGTTATGGATGATTTGAAATGGAATTGGGAGAATTGAATTATGTATGGTTGATAAAGATTGTTGATTATGATATTGTGATGTTGTTATTGATGTTTGGGAGTTGTTATATCATAGGGAGGAAGTTGTAGAAATAGAGGAAATGCAACACAATTTTCGTTAGCTTTAGCTTGAGCTTAAGTATGTTTCCAATTATATAATCTTAGTACGAATTCCTTTGAATGTAGAATTACGGACTTGGAAGGAAGGGTATAGTCGGTAAGTTAGAAAGGAGAAAAGGTATGTAAGGCTAGTCCCTCCTTTTTCTAAGGCATGATTCTTATGGCATGACTCCCTTTGTCTTTCCATGACCTTCTTACATTCCGGAAACTATGAGTCTATGTTTATAAAGAGCTTCATATGAGATAAAGATAAGAGATATGTTACGAAGATGATAATGATGATGACGAATCTAAGTCTAGAGATTCTACAGCTCATGATATGATATCTCTACGAAGCTAATGATCCTTATACGATCCCTTGATGTGGCTCATTGTTGTTACACTCACTTTACAATGTTTGTTCCTTCAAGGTGAGGCAGGACGCTCATGACTACGCCATAATAGAAATCGGGGGTTCTCGACCTTACGTCACCCCGAGAGAGTTATAGTTTATCCTTGAACTCTTATACATGCATTATGATGAGTATATGATAGAGAGATTACACCGTGCCTATATGACAGGGCAGGCACCACTAAGGCGGGCAGCATATACACCATGTCTAGAGGGCATGGGCAGACACCACTAGTGGGCAGCATGAGATGGTTACCCCGGACGCGGGCTAATGATGATCACACCGCACCTATACGGTCGGGCAGCTTATATATGTACATACTTGATATGATGTTATTTATGATGTAAGTCAGTATGCATTACTCCATCTTAAGTGAAATTCAGCTACAGGTTGTTTCATTACTTGATATTTCCTTATCTTTTCGATATGTTATTATTGTTCATGCCTTACATACTCAGTACATGTTCATACTGAGGTGGCCCAGATTCCTAGGAGCTACTCAGCAGATTTACAGGAGCACTCCATTATTCCGGAGGTGCCAATTTTTAGATATTATTTTGTGTACATGTATTTGGGCACGACGGGGTCCTGTCCTGTCCTTATTTCTAGCACTCTAGTAGAGGCTCGCAGATACGTATGTGTAGGTAGTGTTGTATTATGAATCCATCAGTGTATATTTTGTATATCATTTTGCTGCCGCGAGGGCTTATGTATATTTATGTATTATCTTAGAGTCTATATGTTTTCAAGATGAGTATGACGACTAACGTAATGAGTGGTGCTCGGTAGTCAGCTCCGGGTACCCGTCGCAGCCCCCTAGTTGGGTCGTGACAAAAGTGGTATCAGAGCAGTTCCGTCCTAGTGTGTGTCTACAAGCCATGTCTAGTAGAGTCTTGTTTATGGGTATGAAGTGCGCCACACTTATAAACAGGAGGCTGCGGGGCATTTAGGAAAAATGACCATTCTTCTTCTTATTAGATCATGCCATAAAGCAATGTTATGAGATCTTCCCCTCCCTAATTGTGCGTTATGATTTCAGCGATGCCGGTAAAGAGAAAAGCCACAGCCGCCCAGAAGGGAAAGGCTACTACAACACGGCGAATGGAAAGGGAGCCACCAACGGGTATAGAAGAAGGTGAATCCCATAATGAGGCTCCATCTAATACCTCTCACACTCCGCCTATTCTAGAAGAACAATAGGGGGCTTCAGCTCCTGCTCCTATGCCTCCAGTTTCTCCACCGGTTGCTTCGGGTCAATAGATGACCGAGGCCATTCAACTATTGACACAGCTAGTTGCCGTTCAGGCACAATGGTAGAGTATGGCCCCAAGTGAAAGGGCGACTAGTTCTAGAGCCCATGATTTCATGAGTTTAAATCCTCCAGAATTTTTCAGGTCAAAGCCGGGATAAAAACACGCAAGGTTTTATTGATGAGATGCTGAGGACATTGAGAATCATCCATGCCTCCGATACTGAATCTGTGGAGTTGGCATCTTATAGACACCGAGATGTGGCGGTTATTTGGTACAATAACTGGATATCTTCGAGAAAGGTAAATGCACCTCCCCCAGTTTGGCAAGAATTCGTAGATGCTTTCATTCGCCACTATTTGCTACCCGAGGTTCGTCGGGCCAGAGCTGATAAATTCTTGAATTTGAAGCAAGGGAATATGAGTGATCGGGAGTATAGCCTTCACTTTAATTCGTTGGCTAGGTATGCTCCAACTATGGTAGCTGACATGGGAAATAGGGTATACAGATTTGTGAGTGGCTTATGGCCACATTTGTTCAAAGATTGCTTGACAGCTTCATTGCAGGAGGGGATGGATATTTCCCGTATTCAGGCCAATGCGCAGAACATAGAGGAGCAACAGTAGCCGCGCTGAGGTGAGCGTGATGCTGATAGAGGACAGAGTAAGAGGGCTAGGTCTGCTAGCGGTGAGTATAGAGGGGATCAGCAATAACATTCTAGGTATTCGGGCCATTTCGCCACTAGTGCTCCTCCTCGGTTTGCGGGCAGAAAATTTGATCGCCCTATTTATTCTGGTCCGGGTCAGAGTTCAAGGGCCTCAGGTCCCCAGTTTTGAGATGATCTTAGCCAGCGGAGACCACCGGTGCCGCGGTGTAGCCAGTGTGGTAGATTACATTCTGATCAGTGTCGCAGAGGTTCAGATGCTTGCTATGCCTGTGGTCAGGTTGGGCATATGATGCGCGATTGTTCTTCGATGGGTGGTAGAGTTGGGGCTCAGCCTACAGGATCAGCAACTGGTTCTTCCTCGTCTGTTGGCCCCAAAGGACAGACTCCCCAGGTTCCAGCAGGTTGTGGTAGGGGCAGAGAGGGATCATCCAGTTCAGGTGGCACCCAGCTCCGTATTTATGCTCTAGCCGGACGTTAGGATCTTGAGTCCTCCCCGGATGTGGTTACAGGTATATTATCCATATTCTCCCATGACGTCTATGCATTGATAGATCCGGGCTCTACATTGTCTTATGCTACTCCTTATATTGTTGGCCGTATTGGGGTGAAACCCAAGCCAATTAAACCTTTTGAGGTATATACTCCGGTTGGTGATTCCGTAATAGCTAGACAAGTATACAAGAATTATGTAGTTGTGGTATGTGATCATCAGAATAAAGTTGATTTGGTAGAACTAGAAATATTAGATTTTGATGTGATTATGGGCATGGATTGGTTGGCTTCTTGTTATGCTAATGTGGATTGTAGAATGAAAATGGTTCGATTCTAGTTCCCGGGAGAACCTGTGCTTTAATGGAAAGGCAATACAGCGTCTCCAAGAGGTAGGTTTATTTCCTACCTTAAGGCAAGGAAGATGATAGCTAAAGGCTACATTTATCACCTAGTCCGAGTTCATAGAACCGAAGCAAAGTCACTGACTTTTCAATCCATCCCGGTAGTAAATGAATTTCTGAATGTATTTCCAGATGAACTCCCAGGCCTTCCTCCGGAAAGAGAGATTGACTTTGCTATTGATGTGTTGCCAGACACCAAGCCTATATCTATTCCTGCTTACCGAATGGCCCCTGCAGAAATGAAAGAGTTGAAGGCTCAATTGAAAGACTTGCTTGAGAAAGGATTTATTAGGCCCAGTTCATCACCGTGGGGAGCACCTGTCCTATTTGTAAGAAAGAAAGATGGTTCCCTACGGATGTGCATTAATTATAAGCAGCTGAACAAGGTAGCGATAAAGAATAAATATCCGCTCCCAAGAATTGATGATTTGTTTGACCAATTACAAGGTGCCAAATGGTTCTCCAAAATTGATCTAAGATCGGGGTATCACCAAGTGAGAGTTAGAGAAGAAGATATTCCCAAGACAGCTTTCAGAACGAGATATGGCCACTATGAATTTTGGGTGATGTCATTTGGGTTCACTAATGCTCCGGCAGTGTTTATGAATGTGATAAATAATGTATTCAGGCCCTAGCTAGACCTATTTGTGATCGTGTTCATCGATGACTTCTTAGTATATTCTCGGTCAGAAACAGAGCACGCAGACCATTTGCGTATTGTCCTTGGAATGCTTCGGACTCGAGAGTTATATGCAAAATTCTCAAAATGTGAGTTCTGGTTAAATTCTGTGACTTTTCTAGGCCATATTATCTCAGCTAAGGGCATTCGAGTAGATGTTCAAAAGATTGAGGCTGTGAAGACTTGGCCAAGGCCTACAACACCTACAAAAGTTCGTAGCTTTCTGGGATTGGCAGGTTACTATAGAAGATTTGTGGAAGGATTTTCTTCCATTTAAGCGCCATTAACGAAGCTAACTCAGAAATCAGCAAAATTTCAATGGACTGATGCTTGTGACTGTAGTATTGTGATGCCTCCGGTGATGGGTTAGGCTGTGTGTTGATGCAGCACGGTAAAGTCATTGTCTATGCTTGAAGGCAGTTGCGAAAACATGAAAAGAACTATCCGACCCATGATCTTGAATTGGCGGCAGTTATCCATGCACTAAAGATGTGGAGACATTATTTGTATGGTGTTCATGTCAATATTTATGCAGACCACAAGAGTCTCCAATATATTTTGAAACAGAATGAGTTGAATCTTCGAAAGAGACAGTGGTTGGAACTACTGAAATACTATGATGTGAGCATTTTATACCACCCCGGAATGTAGTGGCTGACGCTCTTAGCCGCAAGTCAATGGGAAGTCTATGTGAGGTCCCTCCCGAGAAGAAAGAATTAATCTGTGAGCTTCACCAGCTAGCCAGTCTTGGAGTTCGTCTAATTGATTCGGGCAATGCAAGAGTTAGTATTCGCAACCCGACTATTTCATCCTTAGATAGGGAGGTGAGAAAGCGCCAATATGAAGATCCCCAGTTGAGCCACTATAGAAATACACTTCATGAGAAAGAGAAGTCGCCATTTTAAATTTCTACAGATGGAGTTCTTAAATACCGAGACAGGCTATGTCTCCCGAATGTTGACGAACTACGTCGCCGAATTCTAGAAGAAGCTCATTATTCTCGGTATTCTATTCTTCCAGGAGCGACAAAGATGTATCACGATATTAAGTTAATGTATTGGTGGGATGGAATGAAGAAAGATATAGCAGAATTTTTAGCTCAATGTCCGAATTTCCAACAAGTGAAAATTGAGCATCAAAAGCCAGGGGGATTGTTACAAGCCATGAAAATTCCAGCCTGGAAATGGGAAGTGATTAACATGGATTTCATCATAGGTTTTCCTCGTTCCTGGCAAAAGTATGACTCCATATGGGCAATCATGGACAGACTCACTAAATCAGCTCTTTTTCTTCCAGTTAGAACCACATATTCAGCAGAAGATTATGCAAGGTTGTATCTTAAAAAGATTGTGCGACTTCATGGTGTCCCAGTATCTATTATCACAGATGGAGGTGCACAGTTTACAGCTAAATTCTGGACATCTTTCCAAGAAGGATTGGGTACTCAGGTAAGGCTTAGCACAGCGTTTCATCCACAAACTAATGGGCAAGCCGAACGCACTATTCAGACCTTGGAAGATATGTTACGGGCATGTGTGCTAGATTTCGGTGGTAGTTAGGATGACCACTTACCTCTTATTGAGTTTGCATACAACAACCGCTATCATTCAAGTATTCAGATGGCTCCGTATGAAGCTTTATATGAAAGGAAGTGTAGATCCCTAATTAGGTGGTTTGAAGTAGGAGAGGTACAACTAATAGGTCCGGAGTTGATTCAACAAGCAGTGGAAAAGATCAAGATTATCCGAGATCGATTGTTGTCAGCCCAAAGTCGCCAGAAATCATATGCGGACAACCGTCGGCGGGACATAGAATTCCAAGTTGATGATTGGATATTCCTGAAGGTATCACCGATAAAAGGCGTGATGAGATTTGACAAGAAGGGAAAATTAAGTCCTCGATACATTGGACCTTATAAGATTGTCTGCAAGATAGGCCAAGTAGCTTATGAACTAGACTTACCTCTAGAACTTAAATCCGTCCATCCAGCTTTTCACATATCTGTCACGACCCGACTAGGGGCCGCGATGGGTACCTGGGGCTAACCACCGAGCACCGCTCATTCTACTACTCATCATACCCATTAAGTGTTCTTTTATCAATTTCATACTCAAGTCATAGGAAAAATCATTTTTCTTTTGAAAATATAAATACTTTTATATACATAAGCCTTTCGGCTAACAAAATAATATATGTATATACATAATAGCAACCTCGTGAGACCATATAACCCACACTGCGTATCTATGAGCCTTTACTAGAGTGCTAGACATAGGGACGGGACAGGACCCCGTTGTGCCCAAAATATACATATGTACTCAAAAGAATAATCAAGGCACCTCCGGAACAATGGAGTGCTCTCAAATCAGCTACTGGCTCCTACGAGTCTGGATCAAGATCACCTCCATGTCTACCTGTGAGCAGTGTCCAAAGAAAACGGACGTCAGTACGAACATTGTACTGATTATGAGAGGCATAAGTCATGAAAATACATCAATAAGATAAAAGAAGCATCAATAAGGACCAATTGTATATGACTGTCACTTATAAAAGAAATAACATATGCTGGCTTACTCATAATTATCATCATATCATGTATGTATAAATGTATAAGTGTATAAGTATAAGTTGCCCATCCATCTAGGTACGGTGTGATAATAATTAACCTACGTCCAGGCCTCCCGCGTCTGGGGTATAAACTGCCACTGTAGTGGTGTGTCTGCTCGTCCATATAGGCACGTGTAATATCATCAACATATACTCGTCATGATGCATGTATAATAACTCAAAAATAGCTATACTCTATTGAGGTGACCTAAGGTCGTGAACCCTCGATTCCATTATGGAACATTTATAAGTATTCTGCCTCACTTTGAAGGAAATAGTATATAAGGTGAGTGTATACAATAACTGACATCATTAACTTAATGCTATTCTGCCTCACCTTGAAGGAAATAGTATATATAAGGTGAGTGTATACAATATACGACATCATTCACTTTATGGTACTCTGCCTCACCTTGAAGGAAATAATAGATAAGGTGAATGTATACAATATATGACATCATTAACGTTATAGGAACATCATATCATGAACTCTAGAATCTTTATACTTAACTCATCATCATCAGTATTGAACCCATAATATATCTCTCATCTCATATGGCTATTCATGAACATGGGCTATTAGTTTTTCCGAGATATAGAGAATTCATGGAGAAGAAGGAGAAATTATACCATCGGATTCATGCCATAGAAAGAAAGGACTAGCCTCACATACCTTTTTCGTTTAACTAATCTATCGCTTGCTTGTTCTCCTTCGAGGCTCACGTTTCTACCTTCAAGAGAAGTCGCATGAACATTAGCTAATCGATTTCATAAAATTGCTTACCAAAGCTAAAGAAAATTGGGCAGCATTTCCTTTATTTGTATAACTTTTCCCATATTCTATATCAACTCCCAAACATTCATAACAACATTCACAATATAATAGACAACAATCATCATTTATCTACATTATCCGCATTTCACAATTCCTCTTCAATTTCTCCATAATTGTGATTATAGTTCGCTATTGCGTTTTCTCATATATAATACTTATTCCATGGTCTAAATGTCATTCACAATATACTTACAACCACAACATACCAACATTCATAATTCAATCCAAACCTTCACCCAACAATGTCACTATTCACTCATTTATGGCCCATTTCCTATATCTTTCTACAATCCAAGTGTTATTAACTTCCAACACCTTAAAAAACCAAGAATAATCATAAAACTCACCTTAGATGATGGATGAACAACCCTTGAGTGGAACTTCTCTTCTTGCACCAAAACCCTAACTCACTTCCCTTGAGTTTTCTTGGTGTAGATAAACTTTTTTTAGGTTTCTACACTTGATTTTATGGATTTGGTGTAGTTGATCATTTGTTTCCCTTGGTTTCTTGTGGATGAATGATAGAGAGTGTTCTAGAGGTTTCTTGAGGAGAGGAGAGTGGAAAAATGAAAGGAAATAATGAGAGAGAGGTCCTTATATTAAACACTTAAATCTGTCCCGACCGAGATATACGGACCAACATACGGTCCATACATTTTATACGGGCCGTATGTTTGGTCCAGTGAGTCATGACATTCTGGGCTAATTATACAGCCAGACATACGGCCAGTATAATTTATACAGCTAGCATGTTGGGCCGTATAATGCCCAGTTCATCTGAACTCTTTCTCGCTGACCCGTTTGATCTCCAATCCTTATGGAACCTTCTTGATACTTGTTTAACACCTCAATACCAATATAAGGGACGTTATCACTTATCTCTGAAACATCTTTCAGCCATCGTTAATTCGTCGCTCATAATTCTTACCCGACACGCAACATATCCTTTGCTTTCCTTAACAACCTTCTTCCATTACGTGAAATGTCTTTGAACCTCGATTAGGATCATCAAATGCTATCTCTTACTTATCAAATCATCATATATGTCGTGCCCTTCGCTAGCCTATTCATTGTACGTTAACGGGGAATTTTCCAAGGTGTAACATTCTTCCCCCTCTTTTGGAACATTCGTCCTCGAATTTTAAATACTCGGGAATTCTACAAAAATTTTGTCAGAGTTTTCCCTGTAATTTGGCACTACCATCCTGTCACAACAACCCAAAATAATATTGCCTCACAAGGCCACAACACAATAGAACTATAAATTGGCCACACACGACCAAAAGCATGAAAAGTAAGTATACATACCTCATAATGTTAGTGTTTCATCTTGAATCTCTCCTTGGGGTTGGAATAAGTGCGGATACTTGAACTTCATACTCTCTTCTGCTTCCCAAGTCATTTCTTCCCGGTTGTTGTTTCGCCAGAAGACTTTGACTGAAGCTACTTCCTTGTTTCGAAGTCTTCGTACTTGCCTGTCTAAAATGGCAATAGACACTTCTTCATATGCTAGCTTTTCTGTCACTTGGACATCATCAATCAGAACAATCCTCGTAGCGTCCCCAACATACTTACGGACCATCGAGACATGAAAGACTGGAGGGATTGATTCAAGCTTTGAAGGCAAGTCCAATTCATAGGCTACATGATCCACCTTGCGGATGATTTTATAAGGTCCAATGTATCGAGGACTTAACTTCCCTTTCTTGCCAAATCTCATCACCCCTTTCATTGGCGACACCTTTAAAAATACCCAGTCATCAATTTGAAATTCCAAGTCTCGTCGGCGGTTGTCCGCATAAGATTTTTGGCGACATTGGGCTGTCACCAATCGATCTCGGATCACCTTGACTTTTTCTACCGCTTGCTGAATAAATTCAGGGCCTATTAGCTGTACTTCTCCTATTTCAAACCATCCAACTGGGGATCTACACTTCCTTCCATATAAAGCTTCATACGTAGCCATTTGGATACTATAATGGTAGCTATTGTTGTATGCAAACTTGATTTGAGCTAAGTGATCATCCCAGCTACCACCAAAATCTAGAAGACAAGCCCGTAGCATATCTTCCAAAGTCTGAATAGTACGTTAGGCTTGTCCATCCGTCTACGGATGAAATGCCGTGCTAAGCTTCACTTGAGTACCTAGACCTTCTTGAAAAGACTTCCAGAACTTAGCTGTAAATTGGGCTCCTCTATTTGTGATAATGGATAGTGGAATACCATGAAGCCGCACAATTTCTTTGAGATACAACCTCGCATAATCTTTTGCTGAGTATGTGGTTCTGACTAGAAGAAAATGAGCTGCTTTTGTTAATCTGTCCACAATCACCCATATAGAATCATATTTGCCTCGAGAACGAGGTAACCCCACAATAAAATCCATGTTGGTCACTTCCCATTTCTAAGTAGGAATTTCCATTGCTTGCAATAATCCTCCTGGTTTCTGATGTTTGATTTTCACTTGTTGGCAATTTGGACATTGAGCTACAAATTCTGTTATGTCTCTCTTCATGTCATCCCACCAATATATCAACTTGAGATCATGATAAATTTTGGTTTCACCTGGGTGAATAGAATACCGAGAGTAATGGGCTTCTTCTAGAATTCGACGGCGCAATTCCGCGACATTCGGAACACATAGTCTGCCTTGGTGTCTAAGAATTCCATCCATGGGAACTTCCCTTTTCCATGAGATGTGTCTCTATAATGGCACAAGTGAGGATCTTCATACTGACGCTTTTTCACTTCTATATTCAGGGACGAAACTGTGGGATGATTTATATCAATTCCTGCATTACTCGAATCAATTACACGTACTCCAAGATTAGCTAGTTGATGGAGCTCATGAACTAATTCTTTCTTTTCCGGAGGAACTTCACATAGGCTGTCCATTGATCGGCGGCTAAGCGTATTAGCCACTACATTTCCTTTTCCGGAGTGGTATAAAATACTCACATCGAAATCTTTCAATAACTCTAACCACCGCCTTTACCACAGATTTAACTCCTTGTGTTTGAAAATGTATTGAAGACTCTTGTGATCTGTATAAATATCGACATGCACTCCATACAAGTAATGTATCCACATTATCAATGCATGAATAACCGCAGCCAATTCGAGATCATGAGTCGGATAGTTCTTTTCATGTTTCCGCAGCTGTCTTGAAGAATCAGAAATGACTCTACCGTGCTGCATTAACACGCATCCTAACCCAACGCCGGAAGAATCACAGTACACACCATAGCCATCTGGCCCTTCTAGAAGTGTCAATACTGGAGCTGAGGTTAATCTGTCCTTCAAATCTTGGAAGTTGTGTTCACAAGTATCATTCCGCTGAAATTTAACTAACTTCTGGGTTAGCTTCGTCAATGGGGCTGAAATAGAGGAAAATCCCCCTACGAATCTTCTATAGTAGCCTGCCAATCCCAGAAAACTTCAAGCTTCTGTATGCGTCGTAGGCCTTAGCCAAGTCTTCATAGCTTCAATTTTCTGAGTGTCGACTTGAATACCATCATCTGAAATAACATGGCCCAAAAATGTTACAGAATTCAGCCAAAACTCGCACTTTGAAAATTTGGCATATAATCTGATTCTGTGCGAGAGTATACCAAAATATCATCAATGAATACTATAACGAACAAATCTAAGAGTGGCCTGAATACATTATTCATCAAATTCATAAACACTGCCGGAGCATTGGTCAACCCGAACGACATTACCCGGAATTCATAATGGCCATATCTCGTTCTGAAAGTTCTTTTGGAAATATCTTCTTCTCTAACCCTCACTTGATGATAACTCGACCTCAAGTCTATTTTAGAAAACCACTTGGTACCTTGTAATTGATCAAACAAATCATCAATCCTTGGGAGAGGATATTTGTTATTTATCGTCACCTTATTCAACTGCCTATAATCGATGCACATTCGTAGGTAGCCATCTTTATTTCTTACAAATAGAACAAGTGCTCCCCACAGTGATGAACTGGGTCTAATAAACCCCTTCAAATCTTTCAATTGTGCCTTTAGCTCTTTCAATTCTGTCAGAGCCATTCGATATGGAGGAATAGAAATAAGCTTGGTGTCTGGAAACACATCAATAGCGAAGTCAATCTCTCTTTCTGGAGAAAGGCCTGGAAGTTCATTTGGAAATACATCCGGAAATTCATTCACTACTGGAACAAATTGGAAAGTTGGCGACGTTGCTTCAGTGTCATGAACTCGGACTAGATGATAAATATAGCCCTTAGCTATCATCTTTCTTGCCTTAAGGTTGGAAGTAAACCTACTTTTGGAGATGCTGTATTACCCTTCCATTCAAGCACGGGCTCTCCCGGAAATTGGAATCGAACTATTTTCATTCGGCAATCAACACTAGCATAACATGAGGCTAACCAATCCATACCTATAATCACATCGAAATCTAACATTTACAGCTCAATTAAATCAGCTTTGGTCTGGCGATATCATATCACAAGTACATAATTTTTATACACTTGTCTTGCTATCACGGGATCACCAACCGGAGTAGATACCTCAAAAGGTTTGATCGGCTCAGGTTTCACCCCAATACGACTGGCAACATACGGAATAATATAAGAGAGTGTAGAACCCGGATCTATCAATACATATGCATCATGGGAAAATATGGATAATGTACATGTAACCACATTCGGGGAGGACTCGAGATCCTGTCGTCCGGCTAAAGCATACACTCGGGGCTGAGTGACACCTGAAGTAGATGCTACCCCTCTACCTCTAGCTCGACCTGCTGATATCTTGGGAGTCTGCCCTACCGGGCGCACTGAAGATGAACCAGCCACTGATCCTGTGGGCTGAACCCCAACTCTACCACTCATCGATGGGCAATCTCGCATCATATGCCTAACCCGGCCACATGCATAGCAAGCATCCAAACCCTGGCGACACCGTCCGGAATGTAACCTACTGCACTGGCTGCATTGCGGTACTGGGGGTCTCCCCTGGCTATAATCTCCCCCCAACTGAGAATTTGGGGCCCTCGAACTCTGGCTCTGTCCTGAACAAAAGGTGCGATCAAATCTCCTACCCGTAAATTGAGGAGGCACACTAGTCACCGACTGGCCTGATTATCTAGAATGTGTATGCCTTGATCCCCCTCTATAATCACTGCCTGCCCCCATAGATCTGGCCCTCTTGCTTTGCCTCCTATCACTTCACGATCACCCATTTGTGGTTACTGTCATCCCTCTAAGTTCTGGGCATGGGCTTGTATTCGTGAAATATCCATCCCATCTTGGAACGAAGCCGTCAAACAATCCTTGAACAAATGTGGCCCCAAGCCACTCACAAACCTATGTACCCTGTCTCCTATATTGGCCACCATGGTTGGGTCATATCTAGCCAATGAGTTAAATTTAAGGCTATATTCCCAGGAACTCATATTTCCATGCTTTAGACTTAAGATCCTATCCGCTCTAGCTCGACGGACCTCGGGTGGCAAATAGTGTCGGATGAAAGCATCTACAAATTCTTGCCACACGGGAGGAGGCGCATTTTATTTTCTTGATGCTAGCCAATTATTATACCACAATACCGCCACATCTCGGAGTCTATAGGATGCCAACTCCACAGATTCAGTTTCGGAGGCATGAATAATCCTCAATGTTCTCACATCTCATCAATAAAACCTTGCGGGTCCTCATCCGGCTTTGACCTGAAAAACTCCGGAGGATTTAAACTCATAAAATCACGGGCCCTGATACTAGCTGCCCGATCACTTGAACTCACATTATGCCGCTGTGCCTGAGCGGCATCCAATTGTGTCAATAGATGAATAGCCTCGGTCACTTGTTGACCCGAAGCAGCCAGTGGAGAAACTGGAGCTGAAGCTCCTCCTTGTTCTTCTACATTGGGCGGGGTAGAGGAATTATTAGATAGGGCCTTATTATGTGACTCGCCCTCTTCTACATTCATTGGCGGCTCTTTTTCTACTCGCCTTTTTATCGTAGTTTTTCCCTTCTGGGCGGCTGTAGCTTTTCCTTTTGGTGGCATTTCGGAAATCATAACACACTATTTAGGGAGGAGAAAGTCTTATAATACAGCTCTATCGCACGATCTCTTAAGATGAAAGATGGTCATTCTTCCCAAACTCCCTGTAGCCTCCTATTTATTAGCGTGGCGCGCAACACATCATAAACAAGACTCTACTAGACACGGCTCGTAGACACTTCCTAGGACTGAACTGCTCTGATTCCACTTTCGTCACGGCCCCTAGCCGGGTCGTGACAAAATCAATGCTCCGTAAGTGTGTCGGAGATCCGACTAGAATCGTACCTATGGATGATGTTCAAGTTACGGAAAAGTTGGTTTATCAAGAGGTACCTATTGCAATAATAGATAGGCAAGTGTGAAAGCTTAGAAATAAAGAGGTAGCCTCAGTTAAGGTCTTGTGGTGGAACAATAATCGAGTAGAAATGACTTGGGAAGCAGAAGAGAACAAGAAGTCCAAGTACCCACACTTGCTTCCGCCCTCGGAGAAGATTCAAGATGAGACATCATTATTATGAGGTATGTATGCTTTCTTTTTATGCCTTTGGGCGTGTGTGGCCATAATTTATTGCTATTGCATTGTAGCCCTGTGAGGCATTGTTATTGTAGGCTGTTGTGACAGGATGGTAGCGCCATATTACAAGGGAAACTCTGGCGAAATTTTTATGGAATTCCTGAGAACTTAACATTCGAGGACGAATGTTTTAAAAGGGGGGAAGAGTGTTACACCTCGAAAAATTTCATGTCGTCATGTGGTGGATAGACTAACGCAGGGTGAGATAAATAAGATGCCCCAACAAGTAATAAAGGTTACTTAATGGCTCTAATTAAGATTCCAAAGAGTTTGAAGCAAGAAAAGAAAGTTCTTTAAGAAAGGCGAAGTATACATTGTGTTTTGGAAAAGGGTTTGCCAAGTACTGAGCTAATGATGATTTAATAATGTGTGAAGAATATTTATGATTCCCCTTAGATGGCTAATGAAGTGTTAAATAATTTCTAAGAAGGTTCCATTATGATCGGAGATCAAACGGAACAATGAAAGTAACTTCGGAAAACTGGGAGTTATACGGTCCATATAAGGGACCGTATAGCCTGTCCAGAGAAGGTTCCTCTACTGGAAGCATTATACGGTCATATATACGGATCGTATAAGTTATATGGATCGTATATGTGTCTGTATAATACCGTCGGGAATGATTTTTAATTTTATAAAAGAGACCCCCAAGTCCTCATTTCTTATTTCATCCTTTCTCCACACCTCAACAAGGCTCTAGAATATTCTCCATACCATTTTAACATATACGCAAGAGAAATCAAGAGTTAAGCATCAAGAGTTGATGGAATCAAGAACATGAATGCTCATTAGGGTTTATACATGTTATGTCCCGTGTTTTCGGATAATTGGAAATCGAGAAATATTTTGATTCTAGTTGATGTGACTATGTTGGTTATGAAATCATTAATGTCAAGACATTGGGGAAGGCCGAGGGTAAATTTGGAATTTTGGAAATTAGTTTCGGGAATTACAAAACGAGACTTTTAATGAATTGGGCCAAGAAAAATTGATCAAGAATTGAGGCCCAAAGATAAAGGGTGGCCGGCCAAAGGCCAAGGCCCAAACCCAATTCCTTATGATCATGTGCCATGCATGTGGTCATATAATGGATATATATCAAGTTGCCTTGGTAATTATCAAGAACAAAACAAAAAAAAAATTGAAAAGTGAGCAACACCACAAAGAGGCTCTCGGCCGAATAGGGAAAGAGAGAAAGAAAAAAAAATTCCCAAGCCTTGTGTTTGATCCAAAAATCCTTGTTCTTCACATATTGTAAAGTACTTAAGACGCTCTCCGACGGGGTACAATTAGTTTGGCGGAAGGTGCGCGTTTGCGACAAGTCGGAAACTTAAGAAAAGGTAAGAATTTTGCCCCTCTAATATTATGGAATTGATATGAATGTGTTAAGGATTGAGAATAGACGAGAATTCCGTAACTTTGATGTGTAGATGGGACCGTATGTGTGTGTGTGGTTAGTGTTGGGGCCGTGAGTTATAGGAAATAGAAGGCCATGTGAATTTGGTCTTGTTTAGTTGGTTGTTGCGTCGTTGTGACATTTATGACGTAAATGATTGTTTAATGAATTGAATTGGCGTTGGAAAATGATTTCGGAACATTATGGGAAAGTATATACCTTTGGTGTATTTGTGTATATCATTGTATATTTATGATGCTAAAGACATTAAATGTGACTTATGGTTGATGTTAATGAATTTGGAATGAAACAATGCGAGTTAGAATGTTCGCCGTAAGTTTTTGATGTTTTGGATGAAATATGGAAAGTAATGAACTTCGGGAAATTTTGTATATTGTTGGAGTGTAATTGGGATGGGTTTGAATAATCTTGAATGGGTGAATGAATACAATAATGTGGGCGTAAGTTTGGAATTGTGAAGTTTGAATGAAAGTTGTCAACTTGTGTAGTAAGGTAGAATTTTGAAGTTAGAATGATTTGATTGCGATTTATGTTGCTTGTGATGTTTGGGTTGTTGTTGTTGATTTATTTTGAGCCGAGCTAAGTCTCGGGGGTGTTACATTTATAGGGGAAATGCTGCCGAAATTTCGGTAGCCAAGTATAACCCAAAGATTGAGATGTTAACTTTCATGAATAGTAACTGGTAAAAGTGACCATTTGCAGTTTTTGGACGAAACGGGAATTGAGATTTGACGAGCGTAAGGCGCAATCCAGGTATGTAAAGCCTACCTTTCCTTCTTTTGGCATGTCCTAGTTATACTAGGTTAAGATCGGACCCTCGGGGATAATTCTGCTCTTGGAAATCCGAGTTTAGTTTTGGCCACTATTCATTCAGCGCAATTGAAACATATTCCTTATAATTGGTTGCAAGAATGTTCAAACCTTCATAACTTTTGCTATTGTGTCCGAATCTCTCCGAAACTTTCGTAGATGGCTTTATGGAGCCTAAAGTCTGTGATTTGTGTCCGCCGCCTCGACTTGACTCAAGGTGGGCCCACAAGCCCCGAGGCTTCCCTTATTTGGTTTGTTTGGCTCATTTTCGTTCGATATGAAAAATAAATATTTGCCTATGACTCAAAGGTCCGTTTGAAATTTCCTATATAGTTATTGAACGTTTGCACTATGAATGATGTTAGATTTTCGGAAAATGACCTGTGAATTGTTTTTCAAAGGTTTTGCAGTTTGGAACTTCGCAACTTCCATATATTAACTCTGATCGAACTGACTCCTACTCCGAGCCTTCTGGCGTCGGTATATGCCTATATGTAATTATATGTCGAGTCCTGTAATTTACTTTTGATATGCATATGGTTCCTTCACTACTCCGTTCGTGCCATTCGCTATGATTTCGTTCGTCGGTACCCGGGCCGGCTTTGTGATCGTGCGTGCTATACCATATTCGGAAGTATGATGTGTTACGGTTTCCGAGGCCTCGCCATAGGGCCGGTTACCGTCTATGGAGTTATGATGTGATATGGCATTTGATATGTTCTGATGATGTGATATGTGTGTGATACGATTTGTCTGGAGACTGTACGGAGATTTGAAAAACTTCTGGAGTATGATGCGTTGTGGCACCAGCGTCGGGGGGTGACCACGTTCCTAAGCCCTATACATGACTTTTATTTGCATTTGTACATTTATCTTCCGTACAGGTTTGATTTGCTACTTTGACGTTTGTGTTTGTTCCTTCTGACTCCAGTTATAATTGTGATTTCTGTACCTTCTGCTTTACATACTCAGTACTTCTCCCGTACTGACCCCCTGTTCTTCGGGGGGCTGCGTTTCATGCCCGCAGGTACAGAAGCTCGTTTGGGTGATCCTCCGGTTTAGGCTACCAATTCTGCTATTTTGGAGAGCTCCCCTTGATCCGGAGCTTAACCTTTGGTACATACCTTTTGCTGTGTGTGTTTCTGTACATTTGTGGCTGTGTGGGTACGGCGGGGCCCTGTCCCGTCATATGTTCGTATGTTCTGTTTTGTTTTAGAGGCCTGTAGTCATATTTGTGGGTCGTGGGTCCGGTGTGTTTGTATGTGGATCTGTTTTGCGTTCTTAAGCGGCCCGTATACTACTATGGCCAAGACGGCCCATGAGTTCGTACGTGTGTGTGTGTGCATTTGGGCGATGTATATTCCGCCACTTTTCTGATTTTGATATGACTGTTCTGCACGGGCGACCGCTTAAGATAAGTGTTCGATCAATGTTTGTGTGACGTTTGCTATTAGTTATCAGTTTGAACAACGTATGTTAAGTCTGAATGAGTCTTAATATGATGATCTGGGTTGTGAGTCTGTTTGAGGTGCCTAAGTAGGGCACCAGTCGCGGCCCACAGGGTCGGGTCGTGACAATACAAGTCAAGAACTTCTTTAATGGTGAACTTGGGGTTTTCTCAAGTGGAATATTTTCATCCAAAGACCTCTTCTACATTATCAAAGGTAAGATTTATGTTCATTTCATGTTATTAAGAGTATTGAGAGGTTAAAAGACTTGGATTATGGAAGAAAGTGCAAAAATGAAGTCTAAATAGGGGAATAATGGTGTTCTTGAATTGTGACTTGATTTGAACTATAGTTCTTGACATGTTATGAATATAATCTTGTTATAAATGATATTAAAAGTGTTGAAGAAGCATTGTGTGTTGACGAATATGATGTAGTGTGGTAATTTTAGTTATGGATGATTTGAAATAGAATTGAGAGAATTGAATAATGTATGGTTGATAAAGATTGTTGATTATGATAATGTGATGTTGTATTGATGTTTGGGAGCTGTTATATCATATGGAGGAAGTTGTAGAAATAGAGGAAATGCAGCCCAATTTTCGTTGGCTTCAGCTTGAGCCTAAGTATGTTTCCAATTATATAATCTTAGTATGAATTCCTTTGAATGTAGAATTACGAACTTGGAAGGAAGCGTATATTCGGCAAGTTAGAAAGGAAAAAAGATATGTAAGGCTAGTCCCTCCTTTTTCTAAGGCATGATTCTTATGGCATGACTCCCTTCGTCTTTCCATGACCTTCTTACATTCCGAAAACTATGAGTCTATATATACAAAGAGCTTCCCATGAGATAAGATAAGAGATATGTTACGAAGATGATAATGATGATGACGAGTCTAAGTCTAGAGATTCTAAAGCTCATGATATGATATATCTACGAAGCTAATGATGCTTATACGATCCTTTGACGTGGCTCATTGTTGTTACACTCACCCTACAATGTTTGTTCCTTCAAGGTGAGGCAAGACGCTCATGACTACGCCGTAATGGAAATCGGTGGTTCTTGACCTTACGTCACCTCGATAGAGTTATAGTTTATCCTTGAGTTCTAATGCATGCTTTATGATGTGTATATGATAGTGAGATTACACTGTTCTTATATGGCCGGGCAGACACCGCTAAGGCGGGCAGCATATACACTATGTCTAGAGGGCATGGGCAGACACCACTAGTGGGCGGCATGAGATGATTACCCCGGACACGGGAGGCCTGGACGTGGGCTAATGATGATCACAGCGCACCTATACGGTCGGGCAGCTTATATATGTACATACTTGGTATGATGTTATTTATGATGTAAGTCAGCATGCATTATTCCATCATAAGTGACATTCAGCTACAGGTTGTTTCATTACATAATGTTTCCTTATCTTTTCGATATGTTATTATTATTCATGCCTTACGTACTCAGTACAATGTTCGTACTGACGTCCTTTCTTTTGGGACGCTGTGTTCATGCCCACAGGTAGACAGGAAGGTAGGCCAGATTCCTAGGAGCTACTCGGCAGATTTACAGGAGCACTCTATTATTCCGGAGGTGCCATTTTTGAGATATTATTTTGTGTACATATATTTGGGCAGGACGGGGTCCTGTCCCTTCCTTATGTCTAACACTCTAGTACAGGCTCGCAGATATGTATGTGTGGGTAGTATTGTCTCATGAATCCATCAGTGTATATTTTGTATATCATTTTGCAGCCGTGAGGGCATATGTATGTGTATGTATTATCTTGGAGTCTATATGTGTTCAAGATGAGTATGATGACTAGCGTAATGAGTGGTGCTTGGTAGTCAGCTCCGGGTACTCGTCACGACTAGTAGGGTGGTGGCAGAATATGACTGGGCATGGCTTGAATACATGAATGTGAAGGAAACATGTCATGAAACATGAGGCATGAAATGATGTGATTACATGAAAACATGGATACTGAAGCATGAGACATGAAATATGCCCGCTGGATATATGACATGAGCGTGAAACATCAGACATAACATGACATGGACTGTGGGAATTTACCTTGAGCGTTCTCTGCTTGCTCTTCAAGCAAAAATGGGTATTTGGATTTCATATGTTCCTCGGCTTCCCATTTAGCTTCCTCAACTTTCTGACTTCTTCATAACACTTTCACTGAAGCCACTTCTTTAGTTCTCAACTTGCGAACTTGACGATCAAGAATGGCTAGGGGATCTCCTCATAGGTCAAACCATCCTTAACTGTAATCGTATCACCAGTAACAACCAACGACGGGTCTCCTACACACTTCCTTAACGTGGATACATGAAACACTGGATGTACAGCAGCCAACTCTTGGGGCAACTGAAGGTCATAAGCTACTAGACTGACCTTTCATGAAATTCTGTAAGGTCCAATATATTTGGGATTAAGCTTCCCTTTCTTCCCAAATCTCATAACGCCCTTCATGGGTGAGACTTTAAGGAACACCCAATAATTAACTTGAAAGTCTAAGTCTGTTCGCCTCACATCTGTGTAAGACTTCTGGCGAATCTGAGCTGTTTTTAAACGCTCTTGAATCAACTTGACTTTCTCCATCGCCTAATAGACCAAATCTGGCCCTAACAATTCTACTTCACCAACTTCAAACCAACCAATCAGTGACCTACACCTTCGCCCATACAAAGCTTCAAAAGGTGTTATCCTAATGCTAGCATGATAACTGTTATTATAGAAAAACTCGATGAGGGGTAAGTGATCATCCCAATTACCATTGAAATTTAAGACGCATGCTCTTAACATGTCCTCCAGAGTCTGAATAGTATGCTCTGCCTGGCCATCTGTCTACGGATGAAAATTTGTGCTAAGGTTCACCTTGGTACCTAATCCTTTCTGAAAGGATTTCCAGAAGTTCACTATGAACTGAGCACCACAATCTGAAATAATAGACAATGGGGTCCCATGCAATCTGGCAATTTCATTAACATATAATTTTGGGTAGTCCTCTGCTGAATCTGTGGTCTTGACTGGCAAAACGTGTGCCGACTTAGTAAGCCGTTCAACGATCACCCATATAGAGTCATGTCTCCTAGCTGAACAAGGTAGACCTGATACAAAGTCCATATTGATCATTTCCCATTTCCAGACAGGAATATCAATATTCTGGGTGAATGGAATACCTGGAGTTGTGAGCTTTTAACATGATTCTCTCTCTGAGCCCATCTACATCTGGAACACATAATCTGTCTCAGTACCTCAAGGTACCATCATCTCCCCCTTTTTCAAAAGCCATCATCTTATGTTGTGAATCCCCTCTCTCTGCTGCAACAAGTAGGGATCACTAAACTATTTCTCTTTGACTTCAACCACTAAGGAGGAAAGAGCTCTATTCTGAACAACCACGCTGCCATCCTCGGAGTCCAAAAGTCGAACTCCAAGACTGGCCAAACGGTGAACTTCCTTGGTCATAACTCTCTTATCTGCATCAAAGTGGGCTGAACTCCCCATGGAAAGCTGACTAAGAGCATCGGCTACAACATTCGCTTTACCCGGATGATAGAGAATATCGACATCATAATCCTTAAGCAATTTAATCCATCTCCTTTGCCTAAGATTCAGCTCCCTTTTCTTGAAGATATACTTTAGGCTTTTATGATCTTTGAAAATATCAACATGCACTCCATACAACTAATGACGCCATATCTTAAGTGCAAAAATTACAGCTGCCAACTCTAGGTCATGAGTCGGATAATTCTTTTCGTGAACTTTGAGCTGACGAGATGCATAAGCTACAACCTTACCATGCGGCATTAATACACATCCAAGACCCACTCCCAAAGCATCACAATAAACTACGAACCCTTCGGTTCCCTCTGGTAGTATCAAAACTGGAGCAGAAGTCAATATCTTCTTCAACTCTTCAAAGCTTCGCTCACAATCATCTGACCATTGAAACTTAACCTTATTCTGAGTCAACTTAGTTAACGGAGCATAAATAAAGGAAAATCCTTCTACGAAACGTCTATAATAGCCTGCCAGACCCAAGAAACTTCTTACATCAGAAATTGAGGTGGGTCTTAGCCAACTCCTTATGGCATCAATCTTCTGAGAATCAACTTTAGCACCTTCACCTGAGATCACATGGCCTAAGAACGCCACTGAATTAAACCAAAACTCACACTTTGAGAATTTTGCAAAAAGTTCGATCTTTAATAGTCTGCAACACAATTCTGAGATGTTCTGCATAATCAGCCTCATTACGGGAATACACCAAAATATCATCAATGAAGACAATGACGAATAAGTCAAAATAAGGCTTGAAGACCCTGCTCATAAGATCCATGAAAGAAGCTGGCGCATTTGTCAACCCAAATGACATAACAAGAAATTCAAAATGGCCATAACGGGTTCTGAAAGTGGACTTCGGAATATTAACTTCCTTAACCTTTAACTGATGATAGCCTAATCTGAGGTCAATCTTGGAATAACATTGGGCGCCCTTAAGTTTGTCAAATAAGTCATCTATTCTAGGAAGAAGGTGCATGTTCTTAATGGTGACCTTGTTCAATTGACGGTAGTCTATATACATACGGAAGAAACCATCTTTTTTTGGGACAAGTAAGACTGGCGCACCCCAAGGCGAAACACTAGGCCTAATAAACCCCTTGTCAAGAATATCTTTCAACTGGGCTTTTAACTCTTTTAACTCTGCTGGAGCCATTTTGTATGGCGGAATAGATATCGGCTGAGTGTCGGGGAGTAGATCAATTCCAAATTCAATCTCCCTGTCAGGAGGGACTCCTGGAAAATCTGTGGGAAAGACCTCTAGAAATTCATTTACAATTGGGATGGACTGGAGAGTTGGAGTCTAGGCATCTGAATCCTTCACTCGAACTAGGTGGTAGATATAACCTTTGGAAATGATTTTTTTGGCTTTTAGGTAAGAAATAAATCTACCCCCGGGTACTACTGAATTATCTTCCCATTCTATGACTGGCTCATTAGGAAACTTGAATCTTACAACTTTGGTTCTACAACATACCGTGGCATAACCTGAAGCTAACCAGTACATACTCTTGATCATATCAAATTCTACCATTTCTAATTTCGCTAAGCCAGTTATGGTTCTGCGGTGATAGACTATAACTGGGCAACCCCTACAAATACGCCTAGCTATGACTGACTCTCCCACTGGAGTGGACATCTCAAAGGGTTCATGCAACTTTTTCGGTTCAAACCAGCAACAAAAGGGGTTACATAAGATAAGGTGGATCCTGGGTCAATAAGGGCATATACTTCAAAAGCGAAAGCTGTGAGTGTACCTGTGATGACAACATCTGCTCTAGGCTCTGTATCTTGACGACCTATCAATGCATACAAACAGTTCTGAACACCACCTGTATTACCGGACCTTGCCGTTCCATGCCTCCGCTGGGCCTGATTGTGACGAGGAGCTGCTGAATTTGTTAGTTGTGTCAGATTACCTCCGTACCCTGTCTAGCTGATGGACAATCCTTCTAAAAATGGCCTTTCTGACCACATCTAAAGTATGCATCAGTACTTACATGACACTCACCTGAGTGTCTCTTATTACACTTGTTGTATATCGGATGCGTATAAGTTGACTGACCCATACTAGCCTGAGAGTAAGAACTTGATGGCCTGAAATTCTGCTTCTTATCATTACGGAGCTTGGGGACTGGGGAACTTGTTGTGGACGGAGTAGGTCCTGCTGACCTGTTCTTAAAGAACTTTCTATTTCCATTACCGCAGAATTGTCCAGTAGACTTGACCCTCTTGTTGAACTCCTTGTCTTTCTCTTTTTGCAAGGCTTCCTCCTCCTTCAGCCTTATCTCGTTCCTTTGTACGAAAGCAACCATCTTGGAGATAGTCATCCCCCCATTTTGTGCAGCAATATTGACCCCATCATACAAATAGGAATCAAGACCCCCAACAAATCTCCTCACTCTTGCCCTCATGTCTGATACCATATTTGGAGCATGCTTAGCCAGACTAACAAACTCCAAATTGTAGTCCTGAACTGACCTGCCACTCTGCCTAAGCTTCAGGAATTTCTCAGCCTTAGCTTCCCTGACCTCTACTGGCATGAAGTGGTCTAGGAATGCACTTGCAAACTCATCCCATGTAGCATCATGTGCATCCTCACCTTGGGACAATTCCCAAGATTCATACAAGTGTTAGCAATGCTCTGTAGCTGATGAGCTCCAAAAGTAGCTGCTTCAGTTTCAGTAACTGTCATAATCCTGAAGAGTTTCTAAAGAGCATCAATGTAGTCCTGAGGGTCTTCGTCTTTCTTTGTCCCCGTGAAGACTGGGGGATTCATTCTGATGAAATCCTTAGTCTTAGAAGACTCTCCATTATTTCCTGAAATTGACCCAGATTCCTGACGTTGAGCCTGAGCTACTACCAGTTGTGTGAGCATGTTGATAGCACTCTTAACATCCCCATCCGAATCACTTGGAGGTGTAACTGTAGGAGCGGTTCGGGCTGCTGTCTGACTCAGAACGGTCTCTTCGCGAGCTTCTTCTATAGTAGCGCCTTGGCTGGTGGCTGTGGCCTTTCTGGTGTATTTCCTTTTCGCGGGCATTTTCTGAAAATACGTACATGCACAAATTAGAAAGGCATCCTGAGAGTACTGCTCTAACTGCACGATCTAGAGTATGAAGGAAGTGAGACAATCCTAAATGTCTTGGTGGTCAACTGTTTATAAGTATGGGGCTCACACATATAAAAGTGACCCCAATGGACACGGTTTCACAAACTCCCTAAAGAAACTTGAACCTAGGCTCTGATACTAAGCTTTGCCACGCCCCGAACCATGGCCTGGACTTAACACGGCACTCGGTGTCTGACTGTATGTGACCGAGCGAACCACATGGCTTGCTGAATAATCATGAGGCATACATGAGCGGAAATATAATGTGAAATGCATGATGAGCTTTTGTAAAACAACATAGTAAGTCATAATATTAAACATGAGTACTTAGTTAAGTCATGAATGGGGGCAATATCATAAATGAGCCAAACCGGCTAACCAACTCTGGAAATCTAACATAACACTTGCCTTGTCTATGAAACCTCTAACATGAGTCTGAAACATGTAATATACTTGATGGGACAAGGCCCCCAGCATACCTTTAGATGCAAAACTAAATAAAGAAAGACAATGTCTAAACCCCAAATGAGATAGGGTTCACCAATAAGCCGATACGTGCAGATCCTAATGAGCAAAGGCGTCGTCCTGTAAATTCGTACTTGCATCGTGAAATATAGGTCCCCGAGCAATAAAATGGGGCATCAGCACATTGAATGTACTAGTATGTAAAGAAACTAAGAGAAATAACATGGTACATGGAATAACATGATAAGAACTGAAACTGAAAACCTGGACATGAACATGAGCATGAGCATAGGTACATATATATATATATAACATGAGTAAAACATGGTAAGTAGGGAGAGCATTTCATAATCCAACAACATGATATCACCATGTGGGTACGTGGAGTCTAGTACCTCGCCGGACTAGCAGAGCCCCCATACCTTGCCAGGGTATAAGGTGTAACGTGCCTGATGGAATTCATTTAGTGTAAAATTAAGGAATCATCCTAACTGGGAGGAGCGATCCTTGTCCTACGGTGGCTACGTAGTTTCAGGCTATCTGAGCCTTCTCGGTAACTTGTGCAACTCCCAAAAACATGAGCATGATATAGTTGGCTAAGAATCCCATGATTTTTCGTGAATTAACTTGTAAACATGATTTCATGAAATAACTTGTATTTAGCATGTATGTATCTTGTATCATGGCATGAGAGTAATTATGTAATATAAGTGCTCGAAAAGTTGTAAAACATGTAGTATATTTCATGAAAATATCATAATAGTCATAACTTGCATGTAAGAACCTATGGAATGCAATGTATGGGTTTTCATGGATTACAGACAGATTCTCAATAATCATAATGATGTATCAAGAACACAATGAAGAATTTATAATAACTTAATACATAATATAACATGGGGTATGGACCTAGGGTTATCATGAACATGGTTAAAACCCTAGTTTTTGTCAAGCTTCACACTTTATGGAAGAAGAAGTTTGGGAAAGAACAATGATGTTCCCACACGTAGATAGAAACCCTACATACCTGGTAATGCTCCAAAACTTGAATTAAAGGCTTGAACTTTGAAGAAGATTTCCAAAATCTTGAATCTTGAACACTGAGATGGGTTTTCTTGAAAACCCTAGGTTAAGAATGATGATTTCTTGTTTAGATTACAAGGATATATATTAGAATTGACTTGGAATGATTAGAATAGGCTTACCTTTGTGTTTTTGATGATGGGAGAGGGTAGGAGGTCGTTCTAGGGCTTGAAGGAATGAAAAATAATGATTTGGAATGATATGGACAAATATATATGTTTTCGAACATTAAATTTTACGCCCAGCAAAATACTGGCCGTATTTTGAAAGACGGGCCATATTTTGAAATACGATCGGTATTTTGTTTGGACTGCAGTACGACTCAGTAAAATGATAATAACTCTTTGTTCAAATGTCTTTTTGACCCCCATAATATACCGTTGGAAAGGTATTTTAAAGCTCTAAAACTTCCATCAAGGAAGTTTTTCTAAATTCCAAATACGATTTGAAATACGAGCCATATTTAAAAATACAGTCCGTATTTAACAATGAAATCTCCCAATGCCAAATTCCAGAATGCTCAGTGATCTTTCGTGCCAACTTACGACTTGAAATACGGACTGTATACTGAAATACAGTAACAGTTCATGGGCATAAACCCCCATCTTATAACTGAAGAGCAAATTCCAATTCCCACATTCTTCATCTGGTTTCCTAAGTCTAGAAATTATGGTCAAAGCTTAGGTTAAAGGTACGAGGTGTTACATGAAGCAGGCAGCTTTCTCAGATCGCAAAGAAGAAGATCAAAGTTGTATTCCCAATGCAGTTTCAGGTAACACAATATTTTAATGATACTGTAAATAAGAACTGTGATGAAATTCAATATGTTTAAAATTATTGGCAATTTTCAGATAAGTAGAATGTTAGTGGACTTACTTTGTATCCATGACAATGATTTGTCGACATTTGTTTCCATGGACGCCAGCAATCTTTATTGCACCACAACTTACAACAACAGCAAGTATGTCTATTTATAGGGGTGTCGTGAATACTATTTCATGAAATGACAAATAAGTATACTTTAAATACACAGTGAAGTACTCCTTACCAAATTCCACACGTCGTGGCTCTTGGTCCAGGTTTGCTAAAGATACTGTGTTTAATCTTGTTGGAGCAAGCAATGGTGGATCCTCTACATTGTCTCCTTTTACTTGTTCAACAATAGTAAATCTATCTAGAACCCATTCAAACCTATTGACAGGAATTCCATAGGGTAGAGGTGGTCTAACTTTTGCAGTTGATATCAAATATGTGTTGAAGACAGTGAAATTCTTTTCATATTTTCCTATGTCATCTCCATACAAAACAACAACAACTTGTTCTTCCTGTATTTACAAATAATCAGTTAAATAGATATTAAAGCTTTATGGTAGGGCATGGTAACGCATAGAAGGTAAACATTTAATAAAATGAATGGATTATTTGAAAATTCACAGAGCATGTGGGCACCAAAACTGCAGCTCAGATCAGAAGCCATGCTCAGAAGTTTTTCTCAATGGTTTACTCCTCTTATCCCATTTTATCTATATGCCGCCTTCTAAAGTAAGTCATATTGTTTACGACTCTAAAGGCATCCATCCAGTCATTAATAAGAGTCGAATCTGTTTCATATTGGTTATTGATGTTCAATGTTTTCTTGTGATTCAGGTTGTTTTTGAATCAACTAATAGTGATACAAGCTTCGTGAAATCCATTGAGATTCCTTATCCTCGACCTAGAAGAAAGCTAATGCACCCTTATCCACGTAAAATGGCTACTCAAGTTAAAAATGGAATCCTAGCTCCAGAGAAATCAAAGAGGACTGTTTCATCTGATCTCTGTCTCTCCGAACCAGAGAGTCAGTCGCCTACTTCTGTGTTGTCTGCCCGTGGTTCCCATGCATTTGGCACGGTAGATTCAAATGGGCAATAAAGTTGGAATAAAATTGTAGGAAACATCCTATCAGAGAATAAAAAATGTTTGTCATTTCTTTCATCTGCTTAAGCCTAAACTTTGGTGGACAAAAGCTATCATGTACATAAAAGGAGGATGTGCATAGCATGACATGTTAATAACAACAAACTTGACACAAGAAAATGAATAACACTAAACAATGCTGGCTTTTATGTCTCACAAGACAAAATATTCGCAATAGCATAGGCAAAATATCTTCGAAGCAGTAAAAACACTAGTAAAAGAAAGATTATTAATAAGGGCTCCGCAAATGAATGTTTTTTTATTCATATATTAAAAATATACTTATATGAAATTTAATTATTACTAAAATAAATTATATTTCTTAATATCCATGCTCAGTTATGCTTTTTAAAATCAAAAACAAATAAGATGAAACAATTTTTAACAATTCAAGGGTAAGGAGAGATGTATATAACAAATAACCAAACAGATTGTTACCGAACAAACTTCATCTTCCAAAATACTCCAAAAAAAATCATATAAATCTGAAACACAAAACAGTCTCCATAATAATTATCTAGTTCTTAATTAAATGATGTGAATACCCACGATATATCAAGAAACACTCTCTAATTCTCATGTGAAAGAAACACCAAATCTAACATCAAAACGTATTGAAAATACTATAGATTAAAATAAGAAAGAAATTATAAATTATTGGAATAGTAACAATGGAAGTAGCAAGATTACCATCTCATCTTGAGCAATCATGATTTGAAATCGTATCTGCCCATCCTTACTCTATCTTGCTCTAGCTTTTTCAATAAGCTGTACTTTGCATGTCCACTCTCTCGTTTCCGGAGTTATTTCATTAATATTAAGTCTATATTCCATATTTTGTAGTAGATACTGTAAAACGGGGAAAAGCAAAAAGAAGATATGGTTAGTATACTAAGTGATAAAAGTAAATAATGCAAAATAAAATGGAGAAAGAACAAAACAGTACTTGGTTATGCTATATTATCTTTGCAATTTTTTTTTGAATGATTTCATCATAAACTACATTATATGTCAAGCGATCATCATGATCAGTTGCTATTAGGGGCCGAATTAGCATTTTTATATAGTTTGAACTCTTTGCTCTTGATGAAGCAACGTAAAGTTGACCATGTGAAAAGGCAAGTTCTCACAAATAAATTCCAACTATATCCAATGTTTGACCTTGTGTTTTATTTATGGTCATAGCAAAACATAGTCGTATAGGAAATTGTGTCCTTTTGAAAGGAACTGACATTTTTTCATCTTGAGATGCTATTAATGGTATTCTTGGGATAAAGACATGTGGGTCTTTGAAGTCACCAAATGAAATCTTAGCACTTATAACATGTGTTATAAAGTCACAGCAAGTCAATCGTGTACCATTACATAACCTTCACACGGATTTAGATTTCGTAATAATATAATTGGAAAATTCTCTTTTATTGATAACTTATATGGCGGCAAGCTGAAAGGGTTAAGAGTATGTAATAGGTCCTCAAATTGTGCCTAATCATTAGGTTCAATGGTTTCATCAATACCGACAAATGTTTTTGATGTTCTTGGAAATTTAGCTATAAGCATGTCATTTATTTCGTTTACGAAATCATTTTTTGCTTTTAGAATAACACGAGAATTTGAGGAATATGTTATTGAGAAAAATGTGTGCATATTTGGATACGTTATTGTGAAAAATTTATCTAAAGATTCTCTTTCGGTTGTAAAAGGAATAATAAAGAATCTGGAATTTCAATATTATTTGTAGAATTAACTTTCTCTTGTCCATTTCCAGTTTTCATTAAATAATCACAGAATTGAGGATCTGCTTTTGCTCTCATATTTTCGGATAAGGGCAATCTTTCAAGTTCTTCCCAAATGTCAGAATATAATAAACTTTCATTAATAAAATCTTCTTTTTTTTCCGTTTCACACAACAGGAAGCGTTTGTCTGAAATCACCTCCAAAAACCACAACTTTTCCACCAAAACGTATATTTGTATCCATGAGGCCTTTCAAGAGTAAATCAAAAACTTCAATCATTTTTTTTTTGGCCATTGACACTTCATCCCATATGGTTAATTTTGCATCTCTAATTAAGCATGCTAGTGCACTTTGTTTGCTAATATTGCAACTAAACGTATCATCAACATTTATTGGAATTTTAAAGAGTGAATGTGCAGTTCGTCCAACAGGAAGAATGGAAGCAGCTACACCGGAAGTAGTTGTTGCCAATGCTATATATCCTTTAGACCGTATAGTTGCGAGTAAAGCACGATAAAAGAATGTTTTTCCTGTTCCTCCTGGACCATCAACAAGAAATGCTCCCGATCTATGTGAGAATATTCTCTCAATAATTATATTATAAGCTTTAAGTTGATCCCTATTCAGCTTTTTGCATAGTGAGACGTCTTCTTCACTAACGACAATTGTTCTCTCAAAATGAACTTCCTTTGCCTCTTTTGCTGTTTTGGAAGGTCGGATTGTTTGTTGAACAAGTTTAAATTCATTTATGCCAGCTCCCATAGAATGCAATATGTCATTAATATGACTTAAAACATGAAATCGAATTTTGTTTCTTCCAATATTGGGTAGTAACTTGTAATCTTCAGACATGGGTTGTTAAAATTGTTCCCACAATTCTCTTGGGTTCACTGGATTACAATATACTAATAATGTAGCAAACAAGCGTCTTAAACTATGTGGCATTTGATAACTTGTTGCTTCTAACATGCATTCAATCAAATTGTTATCATAATGTAGAAGACCTCGCTTTTCAACAAATTCTCTGAAGCTACTACATGGTACATCATCAACAATTCGTAAATCTTCATATGATTTCGGTCCTCTAACATTCATTAACAACAATCTTAGATAATAGCGTTCACCTTCTATAGGATAACATGTTACAACACGTCTAATAGTATGCCCTTTTTGTCGGCGTGACCACTTCCTGTCCTTAGGTGACCACACAAAATATTCAGGAAATTCTTTATACAACAAATTATCTTCTATAGCATTTGGGTTAGTTTTATTCATGTAAAAAAATTCAATTAGCATGGTCAACTTAATCATCGGATTATTTACAACTGCACGTATATCAGCATTGTTTTTAAATGAAACATATTGTTGTCCCTCAAGATGAATTTGTAGGGAACACACACTTGGTGAAATTTCACTGATAGAGAAACCAAACAAACGACATGTAGCTTCTGGTGGTGATACCTATCTAGCAGTCTGATATTCTTTTATTTCGTCAATTTCTACATTTTTCTCATTAGCATGTAAAAAAAATGAAATTTTGTCATGTCCTTTACAAATATATTTATATAGATACTTGATGACTTTAATGTCAGAGCATACTTCAACATTCATATGACAATTAAATTTTCCAAGTAAAAAAGGGTTGGATGGAACAACCCACGAATTATCCAAGTAGTGATCTCTTATCATAACTATTATTCCTGTATTTCATCTTCTATAAATTAGATAAGAATTAGCTCCTTTTGAGGTATGATCGGTGAAGCTTTTTGGATAATTAAACTTGCAACAACCCATCTTCTTCATGCAAGGATTTGTAGGATTTAGATTACCACAAGGACCATGCATCATGTGTTTAAGAACACATGAATATAAATATGGTTCTGCATCTTGATCAGGTAATTCAGCCCTAATGATACTATTATAAGATTCCAGTGTCAACAACTTGTATTCAGCAGTAAGTATTAGAAGGAAATGAGCATGTGGTAAACCTCGTTTTTGAAATTCAACGGTATACATAAAAGCTGCAACTTTTCCAAAAATATTTCGTTTTAGGATATCCGTTTTTAGTTCTTCTATTTTTTCTCTAAACACTCTGCTAATTACAGCAGGCCTATTTTGTGCTTCATCAATAGATACTAAATGTTCCTTTATTTCTGGCCAAGATGGATTACACGTCATGGTTATAAATAAATCAGGTTTACCAAAACGCTCGACTAATGCAATTGCATCCATGTAGCATTGGCGCATATCTCTAGGGCCACCAATAAAATAATTCGAGAGAAATCTTCTCTTACCGATATTTGAAGCATCTCTCCCACCGAATCTCAAAATATCAATGAGTCCTTGTAGTAAATCTGTTCTGAATAAATCCTGATTAAATGAATAAAAATCCAATATTTGTGTTTCAAGTTTTATATATTCGTCAACCGAATATTGCTTGAATATTATTCCAGTGTGTAAGATTTCATCTTCTTCATCAACTCTCATTTGCAGTTTGTAACAATAAGATTCACGAATGGACATCGTATTCCGTTTTCGCTTTCCCTTGTTCAGAATATCATCCTCTATTTCAAGATACCCGTCAAGAGAGTAAATTTTTCGTATGTTTGGTATCTCATCATTTTCATAAGTTGTAGGATGTCTACAAATATTCTCTATCCCACAAATTTTCTTAATACCACAATGCCATCCACTTTGGCCATGTGGAAACTATTACATCCCGTATTCTCATATGTTGGGAAGTGTGCGAGTTAAATGATATTAGTAACGGACACGAGGTTATCCCCCAAGCTTATAGGTGGTTAAAGTGATGGCACACATGTATCGTAAGGATTTGAAGTTAAATCGATCGAAGGAAATAAGCTTTGTCGAGTTCAACATTTATTTGAGTAAAATACGATCCAAGCTGTAATATCCCGTATTCTTGGACTAGAAAATTTAATCGTCCAATATGAGCAAATTTACCCGAGCCCGGAGAATTTGATCATATTCAAGGATAAAAAAAAATCGAGAGCTCGCTGTACAAAGAGTTTAAGGTTCCGAAATAATTTAGGACTTAACAAGTGTGACCATGGTAATTGGGAATAATATATTGTGTGTACCAAAAGGGACTATGGACTAGTGCTATGTCACATAATCATGGCAATGAGTATATGAAGTGTATTAAAATAATTGTTATTAAACTGAATTGAGATGAAGCAATTTATTATACGTGGATAATTAATGAATTGTGGATAATCTTTAATGTTTGCTATTCCACGTGGTGGCACAACTTAGTGACTAAGGCATAAATTCCTTTAGGTGGCACATTTAGGAGATGTGTGACCTGTAGTAAATAAATTACTAATTGGGACCCACAGTCCATTAGGGTGGAGTACAATACTTTATCTCATTTAAGTGAGATACTTCTTTAATTAACATGAGGGGCAGCAATAATTTAGCTAGGTAGCAATCGTGTATTATAGTTTTAGGACCGGAGAATTACCATTCTTTGCAATTGGTACAAAGTCTTGGATGGAGGCAGCAACTTATTAGTGTGTAAATATGCACACATCAACATTATTCCATGAACGTGCACAGCTATGTTGTTCAATTTTATTTCGAATTTCAGTCACTGCTTCGGTCTCATTGTTCCATTTCATCGTGTTGTTGAATGCGGGCTTTCTTCGATGGAAAGTAAAGTGGAAGAAGATCATTTCTGGGCATATAAGGTAAGATTTATTCTCTCCTAGGTATATTTAAATTCATCCCAGTCATAGCTAAATTGTGAGATGGGAAATACGAAATTAATTGCAGGAAATCGGAAAAATTGTTATTGTTATCATGTGGACTGTTTGGTGGGTGTTATAAATTGTTTGGTGTGCTGGAATATCATGGGAGTGGCTGTAGTTGTTGTTGTTGTGTTTTTGTTATACTATGTATATACGAAAATAAAGAAGTGTATACAAGTATCGGTATAGGAATGTATATTGGGCTGTTTTGGAGGTGATTTAAGAATGGATTTGATTCTATTTGGGCATGTATTTGTTGATACTGATGTTAGTATTGGAATTGATATTTTGGCTAAATTGGAGTCACAAGGATTATTAAGTTTTTAAGGAAAATGCTACCCGAATATCGTTAGATTTCTAAGTAATTAAGGATTGGTTTGAAAGAGTATTCTAATTTAATTATTGGCATATTTGGTATTATTTGTAGATTGTATGAGATTAGTGATATGTGGGCCGAATTCTATAGAGTTATGAAATGAGTTATTGTTCTGTTTCCATGGAATTTATGTGATGACGTTGTTGAAGTCTTTGTTGTGATTTGGAAATGATATGAAGTTTGGTTAGAACGAATTATACAGGGGATTCATTAAATCATTTTGTTAAGTTAATATTAGTTTAAAGCTAATTCCTACGGACTGAGTTGAACATATCGCTTTGGGATATAGACTTGCAGGTTCAAGAAATGAGACATGGGATGAGTAAGTAAGCGACAAGGTATGTGTAGCTATCCCTTCTTTCTTTTGGCATGTCTTGGATATAAGTGACGTATGATATGAGCTTTGGGGTAATTCTATTCATAAGTTTCGAGTGTGATTCATGATTCTTATTCACTTCTTAATGTTAGAACTCTTAAGGTAATTGAGCTATTGCCTCTCAAGTCTTCTATACATTGGATAGTAGTCGGTATATATAAGCTCCTATTCTTAGAGACTCTACGATGACTAATGTCCTTGACTTCCATAAGCTATTTCATATTATCTTGATACATGTCTATGATCCCTGAGGCTCTATTTGATATAGTCCATAGTGACATTTAAAGGGTACTCAACATGACTATCGCCTTTGATACTCGAGTGTTAGTTATTCCACTTATTCTATTGAGTCTCAGATGATGATTTAGTTGTATGTGGTGGCTCATGATATTCTACTCGCGCATACAGTTATCGCGTCATTCACCGAGTCCCGGGCCAGGTATGTATTTGTGCACAGTTTCACTGCATTGTTCACCGAGTCTCTCACTAGAGGGCCGGGTACGGTATATGTATATGATGATATGATGATATAATTATGGCACCGAGTCCCATGATGGGCCGGGTATGGTATACGTGTACACGACTTTATTCACCGAGTCCCATAATGGGCCGGGTATGGTATATGATAATGATATGCATGATTTTGTTTCGTAAGGCACAAGTACAGTGATTTCTTGATCATCATACTTGTCTCCTGGAATCTCTACTTCAGTTATGATCTTCCTTAATGTATTTCATGCCTTATATACTCAGTATATACCTCGTACTGACCCCCTTTCTTCGGGGGGAGGGGGGGCTGCGTTTCATGCTCGCAGGTACAGATAGTCGGTTTGGTGACCCTTCAAGATAGGACTTCCACTCAGCTGTCTTGGAGAGCTCTGTTGTTCCGGAGCCTAGACTTTTGGTACAGATCTTATGATGTATATATATGTTTATCCAAGGGTACGGCGGGGCCTTGCCCCGTCGTACTCTTAGAGGTCTGTAGACATATGTGTGGGTTGTGTACAGATGTTGTTCGGCTGTGTTAGCATGACTTATATTTGGGACTGTCCAGGTCGGGCACCAGTCACGGCCTAGGGGGTTGGGTCGTGACAGAAACAATAACAGATATTGTAAAGGATCATAACATCCATAATAATAATTTACTCTTTTTGTACAATTGATGTGAGTACAGATTTGAATATGAGGTGCCCGAATAGCACTACCATAATTCCATCATTTTCTTCAACCCATATTGCTGCAACTTCAGATGAGCTAGGCAGGTTATATACTCGCTGCTCTAAACCTGTATCACATCTAAGACCGATGTGAAAGTCTTCAAGGTTTGAAATATTTACCAAAGATCGAAGAAAGATAGAATATGGATTATTTGATAATATGTCCATCAGTTCCTTCACTACTGATTTAGAATTTTGTTGGAACAAGCCATCCTATATGATAATTCATTACTATTATCGTAGAAATACAACTGTAGGTTTTTTGGTTTTCCATCTTGAGGATACAAATCATTTATCAAATGATACATTTGTCCTTGAACTTTAAAGGTATATACACCACAATTTCTTTTAGCCAAATCTTTATGATACTTTGCACCAAGTGATGTAAATGTGAATAGGTTATTATGCATTCTGTCACACCCCAACCTTGGTGAGGCGTGATTAGCACCCGGCACCTTACGGAGACCGAGCGAACCAGCTGATAACTCGCATCCTTTATGTCTCAAATGGCAAAACAAGGCCAAGAAGGCCAACTATGAATATAAAATCATGCATACGTATATACATAATGGGCCTGCGGCATCCACATATCCACTAACAAGACATAACTGAGCTGTACACAAGAATATGTCTGCAAAGCCTCTATGAACATGACTGAAGTAGACAAATCGAAACAGGGCCCCTGACATACCGTCTTGTCACAAAAAAACATGCACAACTCAGACTCGGCAATGCTCCAGGAAGAGATGGAGCCCACCAATCAAAACTTATACCTGAAAGTAGCCTACTGCGGAAGATCCTCGTCTCGTCTACTTGCACCTCGTACTCTTATTAAGATCTCTGTCATGTAAACTACTCGTCTAAAGGAAAAAACATTCATACACATCCATACACAATATACATATATATGCATTCATATACATTTACTATACATACATCTATCATATCCGTACACGGCCCTTTCGGCACTCGGTGTCATCTATACCTAGCCCTTTCGGAACTCGGTGTCATCCATACACGGCCCTTTCGGGACTCGTTATTACCCGTACACGGCCCTTTCGGGACTCGTTGTTATCCATACACGGCCCTTTCGGGACTCGTTGTTATACCTAACTGATTAGTAGGAATGCAATGCATACATACATACATATATATAAAAATACATAAATGAAATCAACGTCATCATTAGCATTATCATTATCACTATATCCTTCCTTAGAAGATCAACTATCTTAAGGTAAAGTCGACGATATCATGGGAGTCTCGAGAATCATGAACTTAGATAGAATTGAAAATAGAATCATTATCTTCGCTATATCTCACCTCGAAAGAACGAGTAACATGAAGTGAGAGGATCAATAATAAGTAAGATCAAGGGATTCAAGGAATGGCTCCATAATTTCATAATGCTCTCAAATCATAGCTTCGGAATTTCTAGAATAGAATCATCATCATCGTCACAATCATTATAGAACATTTTACATTTAACATCATAAGAGATTTGGAAATCTTGAATTCTTACTTTTGGGAATAAGAACGACATAGAAATATAGACGGAATCCTAGCTTAAGAATCATGCCTTTGAAAGAAAGGGACTAGTCTTAACATACTTTTCGGTCTCCTTAGCCCTTAACGTTTATCCTTCCAAGGTTGTAAATCTACACGTAAACCATCCGTAGTATCATTAGGATCACTATCATACACTTGTCTTAAGCATCCAAATGAAATCTTTTTAGAATCTGCCGAAATTTGGGCAGCATCTCCCCTATTTATATGCCTAGCCCGAAATTATAATCCAACAACCAACAACAATAGCAACAATAGCAACATCAACCACAATATTATCAACACCAATAGGTTTCATGAAACATCCCACACGATGTTTTCCAAATTTCTCAACTAACCATAACCATATCCACAATACCATGATCAAAGAATTATATTTAATTTAATCTCAAATTAGTCCCAAAATCTCCTTTCAAATTCACCTCATGGCCATCAACTTCAATTCAACACTTTATGATTTTTCTCCTATGATTCTTTCCTCTCTAAGAATTGCTAAACCTTTACATCATCTCAATCATGTAAATAATAGGAACATATCTTATAGAAGAAGAACTTCACTTTATTCACCCCTTTCCAAGACCAAGTTCATCACCACCTTGAAGATAAACAAGAACAGTTACCTTCCATGGATTATCTTTGGGGTTTTGATGTTGGTATTCTCTATTAATAATATTGAAAGATTATGGAAGGTTATGGAGGATTATGGAATATTATGGAAGATTATGGAAATTTATGGAGAGTTATGGAACCCTCAAGAACTCTTTAGAAGTGTGATGGATGAGAAGATGGTGAAAAATTACCGCACTGAGTACATCGTGGTGCAAGTGGCCTCATCCGGCCCGAGTCACCCTTATACTGTATACCCGAGATTTTGGAACTCTGGCTCGGTTCGGAATACATAGGGCGATCAAATCTCTTACTTACAAATCGGGAAGGCGCACTAGCCACTGACAGGCCAGCTGCCTGAAATACTGCGGCTCATGTCCTCCTCTAAACTCACCAATAGCTTCTGAAGATCAGGCCCTCTTACTGTCACCTCTATCATAATCGCGCTCACCCTCTTACGGCTGTAGTTGCTCTTCGAATTTCTGAGCATGTGCCTGAATACAAGAAATGTCCATCTCCTCCTGAAGTGAGGCCGTCAAACATTCCTTAGCAAATATGGCCCCAAACCGCTCACAAATCGATGTACGCGGTCTCCCATATCTGATACCATGGCTGGGGAATACCTAGCCAACGAATTAAAGCGGAGACTATACTCGCGGGCACTCATATTCCCTTGCTGAGATTCAAAAACTGATCGGCTCTGGCCCGCTGAACCTCTGGCGGCAGATAATGTCGAAGGAAAGCGTCTACAAATGTCACGATCCGACTAGGGGTCGTGATGGGTACCCAGGCTAACCACCGAGCACCGCTCATTTCCTTACTCGTCATAGTCATTATACACTTATTTACCATTCATATACTCATAATCATAAGACAACCATTTTTCATTTGAAAACATAATTAATTTTATATACATAAGCCCTTCGGCTATCAAAATAATAATATATATACAATCATAGCATCATGAGACCATACTACCCACACATGTGTATCTACGAGCCTCTACTAGAGTACTAGACATATGGACGGGACAAGACCCTATCATGCCTGAAATACATATACATTTAGATATACACAAAAGAATAACGCAAGTAGCACCTTCGGAACAATGGAGTGCTCTCAAGTCAGCTGACAGATCCTACGAGTCTGGATCAAGCTCACCTCCCTGTCTACCTGTGGGCATGAACACAGCATCCAAAGAAAATGGACGTCAGTACGAACATTGTACTGAGTATGTAAGACAAGAACGAAATGAACATAATAGAATAATCATGAGCCATAAGAGAAAGGTATAACCTGTATGAGTTTCATAGGTGAATACATCTCATACATATATCGTATATTTATATAAACCTAGTACATATGTCATCACAGTGCATATATCATCACGTCATAATCCGCATCGTTAACCCGCGTCCGGGTAACCATCATATGCCGCCCACTAGTGGTGTCATGTCCGGCCCTCTAGGCACGGTGTAATCATAAGCAGCCCGCATTAGCGGTGACATATCCGGCCATCTAGGCGCGGTGTAATCATAAGCAGTCCGCATTAGCGGTGACATGTCCGGCAATCTAGGCGCGGTGTAATCATATCGTCATATACCCATCGTAACTCAACCTTTTCATACATAGCATAGGTATGTTATAAACTTACATTATTGATCATCTCATAGACATATCATGACTTAGCATCATTATACATTTATCATTAAGAACATACACTAGAATTTGAAGGCAACTATGGCTATGTCAGGGTGACATAAGGTCGTGACCCCCGATTATATTATGGAGTAATCATCAACATATCTCACCTTGAAGGAAATAACAATTTAAGGTGAGTGTACGCAAAGAGAAGCATCGATGAAACCATACTTAGAATTATTAACTTCATGGACAACTTATATTACACTAGGATTACTCATGCTTATATTCATCATCATCATTATCATGCTCGTATCATATTTCCTTTCTCAATCATGTGCGTATGTAGCTTTGTATATTCATGGACTCATAGTCTCCATCATATAGGATGATCATGGGAAATTAATAAGATTCATGCCTTAGAAGGAAACGGTTAGCCTTACATACCTTTTTCGTTTAACTAATCTATCGCTTGCTTGTTCTTCTTTGATGCTCACGTTTCCACCTTCAAGAGAAGTCGCATGAACATTAGCTAATCGATTACTTAAACGTGGTTACTAAAGCTAAAGAAAATTGGGCAACATTTCCTTTGTTTATACTACTTTCCCCATATCATACTTCAACTTCCAAACATCAATTATAACATTCATAATATCATCATCAATGACTTTGGTCAAATTCATTATTATCCAACTCCTACAATTTCCTCTCAAGGTCATCCATAATCATAATCATACTACCACGTTACATTCATTCTCATCTAATGTTTCTCTCATGCTCTTAACATCATTCACAACGTAATCACATTCACAACATATCATTATTCATGATTCATATTAATCTACTATTCACAATTGGTACTAATCTCATCTTTTGTGATCCATTTTCCATTTTCTTCCATAATCCAAGTGTTTCAACTTTTCCATACCTTAAACGACATGGAATAATCATGAAACTCACCTTTGAATGCATAGGAACGGGTTTTGGTTGACAATACTTCACTTGGAGAAAACCCTAACTTCACTCCCAAGAGAATTCTTGACTTGGGGGAACCCTAGTGAACTTCTTGCACTTGATTCACTCGAATTCTTGATATTGATCTTAGCTTTCCTTTGGATTCTTGTATATGAAGTGTGTATGGAACCCTCTAGAAGCTTTGAGAGAAGTGGTGAAGTGAGGAGAATGAATAAAATGAAGTGGGATCACATTTAAATACATGGAATAACTCAGCCCATCGGGACTTATACGGATCACTTATACGGTCCGCATAACATTTCACGGGCCGTATAAGTGTCCGTGGTTCACCACCATGGAACACATAGTTGCTGTTGGGTTATACAGACCATTATACGGTCCGTATAACATTCCACGGGTCGTATAATGTGGTCGTGTAACTCACAGTTTTTCCGAAGTCGTTCTCGTCGTTCCGTTTGATCTCCAATCCTTATACACCCTTCTTAACACTTGTTTAATACTTCATTAATGATCTAAACATCCCTATAACTCGTCCTCAAGACCTTACCAAACAATTCTTAATGCAATAATTTGTAAAACCTTCCCTAAACCTCACTTATACTCCACTTATCCTTATCAATTCTTATTCCATCAATTCATATAACATCAGGATCTTGAAGTACTCATTCTAAGACCACTAATTTTCCGTCTTATAGTCTTAAGAACTTCCTGTTATCCTTAAGCTCGTAGTGGTTCACTCACTACATGACGACATGAAATTTCCAAGGTGTAACACTCTTCCCCCCTTTTGGAACATTCGTCCTCGAATGTTAAGTACTCGGGAATTCTACGAAAATTTCGCCAGAGTTTCCCATGTAATATGGCACTACCCTCCTATCACAACAACCCATAATATCATTGCCTCATAGGGCCACAACACAATAGTAATACAAATTGGTCACACAAGACCCATATGCATGAAAATAAAGCGTACATACCTCATGATCTTGGTGTTTCGTCATGGATCCCTTCTGGAGGCTAAAATAAGTGCGGGTATATGGATTTCCTTTCTCTTCCGCTTCCCAAGTCATTTCTTCTCGGTTGTTATTTCGCCACAAGACTTTGACTGAAGCTACTTCCTTATTTCGAAGTCTTCGTACTTGCCTGTCTAATATGGCAATAGGCACTTCTTCATATGCTAGCTTTTCTGTCACTTGGACATCATCAATCGGAACAATCCTCGTAAGATCCCCAACACACTTGCGGAGCATCGAGACATGAAAGACTGGATGAACTGATTCAAGCTCTGAAGGCTAGTCCAATTCGTAGGCTACATGACCCACCTTATGGGTAATTTCATAGGGTCCAATGTATCGAGGAATTAACTTCCATTTCTTGCCAAATCTCATCACCCCTTTCATTGGAGACACCTTAAAAAATACCCAATTGTCAATTTGAAATTCCAAGTCTCGCCGGCGGTTGTTCGCATAAGATTTTTGGCGACTTTGGGCTGTCACTAATCGATCTCGTATCACCTTGACTTTTTCTACCGCTTGCTGAATTAATTCAGGGCCTACTAGTTGTACTTCTCCTATTTCAAACCATCCAATTAGGGATCTACACTTTCTTCCATATAAAGCTTCATACAGAGCCATTGGGATACTGGAATGGTAACTATTGTTGTATGCAAACTCGATTAGAGGTAAGTGATCATCCCAACTACCACCGAAGTCTAGTATACATGCCCGTAGCATATCTTCCAAAGTCTGAATAGTATGTTCGGCCTGTCCATCAATCTGCGGATGAAATGCCGTGCTAAGCTTCACTTGGGTACCTAGACCTTCTTGGAAGGACTTCCAGAACTTGGTTGTAAATTGTGCTCCTGTATCGGTGATAATGGATATTGTTATACAATGGAGTCGCATAATCTCCTTGAGATACAACCTTGCATAGTCTTCTGCTGAGTATGTGGTTCTGACTGGAATAAAATGAGCTGCTTTCGTGAGTCTGTCCACGATCACCCATATGGAATCATACTTTCCTCGGGAACGAGGTAACCCCACAATAAAATCCATGTTGATCACTTCCCATTTCCAAGTAGGGATTTCCATCGCTTGCAATAATCCTCCTGGCTTTTGATGTTTGATTTTCACTTGTTGGCAATTTGGACATGTGCTACAAATTCTGCTATGTCTCTCTTCATTCCATCCCACCAGTATATCAACTTGAGATCATGATACATCTTGGTTGCACCTGGGTGAATAGAATACCGAGAGTAATGGGCTTCTTCTAGAATTCTATGACGTAGTTCTGCAACATTCGTAACACATAGCCTGCCTCGGTATCTAAGAATTCCATCCATGGAAACATCAAATGGGGACTTCTCTTTTCCAGGAGATATGTCTCTGCAATGGCACAAGTGACGATCTTCATACTGACGCTCTTTCACTTCTATATTCAGGGATGAAACTGTGGGATCATTTATACTAATCCCTGCACTGCCTGAATCAATCACACATACTCCAAGATTAGCTAATTAGTGGAGCTCATGAATCATTTCTTTCTTCTCCAGAGGAACATCACATAGGCTGCCCATTGATCGGTGGCTAAGCGCATCAGCCACTACATTTGCTTTTCCGGGGTAGTATAAAATATTCACATCGTAATCTTTCAATAACTCTAACCATCGCCTCTGCCGCAGATTTAACTCTTTTTGTTTGAAAATGTACTGAAGACTCTTGTGATCTGTATAGATATCAACATGCACACCGTACAAATAATGTCTCCACATCTTTAATGCATGAACAACTGCAGCTAATTCAAGGTCATGAGTTGGATAGTTCTTTTCATGTTTCTGCAGCTGTCTCGAAGCATAAGCAATTACTCTACCCTGCTGCATTAACACACATCCTAACCCAACGCCGGAAGCATCACAGTACACCACATAACCATCTGACTCTTCTGGAAGTGTTAAGACTGGAGATAAGGTTAATCTGTCCTTCAACTCTTGGAAACTGCGTTCACAAGCATCATTCCATTGAAATTTAACTGACTTCTGGGTTAGCTTTGTCAATGGGGCTAAAATAGAGGAAAATCCCTCTACAAACCTTCTATAGTAACCTGCCAATCCCAGAAACTATGGACTTCTTTGAAAATTTTGTATATAATTCTCGGGTTCGAAGGATTCCAAGAACAATACGTAAGTGATCTGCATGTTCTGATTCTGTGCGAGAATATACCAGAATATTATCGATGAATACTATCACGAATAGATCCAAGAGTGGCCTGAATACATCATTCATCAAATTCATGAACACTGCAGGAGCATTAGTCAAGCCAAGCTACATCACTCGAAACTCATAGTGGTCGTATCTCGTTCTGAAAGCTGTTTTGGGAATATCTTCTTCTTTAATTCTCACTTGATGATAACCCGACCTCAAGTCTATTTTAGAAAACCACTTGGCACCCTGTAGTTGATCAAACAAATCATCAATCCTTGGGAGAGCGTATTTGTTCTTTATTGTCACCTTATTCAACTGCCTATAATCGATGCACATTCGTAGGGAACCGTCTTTCTTTCTCACGAACAAGACTGGTGCTCCCCACGGTGATGAACTGGGTCTTATAAACCCCTTCTCAAGCAAATCTTTCAACTTTTCCTTTAGCTCTTTCAATTCTGCCGAAGCCATTCGATAAGGAGGAATGGAAATAGGCTTGGTGTCCGGCAACACATCGATAGCGAAATCAATCTCTCTTTCTAGAGGAAGGCTTGGAAGTTCATCCGGAAATTCATTCACTACCGGAAATAAACCTGCCTTTTGGAGAGGTTGTATTACCCTTCCATTCAAGCACGGGCTCTCCCGAAAATTGGAATCGAACTATCTTCATCCAAAAATCAACATTAGCATAACATGAGGCCAACCAATCCATACCCATAATCACATTGAAATCTAACATTTCTAGCTCAATTAAATCAGCTTTAGTCTGGCGATTGCATATCACAAGTACACAATTTTTATACACCTTTCTAGCTATCACGGGATCACCAACCGGAGTAGATACCTCAAAAGGTTTGATTGGCTCAAGTTTAACCCCAATACGACCAGCAACATACGGAGTAATATAAGACAAGGTAGAACCCGGATCTATCAATGCATACACAGCATGGGAAAATATGGATAATGTACCTGTAACCACATTCGGGGAGGACTCAAGATCCTGTCGTCCGGCTAGAGCATACACACGGGGCTGAGTGGCACCTGAAGTAGATGCTCCCCCTCTGCCTCTACCTCGACCTGCTGGAATCTGGTGAGTCTGACCTACCGGGCGCACTGAAGATGAACCAGCCACTGATCCTGTGGGATGAACCCCAACTTTACCATACCTCGAGGGACGATCTCGCATCAAATACCCAGTCTGCCCACAAACATAGCAAGCATCTGTGCCCTGGCGACATGGCCCCGCGTGTAATTTTCTGCACTGGCTACATCGTGGAACTGATGGTCTCCTCTGACTATAATCACCCCCAAACTAAGAACCTGAGGCCCTCGACCTCTGACCCTGTCCTGCAGGAAAGGAGCGATCAAATCTACAACCTGCAAATCATGGAGGTGCTCTAGTCACCGACTGGCCTGAGTGTCTAGAATGTGTCTGCCTTGATCCCCCTCTATACTCACTGCCTGCCCCCATAGATCTGGCCCTCTTGTTTTGCCTTCTATCAATGTCGCGATCACCCCTTTGCGGATGTCATTGTCCTTCTAAATTTTGGGCATGGGCTTGTATTCGGGAAATATCCATCCTTTCTTGTAACGAAGCCGTCAAACAATCCTTGAACAAATGTGGCCCCAAGCCACTCACAAACCTGTGTACCCTATCTCCCATATCGACCACCATAGTCGGGGCATATCTAGCTAATTAAATTGAAGGCTATATTCCTGGGCACTCATATTTCCTTGCTTTAGATTTAAGAACCTATCCGCTGTAGCTCAACGGACCTCGGGTGGAAAATAGTGACGGATTAAAGCATCTACAAATTCTTGCCACACGGGAGGAGGCGCATTTTCTTTTCTTGATGCTAGCAAATTAGTGTACCACAATACCACCACATCTCGGAGTCTATAGGACGCCAACTCCACAGATTCAGTTTCGGAGGCATGAATAATCCTCAATGTTCTCAGCATCTCATCAATAAAACCTTGCGGGTCTTCATCCGGCTTTGACCCGAAAAATTTTGGAGGATTCAAACTCATGAAATCGCAGGCTCTGGTACTAGCTGCTCTATCACTCGAACCCGCATTCAGCCGCTGTGCTTGGGCGGTGACTAACTGTGTCGGCCTCGGTCACTTGTTGACCCGAAGCAACCGGTGGAGGAACTGGAGCTGAATCTCGTCCTTGTTCTTCGACATTGGGCGGGGTGGAGGAAGTGCTAGATGGGGCCTCATTATGTGATTCACCCTCTTCTACATTCATCGGAGGCTCTCTTTCTACCCGCCTCTTCATTGTAGTCTTGCCCTTCTGGGCGGCTGTAACTTTTCCTTTTGGCGACTTTTCTGAAATCATAACACACTATTAAGAGGGGAAACTCTTATAACACAGCTCTATCGCACGATCCCTTAAGATGAAAGATGGTCATTTTTCCTAAATGCCCTATAGCCTCCTGTTTATTAGCGTGGCGCGCAATACACCATAAACAAGACTCTACTAGACACGACTCGTAGACACTTCCTAGGACTGAACTGCTCTGATACCACTTTTGTCACGACACGACTAGGGGTCGTGACGGGTACCCGGGGCTAACCACCGAGCACCGCTCATTTCCTTACTCGTCATAGTCATTATACACTTCTTTACCATTGATATACACATAATCATAAAACAACCATTTTTCATTTGAAAACATAATTAATTTTATATACATAAGCCCTTCGGCTATCAAAATAATAATATATATACAATCATAGCATCGTGAGACCATACTACTATTACACTTTGGGAATTCTGTATGTGTTGCCTTGCGGATAGGCTAAGGTGAGCTTAAGATGATTATGAAATCCCTATGAGGTTAAGCAAAGGATTAGATAGCTTGAGGTGCGTACAATGAGATTTTGAAATTCTATGAATATGTGAATTTTAGTTTGTTGAAGAAAGCGAAATGTAAGTCGTGTTCAGAAAGGTTCCGCTATGATTGAGCTAATGTTTATGTAAGGATGTCTTGAAGGGATGTTATAGAGCCTAATGTATGGTTAATGAAGTATTAAACAAGTGTTAAGAAGGTTGTATAAGGATTGGAGATCAAATGAAACGACGAGAATAACTTCGGAAAACCTGTGAGTTCCAGGGCCATGTTACACGGACCGTGAAACCTTCCACGGACTGTATATTGGGCCGTGGTGAACCACGAGCAGTTCTACAAACCGTGAAGTGTTCCACGGACCGTGAAAGTGTCCGTGGAAGTCCCAACGAACTGATTTTCAGTGTTTGTATAAATGGATGCCTTGGGTTCTTTTATTTCATTTTTCATCTTCCACAAGTGTTGAGAGCTCAAAAACCCTCCTCTAAGCATATTCCACTCAAATCCAAGGGAACTCAAAGATCAAAGACAAAAAAACCAAGTGTTTATGTGTTAGAAAGCTTCCAAGGGTTAGAGGATCACAAAAGATTCCATTGGAGGAGAACTAGGGTTTGGTTCAAGAGAAGTATTCCCACCCAAAGATTGTTCCTAAAACATCTAAGGTATGTTTTATGGTATTTACATGTTGTTTAAGGTAGTTGGAAGTTGTGACACTTGGATTGTAAAAAGGATATAGAAAATGGGTCTTGAATGTAAGAATAGTGATGTTTGTGAGTAGTAGCTTGAATTGAGTCGTAATTCTTGATGTGTTGTGAAATGAATATGTTATAAATGACGTTAATAACATGAGATAGACATTGTATGTGAATGAACGTAATCGTGTGATATGACCATAGATATGGGTGATTGGAAGCGAGTCAAGCAATATAGGTAATATGAGCAAATAAAGACTGTTGTTATGATATTGTGAATGTATTGTTGATGTTTGGAAGTTGATATATGGTATGGAGGAATATCGTATAAATAAAGGGGATGCTGTCCAACTTTCTCTAACCTTAGTCATGTATGCTAGCTATCGGTTTCTAATGATAGTATGACTTTAACGAAGGTAGAAACGTGAGCTTCGGAGGAGAACGTGCAAGTGTAGAATAGTTGAACGGAAAGGTATGTAAGGCTAACCCTTTCTTTCATAAGGCATGGTTCTTTGGCCAATCATCTAAATCTTCTATAAGTCTATGACGTATTCCAAATGATTCTACCTTCAAAATCTACTAATCTTATGACTCACGATATGTATGACGATTGTACTAAGTCCCTCATACGACCAGAAATCCCATAAGGATAGTAATAACGATAATGATAACGATGATAATAGGGCTGACGATAATGATAGTGATGATGATAATAAGATGCGTAGGAGCTATTATGTATGCGTGTCTATGTATGACTATTATGGAACCCCGAGCTTATGAGACCGGGTAGTATATGTATCTATTTACGTAACGCGCGCACACCTCTGCATATGGTACGAATAACCCTGAAGCCTTGGTAGGGCCAGGTAGATATAACCATGAAGCCTTGGTAGTGCCATGTAGATATAACCCTGAAGCCTTGGTAGGGCCAGGCCTGTGTAACCTTGAGCCTTGGTTGGCCAAGTATGTATGTAACACCGAACCTTCGGGGTCGGGCACGCTATGTAAATGCTATAGTTATGTATATGGTATAAATATGTTCATGATATGGATATGTACATAATGTGGATATGTATATGGTATAGATATGAGTATGAATAAGGATATGTATATGAATATGAGTACGAATGTGAAATGGATACGGATACGGATGTATGTACACAAATACGCGTTAGAAATGGAAAGTCCCTATGAAAGGAAAATAAGTGCTTATGGCGATGATACTACTGTCGCCCACCTTATGCTATTTCTTATGCTGCTTATTTTGATCCCATATTGATATTGATAATGCTTTACATACTCAGTACATTCTTCGTACTGACGTCCTTTTGTTTGTGGACACTACGTCATGCCCGCAGGTGCCCAGAGAGACAGATTTGATTCGTAGCTTCACTACTCAGGGACTACACAGCGGAGCTCCATTTCTTTCGGAGCTAAAGCTTTTGGTACTCATTCTTTTGTGTATATATATTTATGTGCCTAGCGGGGTCCTGTCCCGTCTATATGATATGACATACTTTCCTTAGAGGTTCGTAGACATGTGTATATGGTTAGAGGTGTTTGGCCTTGTCGGCCTATATTTTGTATATCATTTTGTTAGCCTTGTAGGCTTATGTACATTGATATGGCATGGATGCCAATGATGACATAAAGGTATTGTTTTCCAATGGGACTAGTATGACTGAAGATTAAGAATGTATGATTTAATATGTGGCTCACCTAGATGTAAGCGTAAGTGTATGATAAGGGGTGCTCGGGTGGGATAGCACCGGGTGCCCGTCGCGGCCCTCTGGTTGGGTCGTGACAACTACCCACACATGCGTACCTACGAGCCTCTACTAGAGTACTAGAAATATGGACGGGCCAAGACCCCGTCGTGCCCGAAATACATATACATATATATATATACACAAAATAATAACGCAAGTAGCACCTCCGGAACAATGGAGTGCTCTCGTCACGACCCGACTAGGGGCCGCGTCAAGCACCCGGTGACCATCCCATCCGGTCACCCCTTGACATACTTTTATACTTACATCTAGGTGAGCCACATAATTTAACATACATTTATATTCATTAATCACACTAGTCCCATTGGGCGACATTACCTTTACATCAAAATGGGCATTTATGCCACATCAACGTACATGAGCCGACAAGGAGAGAAATAGAAGAGAAACCTTTCTGGGTCAACTTTGTGAGTGGTGCTGAAATAGAAAAGAAACCTTCAACAAATCTCCTGTAATACCCTGCTAAGCCCAGAAAGCTACGAACCTCTGTAGGAGTTGTGGGCCTTGGCCAAGTTTTCACAGCCTCAATCTTTTGACTATCCACCCGAATCCCATCGGCTGCAACAATATGCCCTAGAAATGCCACCGAGTTCAACCAAAACTCGCATTTGGAAAACTTTGCAAACAACTCTCGAGTTCGAAGAACTCCAAGGACAGTACGCAAATGATCCACATGTTCTGCCTCGGATCTAGAATACACCAAGATGTCGTCGATAAACACGATCACAAATAAATCCAGGAAGGGCCTGAACACATCGTTCATCAAGTCCATGAACACTGCCGGTGCATTGGTTAGCCCAAATGACATTACCCGGAATTCAAAATGACCATATCTTGTTCTGAAGGCTGTCTTAGGGATATCTTTCTCCCTAACTCTCACTTGGTGATACCCGGACCTCAAATCAACCTTTGAAAACCACTTGGCACCTTGTAATTGATCAAATAAGTCATCAATCCTCGGTAGAGGATATTTGTTCTTAATCGTCACCTTATTCAATTGCTGATAATCAATGCACATTCTCAACGAGCCATCTTTCTTTTGGACAAACAATACGGGTTCTCCCCACGGGGATGAACTAGGCCTAATGAAGCCTTTATCAAGTAAATCTTTCAATTGCTCCTTCAACTCTTTCAATTTTGCGGGAGCCATTCTATAGGAGGAATAGATATAGTCTTAGTGTCTGGCAACACCTCAATAGAAAAATCAATCTCCCGCTCGGGAGGAAGGCCTGGAAGCTCTTCCGGGAACACATTCGGCGACTCAGCTTCTACATCTTGAACTCGTACTAGATGATAAATACACCCTTTTGTGATTATTTTCCTTGCCTTTAGATAGGAAATAAACCTACCTTTTGGTGATGCCGTATTTCCTTTCCATTCTAAAACTGGTTCTCCCGGAAACTGGAAACGAACCATTTTCAACCGGCAATCAACATTGGCATAACAAGAAGCCAACCAATCAATGCCCATAATAACATCAAAATCCACCATTTGTAACTCATGCAGGTCAATCATGGTACGACGATCACAAATCACAACCACACAATTTCTATATACTCGGCTAGCTATTACCGATTCACGCACGGGTGTAGACACCTCACAAGGTTTGATCGACTCCGGCTCGATTTTAAATCGACCCACTATATAGGGAGCAACATATGACAATGTGGAGCCCAGATCAATCAACGCATAGATATCATGAGAGAGTACCGATAATATACCTGTGACCACGTCAGGAGAAGACTCAAGATCTTGGCGTCCAGCCAGAGCATAAATACGGTGCTGAGGACCGCTAGAAGTGGGAGCTCTCCCTCTGCCTCTACCATGGCCGACTTGCGCATGTGAACCTGGCCCCGTAAGGCGTACAGATGCTGAAGATCCGGCTACCGACCCTGATGGCTGGGTCCTACCTCTACCATGTACTGAGGGGCAATCACGCATAATATGGCCTGGTCGACCACATGAATAGAAAACATCTAAACTCAATCGGCATCGACCCCAATGTAATTTCCCACACTAAGAACATCGTGGTACATGTGGCCTTGACTGGCCTGAATCATCTCTGAACTGAGGTCCTGAATAACTCGGACTCGGCCTTGAACGAGCAGATCTATCAAGGCTCTGGCCTGAAAATCGTGGAGGTGCACTGGTCATAGAATAGCCAGAATGTCTAGGGAACTGCTGCCTGTGTCCGTCTCTGGACTCACTCATTGGGCCTGAAGATCTGGCCCTCTTGTTATGACCCCTATCGTGCTCGCGTTCACTTCTCCGCTGTTGTAGGCTTTCTTCTAAGTTCTGAGCATGTGCCTGAATGCGTGCAATATCCATACCGTCTTGAAGGGACGCAGTCAAGCATCTATCCATCAAGTGTGGTCCTAGGCCCTTCCCAAATCGGTGTAACCGGTCACCCATATCCGCTACCATGGCCGTAGCATACCTGGCCTAGGAATTGAAGCGGACACTGTACTCTAGAGCACTCATGCTACGCTGCCTCAAATTTAAGAATTTATCGGCCCTAGCTCGCCGAACTTCTGGAGGCATATAATGACGGAGAAAAGCATCAACAAACTCTTGCCATACCGGGGGAGGTGCATTGGCTCCCCATGAAGCCATCCAAACTGTGTACCATTGGATCGAGACATCTCTCAATCTATATGACGCTAGCTCCACCGACTCGGTGTCCAAAGCATATATCAATCGAAGCGTCCTCAACATACCATCTATGAAATCCTGAGAATCCTCCTCCGGCTTTGACCCAAATAATTTCGGAGGGTTTAAAGTAATCAAGTCACGGGCCCTTGCACTAACAACCCTATCACCTTGCCCTGAACTTTGCCTCTGAGTCTGGGCCGCAACCAATTGAGTCAACAAATTAATGGCCTCTTTCACATCTTGGCCCGAAGCATCTGGTGGAGGAGATGGAGGTGCTGGAGCTGGGGCTGAGGCTCCATCACGCTCCTCAGTAATAGGCACTGCCTGGGACGACTGAGATTGAGTCGCACTCTGGGACTCACTTTCCTCTGCTACCGGTGGCGGTGCTCTTTCAGCCCGCTTTTCTGCCACCGTCTTGCCCTTTTGGGCTACTGTAGCCTTTATCTTTTTAGGCATCTCTGAAATACACAACACACGATTAAGGAACAAGAATTTCTTATATCTTAGCTCTATCGCACGATTCTTATGAAGAAAGAAGGTCAATCATTCCTAAAATGTCTGCAGCTTCTTGTTTATAAGTGTGGCGCGCAACACACCCATAATCAAGACTCTACTAGACACGGCTCGTAGACACACCCTAGGACTGAACTGCTCTGATACCACTTTTGTCACGACCCGACTAGGGGCCGCGACGAGCACCCGGTGACCATCCCATCCGGGCACCCCTTGACATACTTTTATACTTACATCTAGGTGAGCCACATAACATTTCTATTCATTAATCACACTAGTCCCATTGGTTGACATTACCTTTACATCAAAATGGGCATTTATGCCACATCAACGTACATGAGCCGACAAGGCCGTCACCAATCTTTCTTGAGTTCTTGTGGATGAAGAGTGTGGAATTCTCTAGAAGTCTTGAGAGAGTGATAGAAAAGTGTTGGAATGAAATAAGTGAAGTGGGAACACATTTATATAACCAAAACTTGTTCAGCTCGTCGGGACTTCCACGGACACTTTCACAGTCCGTGGAACCTTTCACGGTTCGTGGAACTGGTCGTGGTTCACCACTGGCCAGTCATCAACTTTGTTGGGTATTCCACGGACCAATACATGGTCCGTGGAAAGTTTCACTGCCCGTGGTTGTGGTCGTGGAACTCACAGTTCTCCTTTAACCGATTAATGTTAATATGAATTCTCTTGAAGGTAGAAACATGAGCGTTGAAGGAGAACGATCAAGCAATAGGATAGCTAAACGAAAAAGGAATGTAAGACCAGTCCCTTATTTCTAAGGCATGAATCTTATGATATGGTATTCCCTTCTTCTTCGTGATTTCCTACGTATCGAAGTCTATGAGTCTACGATTATAAGAAGTTTCCTACAAGATAAAGAGAAGAGATATGTTACGAGCATGACGATACCGATGATGAATAATAGTCTGGAAGTCCTAAAGTTCAGGATATGATATTCTTACGAAGCTAATGATGCTTATGTAACATCCATGATATTATGTTCCCTACCTCCCCATGACTTTCCTACCTTCCGGAAAACGAAGAGTTTATGATCATAAATAGTCACGTGAGATAAGGGTAAGAGGCATGTTATGAGCACGATAATGAAGATGATAAGCTTAAGTCTAAAGATTCTAGAGTTCATGGTATAATGTTTCTACAAAGCTAATGACATTAACTATGATCTATTGGTGTTGCTTGTTGTATGCACTCACCTTATATACTAATTCCTTCAAGGTGAGGCAGGATACCTATGAATGCTCCATAAGGTAATCGGGGGTTCTCGACCTTATGTCACCCCGACATATCCATAACTACCTTCAAATCCCAATGTATGTCTTAAATGATAAATGTACAATGATGTTAAGTCATGATATATCTATGAGATAATTAATAATGTAAGTTTATAATATGCCTATGCCATGCATGAAAATGTTGAGTTACGAAGGGTATATGACGATATGATTACACCATGCCTATATGGCCGGACATGTCACCACTAATGCGGGATGCTTATGATTCCACCGTGCCTAAATGGACGGACATGTCACCGCTAATGTGGGCTACTTATGATTCCACTGTGCCTAAATGGCCGGACATGACACCACTAGTGGGCTGCATATGAGTACACCGTGCCTAGAGGGCCGGACATGACCACCACTAGTGGGCGGCGTATGATGGTTACCCGGACACGGGTTAACGATGATGATGATGATGTGATGTTATATGTGTTATGATGATACATGTTCCATGATTATGTAAATATGCGATATATGTATGAAATGTGCTCACCTATAGAACTCACGCAGGTCTATCCTTCTCCTATGGTTTATGAATCTTCTACTATACTTATTTCATTCATGTCTTACATACTCAGTACAATGTTCGTACTGACGTCCGTTTTCTTTGAACGTTGTGTTCATGCCCACAGGTAGACAGGGAGGCGATCCGGACTCGTAGGAGCTGTTAGCCGATTTGAATAGCACTCCATTTTTTTGGAGGTGCCATCGATTATTCTTTTGGTATATATGTATATGTATATTTTGGGCATGACGGGGTCCTATCCCGTCCTTATGTCTAGCACTCCAGTAGAGGCTCATAAATGCACAGTGTGGATTATATGGTCTCACAAGGTCACTACTGTATATATGTATGTATGTGTATATTACCATTTTGATAGCTGGGAGGCTTATGTATATAAAAGTGTTTATGTTCCCAAATGAAATATGATTTTCTTATGTTTTGAGTATAATATGATAAAATAGTGTTAAATGAGTATGATAAGTAATAGGATGAGCGATGCTCGGTGGTTAGCCCCGGGTACCTGTCGCGGCCCCTAGTCGGGTCATGACGGATACCAACTTGTCACAACCCAACCTTGGTGTAGTGTGATTAGCACCCAGCACCTTACGGAGACCGAGCGAACCAGCTGATAACTCAAATCCTCTATGCCTCAAATGGAAAAATAAGGCCAAGAAGGCCAACTATGAATATAAAATCATGCATACATATATACGTAATGGGCCTGCGGCGTCCACATATCCACTAACAAGACATAACTGAGCTGTACACAGGAATCTGTCTGCAAAACCTCTATGAACATGACTGAAGTACACAAGTTCAGACAGGGCCCCCGACATACCGTCTTGTAAAAAAAAAACATGTACAACTCAGACTCAGCCATGCTCCAGGAAGAGATGGAGCCCACCAATCAAAACTGGTACCTGAAAGCAGCCTACTACGGAAGATCCTCGTCTCGTCTACTTGCACCTTGTACTCTTCTTAAGATCTCTACATACATATGCATTCACATACATTTACTATACATACATCTGTCATATCAGTACCCGGCCCTTTTGGCACTCGGTGTAATCCGTACCCGGCCCTTTCGGAACTCGGTGTAATCCATACATGTCCCTTTCGAGACTCGTTATTATCCATACACGGCTCTTTTGGGACTCGTTGTTATCCAGTCACATCTCTTTCGGGACTCGTTGTTATCCGTACACGGCTCTTTCGGGACTCGTTGTTATACCCAACTGATCAGTGGGAGTGCAATGCATACATACATACATATACATAAAAATACATAAATGAAATCAACATCATCATTAGCATTATCATTATCACTATATCCTTCCTTAGAAGATCAACTATCTTAAGGTAAAGTCGACGATGTCATGGGAGTCTCGAGAATCATGAACTTAGATAGCATTGAAAATAGAATCATTATCTTCGCTATATCTCACCTCGAAGGAATGAGTAACATGAGCTGAGAGGATCAACAATAAGTAAGATCAAGGGATTCATGGAATGGCTCAATAATTTCATAATGCTCTCAAATCATAGCTTCGGAATTTCTAGAATGGAATCATCATCATCGTCACAATCATTATAGAACATTTTTCATTTAACATCATAAGATATTTGGAAATCTTGAATTCTTAATTTTGGGAATAAGAACGGTGCCACAACCCAGCTAGGGGCTGCGACGGGTACCTGGGGCTAACCACCGAGCACCGCTCGCTCTGTCGCTCATTTTACTCATTTAATGCTCTTTTTATCATCTTTATACTCATAGCGGAGGAAAATCATATTTCGTATGAAAACATAAAATAATTTTGTGTACATGTGCCCTTAGGCTATCAAAATAATATAGATATGTATACAGTAGTGATCTCGTGAGATCATCTAACCCACACTGCGTATCTACGAGCCTCTACTGGAGTGCTGCACATCGAGACGGGACAAGACCCCGTCGTGCCCAAAACAAAATACATATACATGGCGATATATATACTCAAAAGAGTAATTATAACCACCTCCGGGACAATGGAGGGCTTCCACTCAGCTGACAGCTACTACGGATCTGGATCGAGCTCTCCTCCCTATCTACCTGTGGGCATGAACACAGCGTCCAAAGAAAACGGACGTCAGTACGAACATTGTACTGCGTATGAGAGGCATAAACAATGAAATGGGACAATGATAATGGGAATGATATCAATATGGAACATCTGAATCTGACTGTCAAGTATAAAGAAAATAAGTCATGCATGCTATCTTACTCATACTCATCATCATATCATATATGCAAAATGTATAAGTTGCCCGTCCATATCGAATCGGTGTGATAATCAATAACATTACCCTGTGTCCAGGCCTCCCGCGTCCGGGGTATCATCTCGTGCCTTCCACTAGTGGTGTCTGCCCATGCCATCTGGACATGGTGTATACATATAGCTGCCCGCCTTAGCGGTGACTGCCTGGCCAACTAGGCGCGGTGTTATATCATCATCATCATAATGTGTTCATCATGGTATGCTTATCTTATCATAGTACATGCATAAGGCTCAAGATCAACTATACGCTATCGGGGTGACGTAAGGTCATGATCCCCCGATTACATTATGGAACAACTATGGACATTCTGCCTCACCTTGAAGGAATTAGCGTATAAGGTGAGTGTAAGCGATGAATAACATCATTAGACTTTTTGTACTTTAACTCATTACGTTGTGTAGCTAATTATAGACATAGGCTCGTGGATAAGAAAGTAGTTACACTATAGGATTCATGCCATTATAAAGAAGGGACTAGCCTCACATACCTTTCTCGTTTAAGCAATCTAGCGTTCGTTTATTCTCCTTCAATGTCACACCTCTACCTTCAAAAGAGGATTCGTACTAACGTTAATTAATCAACTATAAGAACGCACTACTATTTCTAGAGACAATTGGGTAGCACTTCCTTTGTTTATACTACTTTTCCCATATTTCATATCAACTTCCAACACCCACAACAACAATTACAATATATCAATCAACAATCATCATTCATATACAATGACCATGATCCACCATTTCTCTTCATTTTTCCCACAATTATGGTTGTGGGCTCGCTATCGTATTTTTTCACGTATCACACTTATCTCATGGTCTACATGTCATTTATAACATATTCATACTCACAACACACTAACATTCATGATTCAATTCAACTACCATTCACTCGTGGCACTATTCACTCATTTATGACCCATTTGCTATGCTTTTCTACAATTCAGGTATCTTAACCTTCCAATACCTTAAAACACATGAAATGGTCATGAAACTTACCTTAGATGATGGTTGAAAAAGCTTTGAATGGATTTACTCCTCTAGCACAAAAACCCTACTTCACTCCTTTTGGGTTTTCTTGAGAAGGATGAATTTTAGCGTGATTCTCACACTTGATTTCGTGGGTCTCATGTAATTGATCACCAATCTCCCTTGAGTTCTTGTAATTGAAGATTAGAGTGTATTCTAGGAGTTTCTAGAGAGAAATATCATGAATATGAAATGATTTGAATGAGCTTGGGTCTCTTTTTAATGACTTAAAATCTATTCTGGAATGAACAGTGACTGAGGTGTACAGTGGTCATAAACCCACTTTACGAGCCATATTCTGGTTTACGGTCCGTTCTTCGCGACTGTATTTAAGCATATCAAAACCAGAAAGGCATGTTGGAGATCATGGAAATTTACGACTCAGTTTACGGGTCGTATTTCGATTTACGGTCTGTATTCCAAGTCGTTTTTAACCATTTGAAGCATTTGACAGAAAGTTGAAATTTTTGAAAGGTTGGAGGACGATAGCAGTTTACGGTCCGTAAATCACTTTACGGGCCGTATTCGACTTTACGACCAACTGGGTCAAAGTGCAAACCTGCAACTTTTCATTGTACGTTTGCGGGGAATTTTCTGAGGTGTAACAAATGGCATAGAAATATAGATGGAATCCTAGCTTTAGAATCATGCCTTTGAAAGAAAGGGACTAGCCTTAACATACCTTTTGGTCTCTTTAGCCACTTAACGTTTATCCTTTCCAAGCTCGTAAATCTACACGTAAACCATCCATAGTATTATTAGGCTCAATATCATACACTTGTCTCAAGCATCCAAATGAAATCTTTTTAGAATCTGCCGAAATTCGGGCAGCATCTCCCCTATTTATATGCCTAGCTCGAAATTATAATCCAGCAACCAACAACAATAACAACAATACCAACATCAACCACAATATTATCAACACCAATAGGTTCCATGAAACATCCCATACGATGTTTTCCAAATTTCTCAACTAACCATAACCATATCCACAATACCATAATCAAATAATTATATTTAATTTAGTCTAAAATTAGTCCCAAAATCTCCTTTCAAATTCACCTCATGGCCATCAACTTCAATTCAACACTTTATGATTTTTCTCCTATGATTCTTTCCTCTCTAAGAATTGCTAAACCTTTACATCATCTCAATCATGTAAATAATAGGAAGAACATACCTTATAGTAGAAGAACTTCACTTTATTCACCCCTTTCCAAGACCAAGTTCATCACCACCTTGAAGATAAACAAGAACAATTACCTTTCATGGATTATCCTTGGGGTTTTTATTTTGGTATTCTATATTAATAATATGGAAGATTATGGAAATTTATGGAGAGTTATGGAACCCTCAAGAACTCTTTAGAAGTGTGGTGGATGAGAAGATGGTGAAAAATGATAAAAAATGATGGGTTATAGGGATATTTATAGGTGTGTTGGGTCGGGTACTGTAGCAACCCAGGTACTATAGCAGCCCGTTTCTGCTCTGTCAGCCTAACCTGTAACGTCCATAATTCTCTACTCCGATGTCGTATCGACGAGCGGTTTATTGTGTTGGAAACTATATTTGACGAACTTCATTTTAGGCTTTTGAAACACCTTAAAACTCCTAATATACTAGGAGATATACCGCTCCAAAGTTGACCCAAAATTCTATTCAAAATTCTGTCAATTTTTTTTCCAAATTTATTTTCTTCGATTTACCTTGTCCCGGAGCTTCCCGTAGCTTATTATATGAACGTAAAACAGTCATGACCATAGGATTAGTTCGTATAATATCATATATCCTTGAAGGGAACTCCAGTATCCATACTTAGAACGTCCAACACTTATAAATTTCCACGTACGAAACTACGGGGTGTAACACGTTCTTATGTATGTACGGAAGTGTGTGGATTGTTTATTATCTCCAAAATATAGATTCTATAATTTTGTTGTCATATTATGTGAAGATAGCTTGACAGTAACGTTGGCACAACAGAACGCAGGTGGTTCATATTCAAATCTCTTTTCAGAACAAAATTTACAGTTTGGAACTATTTTTAGTGGGACATAATTTGATTGTGGCTGCTCATCAAAAAATTTGAACCTAAAATAAAAGTACAAAAGATGCTTATTAATCAAGACCAAATATTAGCCATCCACATGAATAATATATTATAAACTCACCTTTTTCATAGGTGAACAACGGATGTGTTACATCTCGAAAATTCCGAATTTGTTGCCTTGTGAGTAGACTAATGTGAGCTTAAGATGACCATGAAGTCCTTACGAGATTAAGTAGAGTATTAGATAGCTTAAAGTGTGAACCATAATATTTCGAAGTCATATGGATATGTGAGACTAAGTTTGTTGAAGGAAGTGAATGTAAGTCATGTTTGGAAAGAGTTTTCGCGATAGTTGATTTGATAAGTATTTAGAGATGTACTGAGGGGATGCTATAGGGCTTATTGTATGGTTAATGAAGTGTTATATAAGTGCCAAGAAGGTTCCATGAGGATTGGAGGTCAAATGAACCAACGAAAAAAAATTTGGGAAAAAGGCGAGTTATACGACCACTTATACGGTCTGTATAACAGTTACAGTGAAGGTTCATCACTGATGATATTATACGGTCACTTATACGGACCGTATAATATTATACGGACCGTATAAATCCCGACGAGCAGCTTTATTTTCTTGATTTAAATAGATGACCCAAGTTCTATTTTTCATTTCTCATCTTCTCCACAACTTTTGAGAGATCTTGAATATTCCACACACCTCATCAACACAAAACCAAGAGATATTAAATATCAAGAGGCAAGAATCAAGATATCCATGTGTTAAAAGTCTTGCTAGGGTTAGCAGACTTCAAGAATTCTTTGGGTAGTGAAACTAGGGTTTCCATATAAGTTGATAGCTTGCTCCAAGGCTCATTCTTATGAGATAAAAGGTTAGTTTTCATGCTTATTTCGTGTTATCAAGAATGCTTAGTTGTTTAACAACTTGGGTCGAAGGAGAAAGTAGAATATGAGGTCTAAATGTAGATTTTATGATGTTTTTTAGTAGTAAGCTAACTTGAGTCATGATTCTTAGTATGATATGGATATAACCTTGTTATAAAAGGTAATAATAAGGATGTGGAAGCGTTGTATGACAATGTACTAAGGGTTGGTGTGAAGTTGTTAGTATAAGTCGAATATGAGAATGGATTTTGAAGACTTAATGGAATGAGATCACTTCATTATGATATGGTGGATGTTATTATAGTTGTTTGGGATTTGTTTCGCAATATGGTCGAAGTCGATGAAATAGGGGAAATGCTGGCCAATTTTCATTAACTCATGAATTATTCTAGTTGAATTTAAGAGTATCTTTAAGGCTTATCCATGGTATGAATCCTTCTAAATGTAGATTTTTCCAGGCTTCGACGGTGAACGTTAAGTAATTAAGAAGACAAAGATGTATGTAAGGCTAACCCTTCTTTCTTGAGGCATGATTCCATCGTTGTATACCTTCATGTAAATTCCATATTGTCTTCCAAGATGACTTCATTCCTAGAATCACTAAGGCTCATGATTCTTGATAAATCTCATGATACCATTGGTCCCATCCTATGATAGTTAATCCTCTAAGGGAGGATATAATGAAAATGATGATGACGAGGATAATGTTGAGGGCATGTATGTACTCCTATATGTACATATTTATATATTAAAGTATGACTACTAATGACACCGAGCTTATATAGCCAGGTATGATATCTATCGCGCGCACACTACTGCAGTTGGGTACGGATGACACTGAGCCTTGGTAGGGCCAGGCAGGTATAACACCGAACCTTATCAAGGTCGGGTATGAAAGACACTGAACCTCTATGGTCGGGTATGATGCTACTATAAGTATAAATGTATGAGATGGAAGGTTCCCATTAGAAAAAGGGTAAGTAAATACAATGGACAACACTAGAGGTATAAATGGCTTTATCCTCCCATGACTCTTTTATCCTATGCTATTTCTTATGCTTCCATTATGTTATTGAATATGCTTTACATACTCAGTACATCATTCGTATTGACGTTCTTTGTTTGTGGATGTTGCGTCATGCCCGTAGGTGGACAGGGAGATAGACTTGATCCTTAGGCTGCTTATCTAGAGATTTCTTAGAGGAGCTCCATTTGATCTGGAGCTGCAACTGTGGGTACAAGTCTTTTGTGTATATATGGGCATGGTTGTCCCATCTTTATGATGATGTTTCATACTTTTATTAGAGGCTCGTAGACAGTCATGTATAGTAGATGTCTTTCACCCTGTCGGCTCATACTTTTGGTATACTATTTTGTTGAGCCTCGTAGGCTTGTGTATATGTATATGGGCGTAGGTTTTGATGTTGATATATAAAGTCTTTTAGCTGTTCGAAATGATATTATTGAGGCATAGAGTTTGTTGATAAGCCATGTGGCTCACCTAGATACGAATACGAATGTATGATGAGAGGTGCTCGGTGGGTTAGCTGCAGGTGCCCGTCACGGCCTCTGGTTGGGTCGTGACAGGATGCATCCCAATTGGGCTATGGGAAGTCGCATTTTCAAGAAGCCTACATCATTTTGATTCTTGGTATTTGGATTTACGTTGCAATGTTAAAGTTTGTGTTTCCTCAACTGTCATGTTATAGTATTTTTGAAGACGTTTGATGTTTCTATTTGTAACTGAGGCAGAGTTCTTATTTTGTTTTCCACGTTCCATCAAAACTTCTGTTGTTCCAACAGATATTGTTCAAACTACCTTTCTTTGAGAAAAGAGATTTTTCAAACTATCCTGAAATCTTTAAGTGATATAGTGAATTTTGTTCTGTAGGCATAAAGAGCACACAAGTACAAATGTAAGTGGCATGATAGAAAGAAGAATAGTAGATGGATCATAATACATGCACATACAAGACATATACATCTGTCATCAACATGAACACAACTCAACATAAAAAAGAGCAAATCATTGTTAAGTTAGAAGCTTACATGTACAATGCTGACTCCTTATCTGGAACGCCTTTCTTACTTCTTCAGTTTTGTGCATCCAACAGCGAGAAACGATTATAGTCCTTGAAAGAGAAAATGAAGTTAAATCAAGTTTAGTAGTCATTTGGGCAAATATACAAACGTTTCTATTATAATGGATTGATGGATTTGGACTTGGTTAAAAAGTGGAAAAAAATGAGTATTAGTTTGAAGAAAAGTAATTGTTCAAAGTACTATGTATTGAATGTATTGTCTAAAGCCAGCCTTAAACCAACCTTTTAAAGCTCACAAAAAAACAAAATTGCAGGTCTTTAGAATTATTACTACTTATTATCATGAATCTACATTTACCAAAAGAATCAAAATTATTCAGTTTAAATATCAAATCTGGCATGGAATAGCATCATCTGTGTTCCAAATTTAAGATAGCTTACATTTGATTGAAACATATTAGGACAAAACCAGAAAGTATTTTTAAGCTAAACATCTTAAGTAAAAGCAAAAAAAAAAAAAGGAGACAGGTTGGGTTGTTTCACCTTGTATGTCAAGGGTCATGCCGACTGCCTTAGATTCCTCAGATCCTTCAATGTCCCTCTGATGGTGCTGGGCGGTGAAGGTTATACTATAAGAAATGTCACTAGGTGTTGGTGCTATGAGGTCTCGGTCGTCTTCCCATCTTGTTCGTTTGCACCTGCTTTTCAGATTCTTTATCGATTACTACTATTTGTTTCAGAATATGTGATAAGTTTCAACTGCTTTCCTTTGTTGCAGACAGTATTTGCAGTTGGGATAGAACCCGAAAATAAATTACCCTACAATGAATATTATAAGTATTTTGGCCCAATGTCACGACCCAATCCCGTGGGCCATGACTAGTGCCCGAGCTGGACACTCGTATACGTACCTGTTAGATATAGTCAACTGAATCTAAGAACAATATGGAAACTTACGAAAGAACTCCAAAGGTTCATAAAGTCATCATATATATATATATATATATATATATATATATGATGACTTTATGAACCTTTGGATATATCCAGATAACCCGTCTCCTGAGGAGTCACATCTAATAAAAACATAATATGGTACGCAAGCCGACAAGGCTGCCACTACATGTCAATATCATATGCAAGCCGACAAGGCTGCCACAACAGACGAACATATCCACAGCACATCGTATAGACACAACTGAACAAAACTTATACACAACCCACACATATGTCTACAGACCTCTATGAGTATCGATAGCGAAATATGACGGGACAGGGCCCTGCCGTACACCTAGATAAACATATATATATATATATATATATATATCATAAGATTTGTACCAAAAGTCTAGGCTCCGGAACAATGGAGCTCTCCAAGACAGCTGAGTAGAAGTCCTGAGCTGGAGGGTCACCAAACTGACTATCTGTACCGGCGGGCACGAAACGCAGCCCCCCGGAGAAAGGGGGGTCAGTACGAAATATGTACTGAGTATATAAAGCATGAAATACAGTAAAGAGGATCATAACTGAAATAGGGTGTACAACAGACAAGTATAACATCCAGAATACCAAAACACTTGCCTTTTGAAACATAAATCATGCATGTCAATATCATATATCATACCCGGCCCATTATGGGACTCGGTGAATAAAATCATCATATACCATCCTGGCCGCCATAAACATATCATAATATCATCATATCATCATATATATATATACCGTACCCGGCCCTCTAGTGAGGGACTCGGTGAACAATGCAGTGAAACTGTGCACGATAACATACCCGGCCCGAGACTCGGTGAAAGACATATTGAGGCATGCACGAGCAGAGTAGTAAGAAACCATATGCAAACTAAGTCATATCTGAGACTCAATAGAATAATCAAAATGAACCATCATTTGATAATCAAGACAATAATCATATCAAGTACCCTTCGAGTGTCACTATGGATTATATCAAAATAGAACTTCTGGAATCATGGACACGTATCAAGACATAATGAAATAGCTTCTGGAAATCAAGAACATTAGCCATCCTAGTGGCTCTAAGAATAGTAACTTCTTTGGAATCATATACACGTCGTATGTTTGTTTCATAAAGATCATGCCAAAAAGAAAGAAGGGTTAGCTTTACGTACCTTTAACGCTTATTTAAATGTCCAACGTCTACTTCTCGAGCTCGTAGGTCTAAAATTAAGATAACATAAGCCACAGTTAGATCATCCACATCACTTACTAACCAACCCAAGTACGAACGAAACTTAATGAAATTCGGGCAGCATTTCCCCTGAAAACTTAACAATCCTCGAGATTCCAATTTAGCCAAACATCAATCAAAATACCAACAACAACAACACCAACAATTTCATATCAAACTAGAATTAAATCCATTCTTAAATCACTTCCAAAACAGCCCAATATACATTCGTATACCAAAGCTTGCATACACTTCTTTATTTTCGTATATCTATAGTATAACAACAAACGCAACAACAACAACAACTACAGCCAATCCCACGATATTCCATCCCACAAAACAATTCATAACAACCACCAAAAATCCCCAAAATATTGTCACAAAAAAGCCACAAAAATCATATAAAAACAGCCCGGTATACGCTTTGTATATAATATCTTCATACACTTTATTCTCCCAAATTCAAGAACAGCAACTTGTCAACAACATCAAAAATTATTATACATCATAACTCATCCAATTCCATCCATTTAATCCAACTAAAACAGCCCCCGATCCATAAATCTCAACAAAACAACAAACGAATTTATAATGCTATTTTCTCCGTTCTAATCCGTTAAAACTCTAAATAAACTTGTTAACAACGAAAAAGGGACCTTACTCTTACCTTAAGTATGCAGCAACCACGTCAACACTCTTCTTCTTGGCTGATTTTTAGCTCAAATTGAAGGCAACGCAACGTACAACACTTTTCTCTTCATGAGCTTCGGGATTCGGGGCTAGAATTTTGATCAAAACATTGTTTTTCTCTCTAAGGCTTTCCTCCCTCTCTCTCTCTCTAGAATTTTCTGGGTCTTTTTGGTCTGAAAATGTGGAAGGCTGAAACTTCCCTTAAAGAACAAGGGAAATGGGCCTGACCCGGATTGGAATCGGGTTAGGCCCATTTCACTGCCCAGCTTGACCTTTCGGCCTTAAAATGTCCATACCTCTTTATGCCGATGTCACATACAGGCCCACGACCTATGGTTGGAAAAGTATTTCAATTATATACAACTTTAATTTTAGGAGTTTTCCCAAATTCCCATATAATGATGGGGTTATGGCCTCCGGAAGTCAGATCACCCGAAAACGTAACTTAAAAACATCTTTTTGGAGGGCTTACACTTGGATTGGGCTCAAGGGTCCTTCTTGAGTTGTGTTTAACTTCACATATATTGTCCATATAACTTATTATATGTCCTTTATAAAAATCCCATCATGCGGGCCCCACCTCAGCTTACGGTTACGAGGGCTATATATCTTTTAACGTATTATTCCAATCATATTGTACAAATTCTGAATATCATACTCATGCTACTACAGTAGAATTTCATTCTTTATACTTGTGATATTTGCTCCTCCTCGAGCTCACATTAAGCCGTCTGTAGCCTTAGTAACACGAAATATTTTGGGGTGTAACATCCTTCCCCCCTTTGGAACATTCGTCCTCGAATGTTAAACTAATTCTGCACTTCCAATACTTCCTTAAACGTTCTTTTACTGAATTATGCCCTGCACATGGCTCCTTCATTGGTCGATCCCTTCAGTTTATTATAACGCATTCCAGATCTCTAAGTAACCATTCCCATTATATTTGTTCTTGCTCTTTCCTCTTGAGGTGATAATTCCACGCCGTTGTCTTTACTCTCCTTTTCATTTCGCAGTTGGTTGACGATTGTATTGCGAGCTCTTCCGCTGAAATCTTACTCTCTCCTGGTGCACGTAGTCTTAACTCGACTCTTTCTTCTATAGTTACTCCTTTAAGACGCATCGTTCACTTCATCTTACCTCTCACGCGTAGACGTCCCTCGTCGACTTACTAGACTTTACAATTCCCTGGGGTATTTCATGCCTCTGGTAACTTGTAGACCCTTCGCAGACTTTACAGATAAGACGAAATTTCCCTTGGTGTAACATTATTTTGCTTCAATAACCTTACATTGCTCTGTGTTACAGTCCATACTCTGGAATCTTCAGCATCATGTATCACTTCTCGACTTTCTTATTAAAGGTTTTTAACTGTCACTTTTCTTTTAGCTCTTGATCTCGATCTTTAGGGTTGGCTATCAAGTAGCGCTAGAGTTCCCTCATTTTATAACTTCACATAGCTTCTCTGTGATCTGTCTATTATTGACTGGTATAATTCTGAAAGAATTTCTCTTGATTTGACATATAAATTCACTATCACCCAGTAACCAGCTCGTCCTGCTAGTCTCGCTTAAGCTATTTCACAATTTCTTTTAACCCAACGTGTAACACTTTAGGCATATTCTATTGCCCCTTTACGCAGATTTTGTTTCTAGTTTTCTTGTCACCCATTATGTTGCAATCTTTAGGCATACCTTAGCGTCGTTTCACTAGTCTGTATGCTTTACCTTGCATTCTTCTCTCATACCTTTCAATGGTATCGGGGCTCAACTATGGCTTTTGCCCTCAGTACTAATCCTATCTCGGTACTTGGTTCAAACCATCTTACACCTTTCCCTAATGTATCCAAACTATCGTAACCATATTGTTATTACCGAATCCTTACTCTTCTTATCAAGTACTCACTTGCCTCATTCTTAACATACAAATGTGCGTAGATCGCATAACTATTCTTGTATAATTTGTACAAAGTACATCCGATCTTAGTCATAGTCTTTCCTTCTCCTGATTCATTCTGCTTTATATATCTTATTTGTACTAAAACTCACTTGCTGTCTATCTTGTCGTATTCCTTTCCCTTCATTTATTCACCATTTAATTTTCTCATATCCTACTATAGGAGATTTTCTATCCTTTCCCTTCGCTACTTATAAGTTGCAATACCATTAGCGCACAACTCTATTGCCGACATCTTAACCTCTAATCCAGTTTGACATTGCCATCCTTTATTGTCCTGTCGTACTCCTTCTTTTTATAAGCACCCACTCTTTAACGTCATATCATTCAAGATCTTTACAAATAATTCTCGGCACTGTCTCTAATGCCCTCCTGACTTCTATTCGTTTGTTGCTGGCTTTCAGATCTTACTAACTTGTTTCAGCAAGGGATCTCACTTGAAGTTTTAGTATCCACATCAAATACATTGCAGTGTCGCTTGTTTCCATCTTATACCTATATTTCTCTCACCCGCTTCCCCCCTTAAGGGTGTACTTATACCATTATCTATTTATATTCTGCTCTATGTCCCCATTTCCAATTTCAAATTCATCTAATAACTCACTTGGTATACTATACCATGCCCATGTCTTTTCTTTATAATTTATAACTTTGATTATCCACGTACGAAACCTTGACAAATCGTGAAGCGATGAGAACCTTTCCATATGTAGTATAAAATCTTGTCTGATAATTCGTACTCGAGTAAAGCAATCAATGTAGCAACTCATCCAAGGTCATATTCCACTAAATCCAATCGACAATTAATGAGTGCTTGTAGTCATTCCAAATTCTCAATTAAGTAGCACTCATATTCTGATGAAAAGTGTTCAAAGCTCTCTTGTAACATTATCTTTATCCCAACCTGTATCATGTGTTTCCTTTAATAGAATTGCGATATATTATTTTTTCATCAACCTACAGTCCCTGCCCTTTAAGGATTTCACAGGTGAAGTCGTATACACGCAGTACTCCTTTATGTCTAATGCTCTTCTACCCTTGTTGCGTACCCAACACTGACTTCTAACTTACTCAAAATCATATCAAGTTCGTCTTAATAATGGTCTTATCTCATCACCTTGTCTTAGCACTGCACCTTTAAGTTCGTAGCTATATATTCCCCTTTTATTTTATACTCGTACTCAATTAATTTTGTCTATCAAGGGTGCTTCCATTAGTATTCCCTTACCATTTCTCCAGTCTATGTCCATCTGTTATTCTGTGCATGAGAAATCTCATACTACTCCTGTATCCTTTGGAAAACACTATTTCTGCATAACCCCTTTTCTCATCCTCCAAACGTATTTTGTTCATCCCTGTTTGTCCTTGTTATACTAGTCATTTTCTAGCACTCATTCTACCTCGTTGTTCATTTTTCTGTAGCTTGGTCTTTCACAAGTTATGCCATTTATATTACTCATGTTCTTGGCTACGTCATAACCTGTTACTACACTGTTATTTCGCTCGCTTTCTTCTTATTTCCTTCTTTCAATGAACTCCTTCTTTTCTTGGGCTCGCTTTCATTTTCGTTATCATATAATCTTTATTCTGAACTTTTCCTTATAGAAGAACTTTATAAGTCTTTCTTATTCATTCTATAGCTCGCCTTAATACCTTAATCACATAGATTACGTCATGTCTTTTAGTCACTTCCTCGCTAGGCTTTAGTCATTTTCATAACAACCCTTATGATATTCACATTACATCCTGTTCGTAATCAATCCTATAACGTAACACTTCTTAACCTTATTCACGATTCTTACTATGTTTTAATTACACTCTGTGGAGTAGGCGTACTTAATCTTTCACCCTTTCTGATCAATCTTACCCTTAATATCTCACAAGCTGTCTTATCAATACCTTCATATTTATCATAATCCTTCCTCCTCCGTACTTTTATCTCAATCATACTATTACTCCTTTTAACTGTAAACTCGTCGTAATTTATCCCTACTTATCAGTTCATTCGATACCTCAATAAAACGTTCTGTTGAGATTTGCCACCTTGTTCTAAACCACCTCTTAGTGTCACAAGCCCTTCCAAATTCCTAGCATTTCATCAACAACACGTGAAACACATGATCTAAGACAGCCCACAAGTTTGAGTTTGAGTTCTACAAATTCCATCTCCAATTAGTTGATTAAGAACTAATAAACTCAAGGACATAAAGATATGATGAAATGTTACCTCAAGAACACAAGAACGCTCTAACTCCAAAATTACGTCACCATGAAGCATCTCCCAAAACCACCACAAGAAGAAGAACTAGAATCCGACAAGCACCACGGGACTTCTAATGCTTGATTCACATAGTTTACTTCCAGATTTATTCTTGGGTCATGAACGAACTATTTAGTTCATAAACTACTTGTTGTATGCTTTATAATCTTCAAATAAAAGTGAAACTTAATTGTGGACGTTTTTGCTCTTCAACATGAGCCTCTTCTAAGGTGACATGTGGCTGGAAAGTATCCTGGTCCATTCAAATGAATTCCAAACTTTGCTGCTCATATATGCTTCTTCGAAATAAAATTTCCCAATTAAGAATGATGCCTCTTACGGATGACATGGAGGGTATCTCTTAAAGCTTTAATCCAACATGATAAATTTACCCTATCGATATCGATCTCATACTTACTATTACTATCAATTCAATAGTTAACTTTATTTCTCGAAGTCAGACTTGCAACATAGTCAAATCCTATTATTACTGTTGACATAGCTTTTCAGGACATATTACAAACTTATATCTCATCCTCTTTTTATTTCTAGGAAACTTTTGGCAGAGTTTCCTTTGTATTTCTTACTATCCCAGAACCTGCACGCAGGAAATACCAACAATGCCTCATAGGGCCAACATATATATGTATGTATCATATCATATCATAGCCACACAGGGCTCCCAATTTCAAGTAAAAGTATAAAGATATCGAAACTTACCTCACATATCACACCTCGAGACGTACCCGATCCTTTAATGATCTCTCCTGTTATACCTTCCTATCTACCTTCCTATTCATTCTTCAACTTTACATTGCAATCATACTTCAATATTCTTACCTTATCCGACATGCATCTTTCGTACCGTTGCTTACCTGTGTACTTTGTAACTTACAATATCATCAGCCACTTTCTTCTGTCGATGCCGTTCTTTAGCTGAAATCAAGGGTTAGTATAAGGAATTCCATTTCCTATGGTTGGGCTCTATCGCACGATCTTAGATATGAAAGAAAAGAAACATCCTAAATGCCCTGTAGCTTCCTGTTTACAGATGTGGTGCACAACACACTGATAAACAAGACTCTACTAGACACAGTCTGTAGACACTCCGATGATGAACTGCTCTGATACCACTTTTGTCACGACCCAATCCCGTGGGCCATGACTAGTGCCCGAGCTGGACACTCGTATACGTACCTGTTAGATATAGTCAACTGAATCTAAGAACAATATGGAAACTAACGAAAGAACTCCAAAGGTTCATAACGTCATCATATATATATATATCCAGATAACCTGTCTCCTGAGGAGTCACATCTAATCAAAACATAATATGGTACGCAAGCCGACAAGGCTGCCACTACATGTCAATATCATATGCAAGCCGACAAGGCTGCCACAACAGACGAACATATCCACAGCACATCGTATAGACACAGCTGAACAAAACTTATACACAACCCACACATATGTCTACAGACCTCTTAGAGTATCGATAGCGAAATATGACGGGAGAAGGCCCCGCCGTACCCCTGGATAAACATATATCTATATATATATATATATATATATATATATATATATATATATATATATCAGAAGATCTGTACCAAAAGTCTAGGCTCTGGAACAATGGATCTCTCCAAGACAGCTGAGTAGAAGTCCTAAGCTGGAGGGCCACCAAACCGACTATCTATACCGGCAGGCATGAAACGCAGCCCCCCGGAGAAAGGGGGGTCAGTACGAAATATGTACCGAGTATATAAAGCATGAAATACAGTAAAGAGGATCATAACTGAAATAGGGAGTACAGGAGACAAGTATAACATCCAGAATACCAAAACACTTGCCTTTTGAAACATAAATTATGCATGTCAATATCATATATCATACCCGGCCCATTATGGGACTCGGTGAATAAAGTCATCATATACCACCCTGGCCGTCATAAACATATCATCAAATCATCGTATATATATATATATATATATATACCGTACCCGGCCCTCTAGTGAGGGACTCGGTGAACAATGCAGTGAAACTGTGCACGATAACATACCCGGCTCGGGACTCGGTGAAAGACATATTGAGGCATGCACGAGCAAAGTAGTGAGAAACCATATGCAAACTAAGTCATATCTGAGACTCAATAGAATAATCAAAATGAACCATCATTTGATAATCAAGACAATAATCATATCAAGTACCCTTCGAGTGTCACTATGGATTATATTAAAATAGAACTTCTGGAATTATGGACACGTATCAAAACATAATGAAATAGCTTCTGGAAATCAAGAACATTAGCCATCCTAGTGGCTCTAAGAATAGGAACTTCTTTGGAATCATACACACGTCGTCTGTTTGTTTCATAAAGATCATGCCAAAAAGAAATAAGGGTTAGCTTTACGTACCGTTAACGCATATTTAAATGTCCAACGTCTACTTCTCGAGCTCGTATATCTAAAATTAAGATAACATAAGCCACTGTTAGATCATCCACATCACTTACTAACCAACCTAAGTACGAACAAAACTTAACGAAATTCGGGCAGCATTTCCCCTGAAACTTAACAATCCTCGAGATTCCAATTTAGCCAAACCTCAATCAAAACACCAACAGCAACAACACCAACAATTTCATATCAAACTAGAATTAAATCCATTCTTAAATCACTTCCAAAACAGCCCAATATACATTCATATACCAATGCTTGTATACACTTCTTTATTTTCGTATATCTATAGTATAACAACAAACGCAACAACAACAACAACTACAGCCAATCCCACGATATTCCAGCCCACAAAAAAATTCATAACAACCACCAAATAGCCCCAAAATATTGTCACAAAACAGCCACAACAATCATATAAAAATAGCCCGGTATACGCTTTGTATATAATATTTTCATACACTTTATTCTCCCAAATTCAAGAACAGCAACTTGTCAACAACATCAACAATTATTATTCATCATAACTCAGCCAATTCCATCCTTTTAATCCAACTAAAACAGCCCTCGATCCATAAATCTCAACAAAACAACAAACGAATATATAATGCTATTTTCTCCGTTCTAATCCGTTAAAACTCAAAATAAACTTGTTAACAATGAAAAAGGGACCTTACTCTTACCTTAAGTATGCATCAACCACGTCAACACTCTTCTTCTTCGCTGATTTTTAGCTCAAATTGAAGGCAACGCAACATACAACACTTTTCTCTTCATGAGCTTCGGGATTCGGGGCTCAGATTTTGATCAAAACTTTGTTTTTCTCTCTAAGACTTTCCTCCCTCTCTCTCTCTATAATTTTCTGGGTCTTTTTGGTCTGAAAATATGGAGGAGAAGGCTGAAACTTCCCTTAAATAACAAGGGAAATGGGCCTGACCCGGATTGGAATCGGGTTGGGCCCATTTCACTGCCCAGCTTGACCTTTCTGCCTTAAAAGGTCCATAACTCTTTATCCCAATCTCATATACAGGCCCACGACCTATGGTTGGAAAGGTATTTCGATTATATACAACTTTTGTATTAGGAGTTTTCCCAAATTCCCAAATAATGATGGGGTTATGGCCTCCCGAAGTCAGATCACCCGAAAACGTAACTTAAAAACATCTTTTTGGAGGGCTTACGCTTGGATTGGGCTCAAGGGTCCTTCTTGAGTTGTGTTTAATTTCACATATATTGTCCATATAACTTATCATATGTCCTTTATAAAAATCCCATCATGCGGGCCCCACCTCAGCTTACGGTTACGAGGGCTATATATCTTTTAACGTATTATTTCAATCATATTGTACGAATTCCGAATATCATACTCATGCTACTACAGTAGAATTTCATTCTTTATACTTGTGATATTTTCTCCTCCTCGAGCTCACATTAAGTCGTCTGTAGCCTTAGTAACACGAAATTTTCTGGGGTGTAACACCCAGATTATACTCTTCATGTTGAACCACACCCCATGGAGAATCAAAATTCACCTAGGGATCTGGAGAAGATCAGGTAATTTGGCCATTGTACTACTTCCTGTTCTACATCAGATAGCTTTGAGGTACATATGTTTTTATCATGTGTCGCCTAATTCGAAACCCATCTACGGTATGATAGAACCGCTGTCTAGAACTCACAATTAGGCAAATTTCAAACCTTCCGGTGTTGCAAAGTACGATATAAGTTAAAATCAATTCATTACTCGATCTGATTTTTATTTTTATTTTTGGGTCAGTGGGATCTTCTACTTTTTTCAACTCCTAACTCAACATTAGTAGGGATGCTTTGATTTGAAATAGAAATTCTATTTATAGAACTTTTTGCAGTTGTTTCAATAGAATAAAAGAGCTTGTAATTAATGTCTTTTGTTATTGTAAAATATAGGATCAAAGCGAATCAGATATGATCCTTCCCATGTGCTCCTAAGGTTTGGTCCTGCCTACATTGCCTAAACTATCAAGATGTGGTAGCAGCCACTAATGATTGCATTAGGTTAGGCAGTCAATATCACACTTCTCGCGGGTGCGGGGACCTGCTAATATGGGACAGATATTGTCTGTTGTGTGCAATATCGACTTTGGAAGTATAGAGGACAGGTAATGCTTCTTCTACATAATCTTGATTAAGACCTTCTGAATGGATTCTTCATCTAATGGTTACCACTATTCTTTCCTCTACAGAAGCTCTTCCATTATCATGGCTTATATTAATTTGTGTCATTTCAACTATAAAGTAAATTTCTTCAAGTTTTCTAGGCTACGCAACTTCTATTTCCTACTTGTTTGGCCTCTATGGGGACACAATATCCCAGTTTTGAGTAGCCGGTACTCATTAACTGTTAAGAAATGGCTTTCCAAAGGAGTGCAATCAATTTACAGGAGTGCCAAAGGAAAAGAGAGAGAGAGAGAGAGAGAGAGAGAAGTACCCAAAAGACTACAAACCCATAAAAGGTTTATAGTTTTCTTCAAAATTCTACTATAACGACCCTTTGTATTTGGTATTGCAAACAATAAGCCCCATAATATATGTATGTTGATAATTACCTCTTTGTTTCTTTGTGTTGTTTCCCTATGGCTAAAAGGTCTGCTAAATGCACATTACTTTCTCCTGGTTCTAGCAATAACTATATGTATGTATTGTAATGATTGTTGTTGATAAATGCTCATGTAAAGTTAACACACTTTATTCTCTAAAATGGCTCATCCTCTGTTGTTGCTATCTAGTTGGCAAATAAAGAACCCAGATGAGAACTTATTAAAAAGGAAAAAATAGGATATTTTTGAAGAACTTGGTTTACCTGAGTCGGACCTTGTTAGATTCACATTGACTGAATCAACCTACATCATAGAGAGATGATAGATAGAGGGTTTTCAGACTTGGGATTGCTGATTAGTTTGCTCTTTTCTTTTATTGTAACTAAGAAAAAAAAAACAGATAATCTCAAGGTGACTAAAGACAAGCTCCTTATGAAACAAGGTGTACACATTCAGATGCATGTAGAAGCCATCTTTATATCATTTTCCCATGATTGCTCAGTGTCTGTTAACAACTTTAACAGATAAAGAGAAAAAGGCTCTTCACTTATAATCATAGCTAGAAAAATAAAATTGTGTTGAATTGCTTTCAAGGATGCTTAATAACCTGGTTGTTGATGAGAATTATACAGGGTTTTACAGGCCTAATAAAGCCCCTTATATTACTCATTTGGCATTTGCAGATGATTTCATTCTTTTTACATCAGGTAAGCCAGCTGATTTAAGGAAAGTTTTGAAGATACTACCAGTGTATGAGAATGTTTCAGGTCAACTAATTAATAAGAAGAAGAGTTTTGTAGGTTTTGCCCCCAAGGCCAGCATTGAGGTTACTCACAGAGTTACGCACCTCACAGGGATGAATAGAAAAGAATGGCCCATTAAATATCTTGGTTGTCCTCTCTTTGTGGGGAGAATGAAAATTATATACTTTTCAGAGATGGTTCAGTCTATATCAAAAAGAATCCTATCCTGGCATGCAAAATACTTGTCTATGGGTGGTAGAATAGTTTTAATCAAACATGTGTTAATGGCAATGCCAGTTCATCTCCTAGCAGCATTGAAACCCCCTAAAAGAACCTTTGAACAACTGGAAGGTGCTCTAACAAGGTTCCTATGGAGTGGAAATGAGGCTGAAAGGAAATAGCATTGGAGCAAATGGGAAGCAATGTGTCTACCATGTGAAGAAGGAGGGGTTGGTTTTAGATGCCTAAGAGATGTTAGTAATGCTTGTACAGCCAAACAGTGGTGGAAATTGAGAACACAAGAATCAGTGTGGAAGGATTATATGTTGACTAAATATTGCTCAAGAATCAACCCTATAATAAGGAAGGTGGTTGGAGTTCAATCTCAGGCATGAAGAGCCATGAACAAGATCAAACTTCAGCTAGAGGAAAACATAATTTGGCACGTGGGACAGGGTCAAATTTCCTTCTGGTTTGATAATTGGACCAGGGAAGGAGCATTATATAGGTTACTCCCTGATGATGTAAAACCAAACAACATTATGCTTAATGAAGTTTATGTGCATGGAAGATGGGAACAAGGCTGGTCTTAGAGTTCCTTGGGAAGTGAAATTGGCTATCCAACATATTACAATCAATTTCTCCCCTTCTAAGAAAGATTGTGCTATCTGGGCGCCAAACACAGATGGAACCTTCTCCATAATGGAATTTGCGTAGGAAATGAGCTGAAGGTGACTGGCATGACAGATGAACGTGGCACAAGAATGTTTCACTAAAGATCAACTTTCACTTCTGGAGAATGCTCAAGGACAGACTGTCAAATGATAATAAAATAGGTAGATTCAAAATTCATGGCCCTTCCTTTTGTTGTTGTTGCTCTACCCACAAAATAGAAACTGTAGAACATCTCTTTTGCCAGAGTGAAGTGGCACAGGAATTATGGGCTAAGGTCTATTATCCTTTAAGCATCAAAGTGCAAGGCATGCCACTTAGACAGATTCTGGTAAACTGCTGGAATTCACAAGCTAGGAACCCTATCACAAGACTGGTTAGGGGGTTCTTCCCCAGATGATTTGTTTGGAGATCTGGAAGGTTACTGTAATATCAGATTTAGTTTCATTGATTTCAATAGGAACAGGTCAACCAAGAATATCATTGGCCAGATTTTTCAAGCAATCAAAAGTCAGTTCCCTCTCATAGATACTGAATCAAACTGGCCTTCAATTTGCAGTAAGTTGTCCAATAATTATGCTAAGAAAATTATAAAAATCACCAAATGGTATCCCCCACCCTCCGATCTCATCAAGCTAAATAGTGATGGTAGTTGTAGAGGTGATGAGTGTGGGGGAGGGGGACTTATCAGAAATGACAAGGGCAGGCTAATCTTTGCTTACAGTATCAACCTTGGTAAGGGTACAAGCAATTGGGCTGAGTCTAAAGCTCTACAATACGGAGTGGATTGGTGTATGAACAAGGGTTGGTATAACATGGTAATAGAAGCTGACTCTCTACTGCTGGTTCAAGCTATTCAAGGGAAGACAAAAGTTCCATGGAACATTGCACAAATTGTCAGATCGATACAGAGACTGCTGGAACTACATCAAATTCAAATTAGACATTGCTTTAGAGAGGCCAATCAAGCAGCAGATAAGCTAGCTCAGATCAGTCACACCCATATCAGTTCAGTTGGTTACAATGAATATCAGGCTCTTCCAAGACAAGTAAAAGGCATAATAAACATGGATAGTTGGGGATTACCATGTTTTAGAGCCAGACCACAAAGCAATAAATTGTATAACTTTAACCCTCCTTGAATTGCTGGCTGCTGAGTAGTTAGAATAGTATAATATGCACTAGTTTCCTTATGTAATACAGAGGATAGTTAACACTAACTAAAAATAAGTGTTAACTAGATTCTGTACCTAGGCTCATGCATCACTATTAGATTCAATCACTAGTATAAGGCTCCCTTCCCCTAGATCATGCATCATATAGAATCATTTAGGTCACTTTACTGTACAGTGCATGCATTAAAACTGGAAATGTCCAGTTTCATAATTCATAGGGGTATGGTTTAAGCCCTCTCCTCATTTGTATTCTTTTGCTTATCAATAAAATACCACCCAAGTTCTGATTTTGGAACTGGGTGGTTCCCTTAAAAAAACACCCTTTAATTCATTAGAAGACATTAAAAAGGAGGAAGAGAAGATTTTACCTTGGCTTGAAATTGTTGAAGAAGTTGATGGAAAACAAATGAATACCCATAGAGGCTTTAAGAAAGTTCAGACCGACATTATTTTTGGTGACTCATCAGCACAGGACAACACGTGCAATACAACCATTGAATGAAATAAGAAGTGAAATTACAAATCTAACCCTGTGAGAACTACAAAAATTTTCTCATTCCCTTTTATATTAAGTAGTAATATAGATATACCTATGCATGGTATTTGATGTTATCCTTTCATGAGTCAGCTTCGTCCAGGTTGAATTACTTGTACGCCCATAGTATGCAATGTTATCCAGATATGAGTATAGGGGTGTTTGGTCACTATAGATCAGGCAGTCGTTGCGGCTCATCGGCTTGGGTCGTTACACTTGCAACATGTCAGCAATAAAATATAGCTTCTGTGTGAACCATCTGGTTCTGAAACAGTTTGACAATCATCAAAACATGAATGCATTTGGAACTATCAATTTCCCCCTTTTTGGTGATGACAAACTCATAGACAATGTTCCCCCTTAGTTTAGCATTGTTTGTCCCCTTAATTCAACATCATGCAGCATTGTCTTCCCTTTTAATTAAGTATGTCTACTCCCCCGTAGTTCAACATTCTTCTTCCCCCTTAGTTCAACATTGCCTGTCCCCTTAATTTAACATTATGCAGCATTGTCTTCCCATTTAATTCAGTATGTCTTCCCCCCTTTTGACATCATCAAAAAGATAACAAACATAGTGTAGCGGTTTTATTTTTTCCGATTCAAATTTGCACTTGCCTTTTTTAAAAGGGAAAGTGTCCCGGGAAAGTACGGTTGTCAATCGTACCGGGAAAAAGGAAAAACTATACTTCTATGTGGATGGTGCTCTAAATGGACATTATTTTTAGGGTCGCCACCTAACTTACAGGTAAGTTAGAAAAACCAGTTCGAAAAGGTTCATTTAAAACGACTAAGTTTTAAAAGAAACCAATCTATACCAAAGTTTGGGTAAGGGTTCTGGTGATCCCTCGGGGAAGGAGTTAGGCTCCCCGGTATTAAGGATCCGTAGAATACGGTTGACCTACGGGTCCTAATAGTATGCCTTGTAGATATAAATTGTCTTTGATAAAAACTGCTTTTGTTTTATATTTCCGCAAATAAAGGTTAGTCATTTATGCAAAAAACTACTCATTTTCAAGAAATAAAAATGGTAGAGTTTTGCCCAAAATTGGGAGTTTTGGGTTTCGGACTAGAACACCTAGGATAAAACCCGAAGGCATTAACCTAAGTATAACACCACGTAAGCCCACCCGATTATTTTTAGACAAAAAGGTTTTTAGTTTTAAGTTTTATAAAAATCTCTTTGGCATACTATTATTGTCCATATGTTAACTATTTTTTACATTTTTAGATTATTTTTTTTAGTCCAAATTAGTCCAAAGTAATTTTAAGTCCATTTGTCCAAATTGTCCATAGGTACGGTCCCAATTTGTCTCAAAGTCCATAAAATTTGTCAAGTCCTTTTTTGTCCAAAATCATAGTTTACGTTAGAAAAAAAATGTCCATTTTTATCCATAAAGCAATTTCTGTCCCAAAATCATTTTTTCACACGTCAATTTTTATCAAAATTAATTTTTATAACTTAGAAATAATTTTTTGGCAACTCCAAATTCGTGACAATTTTTAAAGGATTCAATAAGCATATATTGTCAAATAAATAATATCAAGTGAAGCGGTTGGCCTACTAAGCCCAACAGAAAAATAATTGTCACACCCCAATTCCGCTAGGGTGTGATGGGCACCCGACCCTTACTTAGAGCCGAACGAACCCTCAGACTCTTACTGAACATAAAATCACATAAAACCTTTTAAGTCGAATAAGATAAAATACATAGTAATAATTTTTTTTTCGGAAAGTTCTTTCTCGTAGCTTCCAAGAAGAACAAATCTATAATCATACAAAATTTAGTACATAACACAGACCGGCATATCGACTGACGGAGCCGCTTACAGACTGACAAACAATACCCACGACACTGTCTGCAAAGTCTCTAACGTAGTCCAGAAAGCATAACATACAAACTCTGACTCGGCAGCACTCCGGGAACAATTGGAGCTTGCCATCTGCACTGGAACATCTTCTATACTGTCTTCAACTCACCTGGGAGTACCTGCGCGGCATGAACGCAGCCCCCGAAGAAGAGGGGGTCAGTACGGAAAATGTACCGAGTATGTAAAGCGGAAATATAACAAACATAATCATAGTCCGAACCAGAAGTACAGAGATATAGCAGACAGAGTCGAACCCGAATCCGAAACAGAAATACAGAGTGCATGGACAGAACCACAATATGTATCGTAAGTACGGGGTGTAGCCGACAGAGTCGTATTATGAACTAGAGGTACAAAGTATAGCTGGCAAAATCATCATACGGATCAGGGCACAGAAAGTGGCTGACATAATTGTAATCAGAGTCAGAGGTACAAAAGTGTAACAGACTGAATCATAGTTTGAGTCAGACATACAGAGGTGAAACAGACAAGATCATTTTCCGAATTAGATTTCCAGAAGTGTAACAGACGGAGTCATATTACAAACCAGACATGCAGAAGTGTAACAGACGGAGTCATAGTTCGACTCAGATTTCCGGAAGTGTAACAGACAGAGTCATATTCCAAACCAGATATGCAGAAATGTAACAGACGGAGTCATAGTTCGACTTAGATTTCCGGAAGTGTAACAGACGGAGTCATAATCCAGATCAAACATACAGAAGTGTAACAGACAGAATCATGCATGCAGAGTCATAAGCATATACAGATACAGATATCATATATATCAGATCCCGGTCCTCTGGTGAGGGACGCGGTAACAGATCCCGGCCCTCTTAGTACGGGACGCGGTGGACAAACAGATCAGATCATATGCCATCCTGGCCGCCATCCCCATACAAACACAACATCAAATCATATACAGATGTAAACAGAACCCGGCCCGCACACCGAGGGACGCGGTGAATAATGTAGTGGAATGTGCACGAATAACAGAACCTGGCCCGGGCGCAGTGAAGGAAACATTGAGGCATCCACGAACAGACTAATGAAAAACCACATGCATACAAATCGTTACACAGACTCAATGAACTGGAGTAGGCCAAACGGTAGGTCAAATCAAAGTAATCAGACAATATTCATAATATACATATATGTCATTTGGGATGGCAAGACAGATTTCATCAGAATAAGATGTCCAGACGTCAAAATATATTATAAGACTCATAAATATCGTCATAACACTTATCATATGGCAGACAGAACAATAACCAAAAGTTACCTGTGAGTTTCGGACAGAAATGAGTTAATTAGATTCATACAGAAAATATCAGGATTTGTGGGCCCATCTTGGGCTGAACCGAGGTGACGTACGTAAATTATGGATCATAGGTCTTATGGAGTCATCCATGAGAGTTTTAGGGCATTCCGACTTTATTTGTGAAAGTTACATACATATAGGTCGCTTTGGCGACAATTTATAAAAAACTAGTTCAATCTTACTGAACGATTTGGAGCCAATTTCAATCTCTAATTTCTCAGAACATGGTCGTATCTAAGGCTCGCGTTCGAGCCTCTTATGTTTAGAACATGCCAAGGAATGAAGGGAGAGACTTTACATACCTTAGTTGCGCTCTACGCTCGTTCAGATTCAATTCCCGTTTCGCCCGAAATCTACAAATGGTCATTGTTACCAATTGTCAATAGTAAACTTATAGCATTCTTTAATTCACTATTTGTCTATAGAAATTTGGGCAGCACCTCCCCTGTACATATGCCCAGCCCAGAATTACAATTCAGCAACCAACACATCAACAACAATACCAAATATATTAACATCATTTCCAACACCAACATATGCCATAAAACAGCCCGCACATTATTTTCCAAATTTTCCCAACCAACCAATTCGCGATATAACTATTTAATAATTTTATTTCCTCAAAGAGGTCAAAATTAACACTAACAACATCAATAACAACATCCTCCACATTCTACAAGTTAGATACATTTGTTTACATCTAAAATTTTCTTCAAGCCCCATTCTACAATTCAACCATACCAACAAACAAATTTATCACGCTATTTTCTTCGTTCTAATCCGTTAAAACTCTAAATAAACTTGTTAACAATGAAAAAGAGCCTTATTCATACCTTAAGTGCACAGACACCACGTCCACCCTCTTATTTTTAGTTGATTTTTAGCTCAAACCGAAGGCAACGCGACGTAGAACACTTTTCTCTTCATGGGCTTCGGGATTCGGGGCTCCGATTTTGGTCAAAAACTGGTTTTTTTTTTCTCTAGGCTCTCCTCTCTCTTTTTCTCTAGAGTTTTCCAGGTCTTCTTGATCTGAAAATGAGGGAGAGAAACTGATTTTTTTCTATTAAAAAGCGTGGGTAATGGGCCTGACCCGAATTGGAATCGGGTTGGGCCCATTTCACTGCCCAGCTTGACCTGTCTGCCTTAAAACGTTCATATCTCCTTATCCCGATGTCCCCTATAGGCCCACGACCTACCGTTGGAAAGCTATTTCAATTATCTACAACTTTTATTACTGAGAGTTTTCCCAAATTCCAAACTTATAATGCCGTTTTTGCCCCTCCAAGTTAGGTCATCCGAAAACGTTTTCTTAAAAATATTCGTTTGGAGGGCTTCCACTTTGATTTGGCCCCAGGGCCCTTCACGAGTTGTGTTTAACTTTACATATACGATTCATATAACTTGTCACATGCCCCAAAAAAAATCTTGACATGTGGGCCCCACCTCAGCTTACAAATAATCCGACGTTCGAAAATACAGGATATAACATCCTCCCCCCCTTTAGAACATTCGTCCTCGAATGTTAAATTAGCCTTGCAGGTCTTAAAAATGTCTCAGGGGAGGTCCTCTTGCCAGCTACATACTCGTATCTAATCAGAGAGCCTGTGGGGGGGGGGGGGGGGGGTATTCATTTTACAACTCCTGCTTGTCCTATCCCAGCATATCTTTTGCTTCTATATTTAACAACGTTGTTGTCCTTTCTTTTTCGGTCTAGCCATCAACATATTTCACCTCTTGTCACACTTCTCGGTTCCTTACAACGTTATCCTAATCCCACATCATATCAAACAGATTCATAACTAGAGCCAGACGCACAGAAGCATATCGAAAATATCCATAATCAGAGTCAGATGTACTGAACTATGTCGGACAGATCCGTAGTCAAAGTCAGACGTATAGAAGTATGTCAGACAGATCCGTGATCGGAGTCAGACGTACAGAGATGTATCAGAAAAATTCGTAATCAGAGTCAAACGTTCAGAGGCATATCAGACAGAAACCTAATCAAATTCAGAAGTACAGAGGCATAATAGGCAAAGCCTCATCAAAATCAGAGGCGCTGACGTATAACCGATAGAATTATGATTAGAATCAGACCACTTCCACATATTCTAATTTCCTTAGTCGTCCACATCCTCATTCCCTTTCTTTTTCAAATATCCTGGTATTAAGACCTCTCCATTCTTAACCTACCCACAAGGATAACATCAACGTATTTTATAACACTTGCACCATTTACTTCTGCTATTATTACTTGGAGTTCGGTACCCTCATTCGATTGGTGCCTTCCACATTATAGCACCGGTCGCGGGGACACACGTGTTCCCCAGTACAATCACAGATAAGGCATCATACGCATTCATATGTGTATACATAATTATTTCCAACTAGGCCACACACTACCTCCAAACGTCGTTCAAGTCCATTCTAATTCCAAAGTTGTAGCGTTCTTTCTGTCTCTTCTCTAATCTAACCGATTGCGTGTTGTGTGGCCTTTTATGGTTTCCAACCATCTCGTATATTCTAATTTCACTTAGGCTATTTTAGCTTTTTGTTCATTTCTTATACCGGAATGTATATAAAATTCTTGCATACTTCCCAGGGGGGTCACCCATCCTCCCTTCTTAGCACGCTTAACCTCGAAACTTCGATGAAATGCGGCGCCTTAATGCCGATATAATCGTGCCTGCTTTCTCATATGGCCCTTATTACATGATTTGGGGCTAGTCGAGGTCATACAGATTCCAAAACATTTTCATAACACGTCCTTTCTTTTACAATTGCCGTTTTGCCCTTTGTGACCCTCAGTGTTCACCTTTCACTTTTATGTATAGTTATCTTCCGCCCTGGGTTCCCAGGGTTCCATTGATAACAAAATGTGCCTTCATCGCCCTTACTCATACATGCACGGTCACCAGCCTATTTGAAATTCCACTCACCATTCGTACATAATAATTTACAGCAACTGTTTGTCAACATTCTCTGAGTCCTTCAACAGACTTGGTTCTTTTACTTCTTATACCATTATTTATTTTCAAAATATGTACACAACAGATATCAACAATGCCTTACCGATCATACGGCTATGTACCACATTCTAGCCATCCGGAATTGCAAATTTCAGGTGACAGAACAATACATTCATACTTACCCTTGTGACCTTTTCCTCTCACCACTTACCTTTTTCCACCGTATGTAAGGCTTACAGAAGGAATTTCGTTTTTCCTATAACTTGGCTCTATCGCACGATCTATGACAAAAAGAAGGTCAACAATCCCTAGATGCCCCGTAGCCTCTTGTTTATAATGTGGCGCGCTACACACCATAAACAGGACTCTACCGGACACGACTTTGCAGACAATCCCTAGGACAGACCTGCTCTGATACCACTTTGTCAAACCCCAATTCCGCTAGGGTGTGATGGGCACCCGACCCTTACTTAGAGCAGAACGAACCCTCAGACTCTTACTGCACATAAAATCACATCAAACCTTTTAAGTCGAATAAGATAAAATACATAGTAATAATTTTTTTTTTTGGAAAGTTCTTTCTCGTAGCTTCCAAGAAGAACAAATCTATAATCATACAAAATTTAGTACATAACACAGACCGGCATATCGACTGACGGAGCCGCTTACAGACTGACAAACAATACCCACGACACTGTCTGCAAAGTCTCTAACGTAGTCCAGAAAGCATAACATACAAACTCTGACTCGGCAGCACTCCGGGAACAATTGGAGCTTGCCATCTGCACTGGAACATCTTCTATACTGTCTTCAACTCACCTGGGAGTACCTGCGCGGCATGAACGCAGCCCCCGAAGAAGAGGGGGTCAGTACGGAAAATGTACCGAGTATGTAAAGCGGAAATATAACAAACATAATCATAGTCCGAACCAGAAGTACAGAGATATAGCAGACAGAGTCGAACCCGAATCCGAAACAGAAATACAGAGTGCATGGACAGAACCACAATATGTATCGTAAGTACGGGGTGTAGCCGACAGAGTCGTATTATGAACTAGAGGTACAAAGTATAGCTGGCAAAATCATCATACGGATCAGGGCACAGAAAGTGGCTGACATAATTGTAATCAGAGTCAGAGGTACAAAAGTGTAACAGACTGAATCATAGTTTGAGTCAGACATACAGAGGTGAAACAGACAAGATCATTTTCCGAATTAGATTTCCAGAAGTGTAACAGACGGAGTCATATTACAAACCAGACATGCAGAAGTGTAACAGACGGAGTCATAGTTCGACTCAGATTTCCGGAAGTGTAACAGACAGAGTCATATTCCAAACCAGATATGCAGAAATGTAACAGACGGAGTCATAGTTCGACTTAGATTTCCGGAAGTGTAACAGACGGAGTCATAATCCAGATCAAACATACAGAAGTGTAACAGACAGAATCATGCATGCAGAGTCATAAGCATATACAGATACAGATATCATATATATCAGATCCCGGTCCTCTGGTGAGGGACGCGGTAACAGATCCCGGCCCTCTTAGTACGGGACGCGGTGGACAAACAGATCAGATCATATGCCATCCTGGCCGCCATCCCCATACAAACACAACATCAAATCATATACATATGTAAACAGAACCCGCCCCGCATACCGAGGGAGGCGGTGAATAATGTAGTGGAATGTGCACGAATAACAGAACTTGGCCCGGGCGCAGTGAAGGAAACATTGAGGCATCCACGAACAGACTAATGAGAAACCATATGCATACAAATCGTTACACAGACTCAATGAACTGGAGTAGGACAAACGGTAGGTCAAATCAAAGTAATCAGACAATATTCATAATATACATATATGTCATTTGGGATGGCACGACAGATTTCATCAGAATAAGATGTCCAGATGTCAAAATGTACTATAAGACTCATAAATATCGTCATAACACTTATCATATGGCAGACAGAACAATAACCAAAAGTTACCTGTGAGTTTCGGACAGAAATGAGTTAATTAGATTCATACAGAAAATATCAGGATTTGTGGGCCCATCTTGGGCTGAACCGAGGTGACGTACGTAAATTATGGATCATAGGTCTTATGGAGTCATCCATGAGAGTTTTAGGGCATTCCGACTTTATTTGTGAAAGTTACATACATATAGGTCGCTTTGGCGACAATTTATAAAAAACTAGTTCAATCTTACTGAACGATTTGGAGCCAATTTCAATCTCTAATTTCTCGGAACATGGTCGTATCTAAGGCTCGCGTTCGAGCCTCTTATGTTTAGAACATGCCAAGGAATGAAGGGAGAGACTTTACATACCTTAGTTGCGCTTTACGCTCGTTCAGATTCAATTCCCGTTTCACCCGAAATCTACAAATGGTCATTGTTACCAATTGTCAATAGTAGACTTATAGCATTCTTTAATTCACTATTTGTCTATACAAATTTGGGCAGCACCTCCCCTGTACATATGCCCAGCCCAGAATTACAATTCAGCAACCAACACATCAACAACAATACCAAATATATTAACATCATTTCCAACACCAACATATGCCATAAAATAGCCCGCACATTATTTTTCAAATTTTCCCAACCAACCAATTCGCAATATAACTATTTAATAATTTTATTTCTGCAAAGAGGTCAAAATTAACACTAACAACATCAATAACAACATCCTCCACATTCTACAAGTTAGATACATTTGTTTTCATCTAAAATTTTCTTCAAACCCCATTCTACAATTCAACCATACCAACAAACGAATTTATCACGCTATTTTCTTCGTTCTAATCCGTTAAAACTCTAAATAAACTTGTTAACAATGAAAAAGAGCCTTATTCATACCTTAAGTGCACAGAAACCACGTCCACCCTCTTATTTTTAGTTGATTTTTAGCTCAAACCGAAGGCAACGCGACGTAGAACACTTTTCTCTTCATGGGCTTCGGGATTCGGGGCTCCGATTTTGGTCAAAAACTGTTTTTTTTTCTCTAGGCTCTCCTCTCTCTTTTTCGCTAGAGTTTTCCAGGTCTTCTTGATCTGAAAATGAGGGAGAGAAACTGATTTTTTTCTATTACAAAGCGTGGGTAATGGGCCTGACCCGAATTGGAATCGGGTTGGGCCCATTTCACTGCCCAGCTTGACCTGTCTTCCTTAAAACGTTCATATCTCCTTATCCCGATGTCACCTATAGGCCCACGACCTACCGTTGGAAAGCTATTTCAATTATCTACAACTTGTATTTCTGGGAGGTTTCCCAAATTCCAAACTTATAATGCCGTTTTTGCCCCTACAAGTCAGGTCATCCGAAAACGTTTTCTTAAAAATATTCGTTTGGAGGGCTTCCACTTTGATTTGGCCCCAGGGCCCTTCACGAGTTGTGTTTAACTTTACATATACGATTCATATAACTTGTCACATGCCCCAAAAAAAATCTTGACATGTGGTCCCCACCTCAGCTTACAAATAATCCGACGTTCGAAAATACAGGATATAACAATAATGCAATTAAACTTATTCTGCTCCAAATCCGATCCAATGCTTAGCTCGTCCATGGTTGAGGTCGACTCGATCTAATGGAGTTGGTGGGCCTCGTTGGACCCACCAACGGATAGGGGTGGGGGGTTACAAAATAAAAGGTTTTAGTGCTCAATCTTAGGGACATAAATTAAATTACATGGCGAAAAATTAAATTACAAAACAATTGGGCCAAGCCCATAATTACTAACTATCAAGGGAAGGTGACATTTATGCAAAAAGGGATAAATTTTAAAATGAATCTCAGCTGAACCGATGCCCAGGCCCAAACTGTGAAGCAAACATGAATTTTGCTAAGTGTAGGACAGTGATATTCAAGATATACTAGGTGATATACCTATATATGGAGAGCAAAACCCCTTAGGGGAGCATACCCTCTATATACACTATATGTTCCCCATATTTCTCCTTCAAAATAACTCATCAAAACTACTTAGAAACAACATCAAACTCCCATAAAATACTCAGAACCCAGCAATGGAACAAACTAATAGGTAAGCAACTTTACCTTCTCAAATGACAAGTTTTAGGCAAGCAAATCAAACAATATTTTAGTAAAACAAATAGCAAAAGATCTATAGTTTACCTAAGCAAATCAGCATCCAAAACTCAGTACATCAAGCAGTTTTTTAAGTCAAGAAGGTCATGATTAACCTAGTCTAAAATGAGAGCAACTCTTAGTCAAATAGAGATTTTCAAAATTCCAGTTTGAGGGGATTAATACACAGTTTTCATGAGCATAGTTGCAAACAAGATTTTCAGTTTACGTTGGCTTAATTTGAAAGATTCAGAGATGACAAGCACACAAGCCTTTATAATTTCAAACTAGAGATTTCAACTTGTTTTCAAAGTTCAAATATGCACAGCCTCTTATTGTAAACTCAAGTAAGTCAATTTTACCAGTTAAGGCAGTTTTGGACAAATATTATGTAGCAAAATTTAACAACAACACATGGAGCAAATATATCACTAAAATGAATCAAGATGGCTAATAAAGATCACATTTGGCTAAGTTAAGGGCAAGTGAAGTCCAATATCACAAAATCCATTTCAGGGTATTAAAAATAACTTCAATCTAACTAAAATAGTTACTATTTGGTACTGTTTCATTGAAAAGGTCTCAAACATCGAAATTTAAAAAACACAACACAGAACTGAGACTATACCTCCCTTTAAAACCTATTTCTTCTCATTTTTAAAACTAACAAGTTATAACGCCTATTTAGTTATAATAAGCTCACTTTTAATTCATTCCTTATGTCTTAAATAATCAAAACATGGACAGAATCATCATTGTAAGTAAGAAATTGACAGTTTATAACACTTTACATAATAAATAAGTTAGAATAGTAAATATTCAAAAACTAAAAATAAAAGTAAAGGTTTAGAAAAGGATTTACCTTTTGTAGGGGCAACCTAAAGACTAAAGGGGATTGAAATCCACCTTCAAGTAATCCAAACTCCTTTTTATCTTAAAAAAAAATCCCTTTTCTTATACTTTCTTCTTATATATGTATCTGTATATTGAGTGAATACTTATATATATATATATATATATATATATATATATAGAGAGAGAGAGAGAGAGTATTTTGTTGGGTGTTTTATATATATAATGTATATAGTGTATATTTTTTGTATAACTCTTCGATTTTCAGTTTATGCTCTTGATTTTTTCGAAAAAAAAAAAGTCCTTCTCTCATTCTCTTTTCTTTCCATTTATAGACTTAGCACACTTAGGGAATCCTAGGACTAAAATGGACACCTCACCCAAATTTTCCCCCCAAAACCCCAAAATTTTGTACTATATATCAAAATTCAAAATTTTTACACATAAGACAACAAAAATCACAACCAATTGTACCCTAAAATCTACAAAAAAATCCAATAAAAATTAGAAAATTAGGATAGTACGAATACAACCCATTATGTACTATTCCAACGGTACAATTGTACCAAATAGTACAATGGGGATAAAATCCCCAAATTGTGTACCCCAATCCGTGAAGCATCTAGGAAATTTCCCCTAGATTCTTTACTATGTGTATTAAGGTGCACAAATGGCTAAGGGCTCGAGGCCCCGCCCATGGCAACCTTAATACATAAATAACCCGAGAAACAACCTAATTACGCTTCAATTAAGTATGAAAAAATGAAATTCGAAGGGAAATAAACCTGGAAACCATGAGTAATCATGATTTAGTGTAAAACCCCTCAAGAATCTGGTCAAAAATGACCCTAAATCATCATGAAATAAGCACGGTGAGATGAAACCCTAGAATCGCGAAAATCGCCTCAAACAGAGACGAGGGGTGCGGGTTATGAAGAATGAGAATTGTGGGTGTGAAGTTTGTAAAACACCCTTTATTTTTATTTTAAACTTAAAACCCCTCTACTTTTAAAAATAACCAAAAGGACCATGTCCTATTTTAATAATAATGAACTATATATTACAAATACCTATATCACTAAGTAAAATAGTCATTTAGGCAAGTTAAAATTCAAAACTCGCAAATTTGAAAAATTATCTTTAAAACAAGCCCAATATTAACATAGTTCCGGGCAATATTTAAAAATGTGAAAAATGCGGTCAAAATGACTCGTAATTCATACGTCATCTAAAGTAACTATTTTCCCGAACTTGACGGAGTGGTATGAAAGTAAATAACTCGTATTTCTTATATTTGTCAATATTTTAGAAAGTAGTAATTAGACGTCATTTTTGCAATTTTCTCGGGATTTGTAAAATTTTAAAATTGAAAAGAAGTATCCTTACTCCGCCTTTGACTCGAAAAAATTGAAAATTAAAATACGCGTCTTATGAGGTGAAAATTAGGTGTCAACAATAGGCATGCGTAATAATAGAGATGTCGTATGACATAAAGACATCCAAAGAAGGATGAAGTAATTATCAAAAGCAATAATCTAGTTAATACAAACATGATAATTAAAAAGCTAAAGCATCAACTCAGAGGCAGAGAGGACTGGAGGTAGCCAGAGGGGACTTTAGGGCTCAAGAGACTATGATATGGAGGACATAATAGGGAGAAGAGCTAGTGAGCACGAGCAAGGGCCTTTAGAATGTTATTTACTTGTTCACCAACAGCTCGTTGATTCTCGATCAACTGATCATAAAGCTCATCCTATTTCTCCTTTAAGCGAGCATTTTCGCTTGGAGCTCTGTATTTGCATGGACAAGCTCACTGCTGGGACCAGGTTCGTGTCTCTAACCAGCCAATTCAGCTCTCAAACTATCATTTTCAACTTCAAGCTTGTTGATTGCAATAGTTGCTTGCTGTTGTGTTTTGATTAGGTCAGAGCTAATATAGCTGCTCCACATACCTTCCTTTTTGGGTATGCATTCGCATTCTTCCAAGATCCCTAGAGTGATCATCTGCTTCCTTTTTCCCACTTCTGAAATTTGACAATCTCCAAAAGCTCTTTCATGCCATGTTTTTCAGAGATGTCTGGGTCAAATACTCTGTCAAGCAGTGCCTTTTGATTCCCCAGGGAGACTTTCTTTTCATCATTCAAGTCATGCATCTTTCTCTTTTTCTTGGAGGAATAGGGTTACTCGCTTGCTTTGCTTCCTTTACCTTTTAGGAGGTCAAACCATGCTCTTCTCCTTGACTGCTTGTTCACTCTGTACATCCTCATCGGAATATATTTCAAGAACGGAGTTGTTAGACTCACTTGCCTTCTCAGAGGAAGGTTCTTTTAAGAGCACAGCCACAGGGATGCAATTTTTTATCACCCTAGAAGGGTCTGGAATTTTTAATTGATAAAGGAGTTTAGAGACCAGGTCCCTCCTGCACATTTCCTTTTTTACTTTCTTCCCCCTTAACCTTTTCATCATCCCTCGCAGCCTAAAATTCCCGCTGCAACTTTATTTTTCTCAATAGTACCGGTATTTTTAGATTCACCCATGACCTCACAGCTCGACTTTTCAGCAACAGAACATTGGACCTTAGTAGTTGCACACTCAGAATACCTTATTTTGTTAGATACCTCTGCTCCATCATCCATTGCATTGATTATCTCAGCGGTTTGGAAGAATTTGGAAGCAGACAGTGTTTTACCGCTCTCGTTAGAATCAGGTTTATTAGATGGAACAGGATTTAAGGATTGGCACACTGATTTTTCATGAGTTTGGTCATTTTGAGTTGTAGAGGGACTAGTCGTGAGGGAATCTAAGCGTGCAGATGGAAAATTTTGGTCTTTCGAGGCTGGAGATGGTGTGGAGGATTTTGGTGACTGTGATTCCAAAGGGAATGCGTTATTATAGAGTGAGGAAGAACTGATCATGTCTAGTACAACTTGAGAGGCAGATTCATTTGATGGACATGATTGATGAGGGCAAGATTTTGTGAGAAGAGGAGGGATCACCAAAGTTTTCTTACAAACCGGTTCGATTCAGGAGAAGATGTAATGCTTGGTCTTAAGTTTCGAAAAGAGGGCGAGAGGTGTTTTAATGACATGTAATTTTAGCAATTTAGCACATATAAGCATTAGAAATACTACTAACCTGAGTCACGGGGACCATGTCCCTTTGTGTTTGCTCCACTAAGCATCCGTGAAGAAATAACTTCACCCTGAGTTTTTTGAGCTCGTTACCATTTTCTTCAGCAGCAAGCAGATTCATTATAACAGGAGAGTGTTTTTTTTTTAAAGCGCACACTCCCCTTAGAGTTCCTTGAGTGAGATGACATCTTCATGTTTTTCAAAACGATTTTGAGCAATAGCAGTTCATATTCTACCTTTCGACCGTCCTTTTCTCACCCAAGTCTCCAAACTAAACTACTAGCTTTGTTTGGGAACCCGTATCAGATTGGGTCCCTTAGGATGATGACCAGTAAAGCTTGAGCTTCGTCCTTTTAAACCAGGTACGTCTTCCTTTTTCTGGTGCGGACCAGGTTTCTCCTCTCTTGACCTTTGTTTGGCAGTATCTTCATTTTGAGGATGATTGAGACTACTGATCTTTTGGGTTTCACATTCTTGTCTACCTTTAGGCCCCACCTGATCTCCTTTTGCTATCTCCTTCCTTCTATAAATCGTATTCATCAGCTCTTTGATCTGGCTGTTTAGTAGACTATTTTCCTTGGTAACTTCTTTCACTTGTTCTTGTAGATCTATGATGCTGACGACCATATCATAACTCTCTTGTTCGGCACTGTCAAGCTTCTCAGTTAACTCCTTCTTTTCTTTAGTGAGTCCATAAAGCTCACTTATTAATCCTTTTACCACTGAGATTAACCTTTGTGAGAGTGGCCTTCCAGTTCTACCTGATCTTTAAGAGGATCTGCCTCATTTTCATTGGCTTCATCATAGGTCCCACATTATTTTAGGAGACAGTGATTCAAGTTACTCGTTAATGTCACGACCCAACAAGAGGTCCATGACAGGTACCCGGTACTAGCTATCGAACACCCCCTATCATACTATCTATCACTCAACCTGTGCAATCATAGTTCCCAACAGACTTACGGTGAAATGGCCACTAAATACCTTCACAACACATGCATATATACATAAGCTCTCGAGGTGTCAAAAGTGCTGTACAAAAATATATACTAAGTTGATCATGAGACATCTATTACCCACACATATGTATCTACGAGCCTCTAACTGGAATACTGAACATTAGGACGGGACAGGACCCCGCTATGCCCCAAAACATGTACACAAAAGAATGTACCGATATGCGGTAACTCCGGAGTAGTGGAGTGCTTATGCAAAGCTGCTGACAAGGCTCTTAAGGATCTGTACTGGCTCCCCGTCTACCCGTGGGCATGAACACAACGTCTGCAAGAAGGGACATCAGTATGAGTAATGTACCGAGTATGTAAGGCATGAACAGTAATGTAATAAGACATATGGAATATAACATGAGATAGGGGAATAACCTGTACATCTGGATGCCTCTTAGGGCGGAGACCATGCATGCTTAGCTTTCTTTGAAAAACGTTTCTTTTACATGTATACATAAAACAGAACATATGATAGTGCTAAGGAACGTCAGCCCGATTCATGTAACCATCTACCCCGCGTTCGGGCATCTCGCATCCGGGATGATGTCATATTACACCAACTGATCAGGTGGCCATGCGTCTATAGTGCCTCTCCCTTTTTCCCATATTCCCCATATATGTATACATATTTCATATACATATATCATATAAGCAGCATGTAGGAGAGCTCAAAGAAAGTTATAACTCTATCGGAGTGACGTAAGGTCGGTAACCTCTGATTGTATTATGGAATAATCATCATCGCTTTGTCTCACCTTGAAGGAACAATTATTAGGTGCGACTATGAATGAAGAATAACATCAAGAGAAAACATATAATAAGATCATAAATGTCATAAGGCTTCAATTCATATACTTGGAATCTTTAAAAATAGTCATCATCCATGAGAAATCAAGAAGTAGCTCAACATTCTCATATCGTCATTGAAATCGTAAACTTGGAATCTTTTAAACATGAAATCGTTCTCATCATAGTCATCCTAGAAATATTCTCCTCTTTGGCATCATTGTCATCATGTTAAAAATATGTCCATCATTGTTGTCATAAGAGCTTACAAAATCATAAACCTCAAGTTTGGAAAAATACGGACATTTTGGAAAACATTGATGGGTTATCAAGAAAGGAATCATGCCTTGGAATCATAAACATCTAACCTTGAAAACAAGGAGGCTATGAAAACATTTATGGAATTATAACATAGGAATCATGCCTTTGAACGAAAGGGACGAGCCTTAACATACCTGCAATTCCACGTTGTGGTTCTTTCGGCTATTTTCGGTCTCGTAATCTACCTATAAGACCATTTATACTATGGTTAGGCTCACTGTTATATACTTATCCTAAACCTTCAAATTAGACCTCCTTAAAATCTGCCAAAATTCGGGCAGTAACTCCTTGTTTATATGCCTAGCCCGAATTCTTAATCCAACAACCAACAACAGCAACAACAATACCAACATCAATAACATCATTTCTAACACTAAAGTATTCCATAAAACAACCCACACGCCATTTTTCCAACTCCCACAACTAATCAACTCACCATACAATTATTTAACTTCTCTATCTTCGTGAATAAGACAGTATTAACAGAAATAGAAAGAGATTCATACCTTTATCTTGATAATACTGCAATATCTTCACTTCCCCACCATAGACTTATGCCACAACGCATTACTACACAATTTTGTAGTTGTAACTATACGTCGTCTGGATCGAAATTTGGGAATTATACCTGGTTTGGGCTAAAAAGTTGGCTTGGGGGGTTGGGGAGGATTCTCCAGAATTTTTTAGAGTATTTGGGGTGTTTGGTGAAGAAAATGAGGGGTAACCCCTTTAAAAAGCGGTCCAGGTTCTGCCTGGACCGACTTAAAATTCCTTCAGCGCGTTCGCGCTGGCTTGGTTTTTCTACCTGCGCCTTCGTTCAGTAAAAAGGTCATAACTCTTGATCCCGATATCGTGTGATGTCCCACGACCTATGGTTTGAAAGCTATTTCAATTATATACAACTTTCATTCTTGGTGTTTTTCCCAATTCCAAACTTATAATGTCGTTTGTCCCCTCCAAGTCAGATCATCCGAAAATATTTCCTTAAATCGTCCTTTTTGAGGGATAATGCCCATATTTGGCTTAAGGATCCTTCTTAGGACTTGCTTAACTTTTCATGTACTACTCTTATATCTCTTCATATGTCCTTTATAAAAACCCCGGCACGTGGGCCCCATTTAGCTTACCGTAACGAGGGCTTTCCTCAAGCAACGTACTACCTGATACACCATATGGTCTCTAAATGTCATATGTATATTATTATTACACTCTTATAATATAACCTTCATCCCTAAATCGGGCCTCAAAATTGCTCAGCGCATTCGTGCCTCATGGTGGTGCGTTCGTGCTATGTTGGCCCTTGGCCTTCTGCGCATTCGCGCCACTCCCTGGCGCGTTCGCGGAGACCATTTTCCTGGTCTGCCAGTCCGACATGTAACGTCCATATCTCCTTACCTTGATGTCCTATTGAGGAGCGGCTTGTTGCGTTGGAAACTAGACTTCCCGAACTTCACTTTTGAATTTTGTTCCACTTCAAAACTCTTAATATACTAAAGGCTATTCTTGCCCCCATTTAGATCAAAATTTCCGTACCAAACCTTGCCCAACTTTCCTTCAAAGCCTCGGAAGCTTAATCTCCTTAGTTCACTTGTTTTCCAATCCTTCTATAACCTGTTACGTGAACTCGAACTCTTATAATTGTAAAAGGATCACCTATGATCTTGCATCTTCTCAATAATAACTCTGATGTCTGCAATTGAATAGCTAATACCGAATGAATCTCAACGTACAAAAACTAATAGGTGTAATAGTTAAGGCTTCATGATTGACTCCACCCTTAGGTGTATTACTTGAGTAAACTTTATCTTCGGATTCCCTCATTGAATCTCTCTATGCAGTTAGGGCCTCCCTCATCCATTTCTCAACTGCCTTTCTCTCTGTAACCTTTTTGACAGATGTCTAACTTCCTGTAGTTGTCTCCTTGGAGTTATCCTGGAGATCTTTACACTTCAAAGATTCAATATTTTTTTGAACGATTCTTTGAAATTTGTAAGTGAGAAATACGATTTCTAAGTCATCATCACTTGACTCACTTCTTCTCTCATCATTAAGACTATTTCTTCTTGTTGGATCTTGAGGGGTCTCACTATCCTTTATCTTAAGAAATCTAAGCTTTGTGTTGATTTTGTTTATTCCAACACATGTACTTTTAAGAGCTTCCCAGATTTCCTTTGCTGTTTTCCAAGAAGAAACGAGATTGTGCTCTTTTGATCCAATGGTTCGAAGAAGAATGTGCTTAGCTCTCATCACAGAGTATGGCTTTAGTGAGCAAAAACACAAGGACCATCACAAATGATGTCCCACAGTTTTGGATCCTCAGCAGTGATGAAGTCTTCCATTCTAGCCTTCCACTAGTCATAGTGTTATGCACTGAATCTTGGAGGTCTCGTGAATGACTATCCTTCTTCTATATTTGGTGGGCCTGCCATTTCACAGATTCTTTCTAGATGTTAACCTTTTAGAAAGTATCTACTCTGATACCAATTGTAGTAGGCTATGCGTCCACTAAACATAGTATGGAGGGACCTGGTTGAGTACCAGTTCCCTTATGCAATGCAGTAAGTGCATAAGGCAAGATTTTACCATAGAAAACTCCTTGCTCAAGGGATTAAAAATCACGACCTACCCCAGTAGGATTTCAACTCCACTAACCAAGCATCTTCATATTACAATCGATTGTAAGCTATGAATTAACTCCCATAACCCCAATCCTTACAATGACTCTTTTGTAACCTAGGAACTATCCCCCGTAGTCCCTCAACACTTGCAATACTCCGATTGCAACCAACCTCCACTTGACTAACTCTAGCCAAGGACCACTAATATACCTAGACTAACTCTAGCCTAGTGTACCACTCAAAAGCTTGTGGAAACACACTTCCAGCAAGTATGCTTTAAGACTTTTCAAAACACCTACAACCAGCTTCTTAATACAGAAGAGTAGGTTTACAATTTATGCACAAACGAACAAAGATTTACAACAATATGAAGAACTTAGACTAAATCTTGTGTCTGGATCAGGTTGTTCAACTTGTAGGTGACTTTGTTCTTGAGAGATCTTGAGAACTTATGTCGGCAGCTTTGCACAACTTAGATTAGGTCTTCAAGTCTACCAAATATGTTGCCATCATGTTGTATATATAGTGGGAGCATGTGTGGTGAAAAGAGACCACTCTTCAATTTTGACCTAAAGCATAGGACAACTCACTGTTGTACTTGTGTGCAGTGAGTGGCATAGCTTTACAGCTGTCTCTGCTGACAGTACAAGGTGCACAGAGAGCAGATCACAGACCAGGTCTCTATCTGATTCTGAAATAGTTTGACAATCATCAAAACATGAATGCACTTGAAAATATCAATTTCCCCCTTTTCGATGATGACAAACTTATAGACAATGTTCCCCCTGAGAACCATATTTCCACTTGTTCCCCCTTCGAAGTAAACCATCATTTTCAAGGCACCTGCAACATGTTAGCAACAAAATACAGCTTATGTGTGAACCATCTGGTTCTGAAACAGTTTGACAATCATCAAAACACGAATGCACTTGGAACTATCACAACTCAATAAACCAACCTAACATAATATATCTAGACTTGTGCACTAGAGAACACTATACAGTAACACAGTTCCTTCAATGCTTATTCTTGCACTAGGGACGCAACCTAGGATTCTTGAATATGTTGGATATATCTTTTGACAGCACAATATGCTGAATTCTCTCATTGTGGGTGCGCAAACTTCTTCTTGGAAAGACCTGGGTATTTATAACACTGATTATTACATCTCAGAAATTTTGAGTTGTTGCGTTGTGAATAGACTAATGTGAGCTTAGAGTAAACATGAAGTTCTTATAAAGTTAAGGAGAGTATTTGATAGCGTTAAGGTGTGTACTACAAGATTTTGAAGTCACATGAATCGGTGGAACTAAGTTCGTTGAAGGAAGTGAATGTAAGTTGCGTTTAGAAAGGTTTTCTAGCAATTGAGCTAATGTTGATTTAGTAATGTCTTGAGGTAGAGCTATAGGGCTCCTTAGATGGTTGATGAAGTGTTATACAAGTGCCAAGAAGGTTCCATAAGGATTGTAAGTCAAGCGAATCAACGAGAGCAAGTTTGTAAAAAATGGGGATTACGACTACTTATACAGTCTGTATAACATTCCAGAGAAGGGTCAATCCCTGTATAAGTGTCCGTATAATCGGGTCGGGTCAATTTTTTCAGATTTTTCCCTTTTTATATATAGATGACCCGCGTCTATTTAATTCATTTCCCACATTTTTCCCAAGTCTTGAAGGCTCTAAAACATTCCCCTTACCATATTAACACAAACCCAAGAGAAATCAAAGATTATATAGAAAGAACAAAGAGAATCAAGTGTAGAGAGACTCTCTAGGGTTTGTAGAATTAAAGATTTCCTTTGGTGTTGAAGTTGGAGTTTCATTCAAGTGAGATTCACTAATCCAAAGTTCATCCTTGTACAATAAAAGGTGAGTTTTACATCTATTTCATTTTATTAAGAGTATTTGGTTGTTAAATAACTCGGACAAGGGAAGAAAGTAGGAGATGAAGCTCAAATATGGATTTAATGTGATATTTATTAGTAGTAAACTAATTTGAGTCATGATTCTTAGTAGGCTATGGGTATAATCTTGTTGTGGGTGGTACTAATGATGTTGAGGAAGTATTGTATGTACGTGAATATAGTGTTGTGTTGTATCTATGGTTATGAATGACCCTAAAAAGGAGTTTTAAAGATTGGACAATGTTTAACTTGAAAGAAGCCTCTTTATTATGATATTATGGATGTTTCTATTGATGTTGGGAGTTGTTTATTATATGGAGAAAGTTGATGAAACAAAGGAAATGCTGCCCAAATTCTGTTAGCTCTTAGTTACTTTAGTTTAAGCTTAATCATGCTTTTAATGACCTAACCGTAGTACGAATTCTCTTGAACGTAGAGTCGCGAGCTTGGAAGGAGAACGCTTAGTCGTTAAGGAGACATAAAGTTATGTTAAGGCTAGTCCCCTTCTTTCAAGGCATGATTCCTATGCTGTAATTCTATCCATATTTTCCATTACCTTCTTACTTCCAAAAGTTAGAAGTTCATGATTCTTAAAGCTTCATATGATCTTAAAGAAGAGATGTTTTCTGTGATGATCATGATGATGATGATTTAATTTCTAGAAGTCTCAAAGCTTATGATTGTGATGCCATTATGAGATTATTGAGTTATTTCATGAATCCCTTGATTTTATCTATTATTGTTGATCTCACCTTTTGAATTGTTCCTTCGGGCTGAGATATAGCGATGATGATTATTTCATAATATAAATCAGAGTTCACCAACCTTACGTCACTCCGATAGAGTTGTAGCTTTTAATTGGGCTCTCATGCATGCTTATTTTTATGTATGATTACACCGGGCCTAGTTGGCTGGGCAGACACCACTGCGCTAGGCGTAGTGGCGGCTTATGGATAACAACGTGCCTAGTTGGTCGGGTAGTCACCACTAATGGGCGGCATGAGATGGTTACCCCGGACGCGGAAAGCCCGAACGCTGGCTAATGATGATAAGCAGTTTATATATATGTTTATGATGTTTTAAAAGTAAAAGTTAGCATGCATGATATCCGCCTTCAGAGGCAATCAGTTACAGGTTATCTTTTTACCTCATATTTCTTTATTTCTTTATGATGTTATTATTCATGCCTTACATACTCAGTACATTGGTCGTACTAACGTCCTTTCTTTTGTAGACGCTGCGTTCATTGCCCGGGGGTAGATAGGGAGACGGTCCAAATCCCTAGGAGTGTTATCAGCAGATACATAGGAGCACTCCACTACTCCGAAGTTACAGTTTATTGGTATATTCTTTTGTGTTCATATTTGGGGCATGGCAGGGTCCTGTCCCATCCTTATGATCTTCAGTACTCCAGTTAGAGGCTCGTAGGCATATATGGATAGTAGATATTGCATGACCTTATTAGTGTATATTCTATATATCATTTTGTAACCTTGCAGGCTTATTTATATATATGTTTGAAGTGGAAATCGAAGGATGCTTTGTAACGAGTTCTTAAGTTATTTGATAATTAGAGAAGTGGTCCACCAAGATAGATTGGAGGAAGTACGAAGTGTGGTGCTCGGTAGGCTAGCTCTGGGTAGCCGTCATGACCCTCCCGTTGGGTCGTGACATTGATGCTCCGCAGGTCGGCGTACACAAAACCCTTTCCTAGTCGGTCCATGACATGCACGTAGGGTTTGTGTAGTATTTGGATTCTTGCCTTGTTTAGTCCGATTCTAATATGTGTAGAAAGCTTACTAATCCTGACAAATATGGAAAGGAATCTTTCATACTTAACCGCCAAGTTATTTCCATAATTCTGCAAATCCTAGTTGCTATAGGACTTGCCCTGGAACATGTTTACGAACCTGTTTCATCCACCTGGTTCATCTACCTCTAATTCTCTGCACTGTCTGAGATGGAACATGTTCTTATACCTGTTTTACCAATCTCTTTCATTCTTCATTTTCCATTAAACTACTTCTGAGAATTGGCTGGAACATGCTGATAGACCTGTTTCATATATCTGTGTAGCTCTGTGTCTGTCTTCTTCACATGCATTTATTCATTGCTAGAATAAATCATGTCTGCAATCTTGACTCACTCTTTGACTTCTAATTTTGTTCTTGCTCTGTGATGGAACATGTTTGCAGACCTGGTTCTTCTGTTAACCTGATTCATAAGCTTTGTCTACAAACTCTTTTAGCTAAACAATTTCTTCCTTCTGAACATTGTCTTCTGAGTCAGAGTCACTTCACCTCTCGTCTTCTTCATTATATCACCACTGTCATGACCCGACTAGGGCCATGGCGGGTACCCGGAGCTGACTGCTGAGCACCACTCGTTAAGCTAATCGTCATACTCAACTTTAACACATATAATCTCCAAAGAAACATAAGTCTATATACATAAGCCCTCACGGCTGCAAAATGATATACAAGAGTACAATGTGATCATCATGGGATACCAACTATCCAAATGCACGTATCTACGAGCCTCTACTAGAGTACTAAACATAAGGACGGGACAGGACCCCGTCGTGCCCAAATATATACACAGAAGAATATGATCATAAGTAGCACTTCCGGAGTAGTGGAGTGCTCGTGTGAATCCGCTGGCAAGCTCCTACGGATCTACACCGTCTCCCTGTCTACCTGTGGGTATAAACACAGCGTCCAAAAAAAAGGACGTCAGTATGAACATTTTACTGAGTATGTAAGGCATGAATGATACTAGCAAAATAAAGAAATCAGGGAAACATGAGATGACGATACAACCTGCTTATCCTTTAAAATAAAACACATGTCATGCATATCACATATCTTATCATCTTTATCCCGCGTCCAGGTAACCATCGCACGCCACCCACTAGTGGTGTCATGTCCGGCCTTCTAGGCGCGGTGTAATCATATGCAGCCCGCCTTCTCGGTGACATGTCCGGCCATATAGGCACTGTGTAATCGTACGCAGCCCGCCTTCGCAGTGTCATGCCTGACCATCTAGGCGCGGTGTAGTTTCATCATATACATCTCATAAAGCACACATTAGAACTCAGCTTCAAACTATAACTCTATCGGGGTAACGTAAGGTCGAGGACCCCCGATTCCATTATGGAGTAATCGTAATCATCATACCTCACCTTGAAGGAACTAGCGTCATAAGTGGTATATCTCGTGTTTTCATGTGTTGGAAAGCGTGTGAGTTAAATGACATTGGTAACGAAAGCGAGGTTATTCCTCAAGATTATAAGTGGTTAGAGTGATTGTACAGATGCATCGTAAGGATTTGAAGTTAAACCAATCGAAGAAAATAAGTTTCATCGCGGTTTGAAATTTATTTGAATGAAATACGATCCAAGCTATAACATCCCGTATTTTTGGACTAGGGAATTGAACCATCCAGCATGTGCAAATTTACCCAAGCCTTAAGGAATTTGGTCATACTCAAGCATGAAAATCAAGAACTCAGTGTATAGAAGGAATGGATTCCCAAAATGATTTAAGACGAAAAAGTGTGACGACGATGATTGAAAATAATATTTTATGTGTGGCAAATGAGGCTACAGGCTAGTGTTATATCACATGGGCATGGAAATGGATATATGGAGTATATTAAAAATGGTTACTATTTAAGTGAATTGAGATCAAGAAATTATATTGGGTTGTTAAAGAATTATTATGTGGATATGATCCACATGTGTTGTGGACAAGTGGCGTTAAGTGAATTTAAGTGCATGCACATCAGCAAGTGGTGGCAAGATTAGATATTGATTATTAAAGGAATTTATTTAGAGTACTACACGTGTAAAAAGGGATGTAGTAACATATATACATATCTTTTTCATTCTTTGCAATGTAGCAACACTTATATATCATTTTCATTCTTTGGAAAGGGATACGAAAACAGTAATTATGCAGCACCTCCTTAGCTGCAAAGGGAAAATATAGCTCTTGCTTCACAGTAGCAACGTGAGCTCCAAACACAAGGAAGCAGAGTATATTTTTTTTTCTCAAAAACAACATACGTGTTTTGTGCACCGTTTCGATCTCATTGATCCGTTTTATCGCGTTGTTGAATTCGGGCTTTCTTCGAACTAAAGTAAGGTTGAAGAAGAGTATTTCTTGGAATATAAGGTAAGAATTCTCCTCTACTAGATATATTTAAATTTGTCCAGCTCATAGTTAAATTGAGAGACGGGAACTACAAAATTAATTGCGGGAAATCAAATAAATTGTTATTGTTATCATGTGGACTGTTTGGTGGTTGTTATAAATTTTTTGGTGTGCTGGAATATCGTGGGATTGGCTGTAGTTGTTGTTGTTGTGTTTGTTGTTATACTATGTATATACAAAAATAAAGAAGTGTATACAAGTATTGGTATAGGAATGTATATTGGGCTGTTTTGGAAGTGATATAAGAATGGATTTGATTCTATTTGGATATGTATTTATTGATATTGTTGTTGGTATGGTGATTGATATTTTGGCTAAGTTGGAATCACGAGGATTATTGTGTTTTTAGGGAAGATGCTGCCCGAATATCGTTAGATTTCTAAGTAATTAAGGATTTGTTTGAAAGAGTATCCTAATTTGATTATTGGCATATTTGGTATTGTTTGTAGATTGGCGAAGCCCGAGACCTAAGTTATGGTAACTTGAGAAGCGACAAGGTATGTAAAGCTATCCCTTCTTTCTTTTGGCATGGTCTATGTAAGACAAACAGACAACGAATGTATAAACTCCAAAGAAGCTCCTATTCTTAGAGACACTAGGATGGCTAATGTTCTTGATTTCCAGAAGCTATGTTATTATGTCCTGGTACGTGTCTGTGATTTCTGAAGTCCTATTTGATATAATCCATAGTGACATTCGAGGGGTACTTGACATGACTGTTGTCCTTGATTCTCATGTGTTAGTTCATTCTAATTATTCTATTGAGTCTCAGATGATTTATTTTGCATATGGTTGCCCATGATATTCTGCTCATGCATGCCGTTAATATATCATTCACCCAGTCCCGGGCCGGGTATGTATTCGTGCGCAGTTTCATTGCATTGTTCACCGAGTCCCTCACTAGAGGGCCGGGTGTGTATATTATATGTATATCACCGAGTCCCTTATTAAAGGGTCGGGTATGGTATATTTATGATTATTTCACCGAGTCCCTTATTAAAGGTCCGGGTATGGTATATATTTATATTTCACCGAGTCCCTTACTAAAGGGTCGGGTATGGCATATATTTACATTTCTAGTCATTGTCTTCGGGGCTATTCATATTATAGGTGGTTTCTCATACTCTCATTATAGCTTATATCTCACTCTTTATGATTACTGTTGCCTTACATACTCGGTACATTGTTCGTACTGACGTCCCTTTGCCTGGGGGCGCTGTGTTCGTGCCACACAGTCCCAGATTGTTTTGCAGGTAAACGTATTCAGCTAGAATGGTTGGCTATCAGCTGGGATTGGCAAACTCCATTTTCTTCCTGGAGCAGTGCCGAGTCATTATGGTTATCATATGTGTGTATGGGCATGTCGGGGCCCTGTCCCGACTCATAAGATTCAGGTGTTTGCTCTTAAAGACTTTGCAGACAGTGTCCTGTGGTTAGTACGTTAAGATGTCATGCGTTGAGCAAAGCGACCATGTAGGCCGATATATCAGTTTGACTTATTCGATTTTTGATCAATTGAGTATCGCTCGCAAATTTCTATGGATTGACTGAAAGTACTTTATTATATGTCCAGAGGGTTCGCTCAGCTCTAAGTAAGGGTTGGGTGCCCATCAGGCCTTAATGAGATTGGGGTGTGACAAAGTGGTATCAGAGCAGTTCGTCCTAGGGGTTGTCTGCAAAGTCGTGTCTAGTAGAGTCTTATTTATGGTATGTTGCACGCCATATTTATAAACAGGAGGCTACAGGGCATTTAGGATGGTTACTTTTCTTTCATATCTAAGATCGTGCGATAGAGCCAAGCCATAGGAAATGATATCCCTTATATACTAACCATTGATTTCAGCAGGAGAGTGGTGTCGACAAGAGGAGGTAAATGATGATACTGGGAGTTACAGAGGCAAGATATTTCATTGAGGTTACGTTATCGAAACTTGTATATACAGAATTGCGAATCGATCATTATCAAGGTAAGTTATTGTAAGTATAGTAAGAAAATGGATTGAATGTATATATATTGATGATAAGTTCAGTTATAAGGTGTGAACAGAAGGAGCTAAAGGAATCAGTAAAAAGATAAGTAACGGTAAGCAGGGTATACGTCACATATGGTATGAATGTTGCAGGTATGATTGAAATATGCAGTTAAAGATTGAAAGGGAAAGTAAACAGGAAAGTATAACAGGCACAGTTTGAGTTAGATATATAAGGTAAGTTCATCATTTTCATACTGTTGTTGATATTGGGAGCCCTGTGTGGCTATGATATGATATGATATATATATATATGCTGGTATTTTCTGCGTGCAGGTTTTGGGATAGTAATAAATACAGAGGAAACTCTGTCAAAATTTTCTTAGTAATAAAAAGGGAATGCGATATAACTTCGTAATATGTCTTGGAAGGTCGTGTCAACAGTAATGATAGGATTTGATCAAGTTGCAAGTCTGACTTCGAGAAATAAAGTTAACTGTTGAATTGATAGTGATAGTAATTATGAGGTCGATATCGATATGGTAAAAAGGAATGCTAGGATAATTTGGAAGGGCTTGTGATACTAAGAGATGGTTTAGGAAAGGCTAGCAAGTCTTAATAGAGTGTTATATTGAGGTATCGACTGAACTGATAAGCAGGGATAAATTACGATGAGTTTATAGTTAAAAGAAGTAATAGTATGATTGAGACAAGAGTGCAGAGGGGGAAGAATTGTGACGAATATGAATGTTTTGATAAGACAGCTTGTGAGGTATTAAGGATAAGATTGATCAGAAACGGTAAAAGGTTAAGTATGCCGACCCCGCAGAGTGTAATTAAACCATAGTAAGAATCGTGAATAAGGTTACGAAGTGTTACACTATAGGATTGATTACGAACAGGATATATCCTATGAGAATATAATAAGGATTGTTATGAAAATGAGTAAAGCCTAGTGAGGAAGTGACTAAAAGATATGACGTGATCTATGTGACTAAAGTATAAAGGCGAGCTATAGAACTAATAAGAAAGACTTATAAAGTTCTTCTATAGGGAAAGTTCAGAATAAAGATTATGTGATAACGGAAATGATAGCGCGCACAAGAAAAGAAGGAGTTAATTGAAAGAAGGAAATAAGAAGAAAGCGAGATAACAATGTATTAATAGGTTATGACATGTATAGCCGAGAACACGAGTAATATAAGTGACGGAATTGTGAAAGACCAAACTATAGAAAGATGAGCAACGAGGTAGAATAAGTGCCAGAAAATGACTGGTATGATAAGAACATACAGGGATGAACAGAATATGTTTTGAAAATGAGAAAGGGGTTATGTAGAAGTAATGTTTTTCCGAAGGATATAGTTGTAGCATAAGATTCCTCGTGCACAGAATAAAGATGGACATAGACTGGAGAAATGGTAAGGGAATTCTAAAGGAAGCACCCAAGATAGACGTAATTAATTGAGTACGAGTATAGAACGAAAGGGAAATATATAGCTATGAACTTAAAGGTGTAGTACGATGACAAGGTGATAAGATAAGACTATCATTAAGATGAACCCGATATGATTTTGAGTAAGTTAGAAGTCGGTATTGGGTACACAACAAGGGTAAAAGAGCATAAGGCATAAAGGAGTACTGCATGTGTATGACTTTACTTCAAAAATAGTGAAATCCTTAAAGGACAAGGACTGTAGGTTTGAGGAACAAACGATGTATTGTAAATTTATTTAAGGAAACATATGATACAGGTTAGAATAAAGATAATGTTACAAGAGAGCTTTGGACACTTATCATCAGAATATATAAGTGCTACCTAATTGAGAATTTGGAACGACTACAAGTACTAAATAATTATTGATTGGAGTGAGTGGAATGTGGCCTTGGATGAGTTGCTACATTGGTTGCATTACTAGATTACAGATTATCAGATGAGATTCTGTACTATACATAGAAAGGTTCTCGTCGCTTCGAGATTTTGTTAAGGTTTCGTACGTGGATAATCAAAGTTATAAATTATAAAGAAAAGACATGGATATGGTATAGTATACCATGTGAATCGGAAAAAGGATCAGATAAATTTGATATTGGAAATGGGGACATAGAGCAGAATATAAACAGATAATGGTATAAGTACACCCTAAAGGGGGGGAGCGGGTGAGAGAAATGTAGGTGTAAGATGGAAACAATTGACACTGAAATATATTTGATATAGATGCTTAAATTTCAATTGAGATCCCTTGCTAAAACAAGTTAGTAAGATCTGAAAGCCAGCAATAAATGGGTAGAAGTCAGGATGGTATTTGAGACAGTCCTGAGAATCATTTGTAAAGGTCTTGAATGATATGACATTAGAAAGTGGATGCTTATAAAAAGAAAGAATACGACCAGAGAATGGAAACAAGTAACTTAAGAGATATTATAAAGGATAGCAATGATATACTGGATTAGAGGCTAAGATGTTGGCAATAGAGTTGTTTGCTAATGATATTGTGAATTACAAGTAGCAAAGGAGAAGGGATAGAAAAATATCCTACAGTAGGATATGATAAAATCAAAGGGTGAATAAAGGAAGGGAAAGGAGTATGATAAGAAACGACATGACATAATGTGCCTAAAGTGTTATAAGTTGGATTAAGGGAAATTGTGAAATGGTTTAAGCGAAACGATCAGAACGAGCTGGTTACTAGAAGACAGTGAATTTAAAGAGAACGAACAAAAGGACGGGCACCTTAAGTTTGGGTTGTAACAGAAGGATTAGTTATGAGCTATATTACTAAAAAGGGCTAATGCGTAAGATAACCTATGGGTCTCAATGAATTTATGGCAAAGAACACTATGAAAAAGGCACCTATCCTATGGTGAGATAGTTATCGACATTGGACAACGAAGGGAAGTTGACCTTCGACATTATGAGGTGATACGACAAGCATAGACGTAAGAATGAAGGTAAGAGGTATGGACCGAAGGACAAAAGAAGGACGGAAATTTCAAGATAGCACTTCGTATAGTGATGCAAAATGTGAAATAAATTTGAAAAATGGGCATATCACAGAAGAGAGTTATTACCTCAATGTGATGATAGGGGTGCTATAGAGAGAAATACTTATATAAGTGTTTACTCACGATGTGATACGAGTATTTACCTCAAAAGAGTGCTCTCGAGAGATTCATTATGGGACATGATTAACATGGGATTTAAAACCCCTTAAGATCATCATGTATTTTAACCTTTGACCAGATATAAGTGAAGCGAGAAGAGACACCCGAAGAGGATTCTAAAGATAAGAAGAACGTTCCTGATTATTATGTAATCGCGAGAGGTCAAAAGATGACATAGTATCAGTATGTAACAAATGATTCACATGGTTGATTTAATAATGTGGGTATAGAGGTAATGACAATACGATTAAGATTATGGGAAGGAGTAACGATAAGGACGAAAGGTTTCTAGACTAGTTGAGCCAAAAAAAAAGGGATCGACGAGTTCAAGTGTTACACCTCAAAAATTTCTCCGTGAACGTACAATGAATAGACCAACGAAGAGTATGAGTGTACGATGTCTTATTAAGAAGGGGATGACTACTTATGAGTTTTGAAAATGCGAAAGTCACAGATTTGCACTTCGGCCTAGTTGGTCATAAAATAGAATACGACCCGTAAAGTGGTTTACGGACCGTAAACTGCTATCGTCTTTCAACATTCCAAAACTTCAACTTTCTGCCAAATGTCTAAATGGTTAAATACGACTCAGAATACGGACCGTAAATCGAAATACGGCCCGTAAACTGTGACCGTAAACCACCATGACTCCGGCAAACCTTTCTGGTTCTGTTATGCTTAAATACGGTCATGAAAGACGGACCGTAAACCAGAATACGGCCCGTAAACTGGGTTTACGGCCACTGTGCACTTCGACTACTGTTCATAAAAATCAGATTTTAAGCTAAGTATAAGGGACCCTTTTTCATTCCATTCATTTCATTTTCACTCCACACTTCAAGAAACATCTAGAATACTCTCTAATATTCATCCACAAGAGAATCAAAGGAAAATCAAGTTCAACAACACTAAGTCCATGAAACCAAGAGTGTGAAACTCATCAAAGTTCACCTACACCAAGAAATTGCAAAGGAAGTGAAGTAGGGTATTTGGAATAGAAGAGTATTGCTACTCAAGACTCGTTCCAACCACATCTAAGGTAAGTTTTGTGACTTTTTCATGATGATTGAAGTATTTATACGTTGAAACACTTGGATTATAGAAGAGTGTAGCAAATGGGTCACAAAATGTGAATAGTGCCATAGTTGAATGATAGTTGGATTGAATTATGAATGTTGATGAGTTGGGAGTATAAATATGTTATAGAAGACGTGTAGACCATGAAATGGGTGTGATGTATGAGAAAATGTGATGATGAGCTAAAACCCATAAATGTGGGGAAATTGGAGAAAAATGGTGGAATGTGGTAAGTGTAGGTAAATGACGATTGTCGATACGATATGGTGAGTGTTGTTGTGAATGTTTGGTAGTTGAAATGAAACGTGGGAAAAGTAGTAGAAACAAAGGAAATGCTGCCCAATTCTCCTTAGAAATAGTAGCGCGTTCTTCTCGTCGATTGACTAACAATGGTATGAATTCTCTCATGAAGGTAGAGACGTGACATTAAAGGAAATCAAGCAAACGATAGCATAGTTAAACGACAAAGGTATGTGAGGCTTATCTTTTCTTTCAAAAGGCATGAATCCTTCAAGTCTTATATAATCCTTCTACAAAACGAAGCCTATGAGTCCTTCAATATATTGAATTATATATGAATATGATGGTGATGCTAATGAGCTAGAGTATAGCGATTCAAGAAATTGTGGCATGATGTTCCTATAAGGCTAATGATGTTATCTTTGTCAACACTCGCCTTATGCTCTATTTCCTTCAAGGCGAGGCACGATACTCATAAACGTTCATAATTGGGGGTTCACGACCTTACGTCACCCCGACATAGTGTGGTTGCCCTTAAAGCTTAACATATGCTCTTAATGCTAATATATGATATGTCTATGAGATGATTAACAATGCTAGTTTGTAATACGATGATGATATGTATAAGATACCAAGAAATGATAAGATGATGCTATGTTATGAGATATGTAGTAGTAATGTGTTATGATTGATTTTGTGATGATAAGATTCCACCGTGCCTATTTGGCCGGGCATGTCACCGTGAATGCGGGCTGCGTATGATTCCACCGCGCCTATATGGCCGGGCATGTCACCGCTAATGCGGGCTGCTATGTTTACACCGAGCCTAGAGGGCCGGGCATGATCACCACTAGTGGGCGACATGTGAGGATTACCCGGACGCGGGTAATGATGCGGAGTACGATGTGACGATGTACGTGATGAAGTATGTGATGATGTACGTGATGATGAATGTGATGATATATGGGATGTGATAAAACATATACTATGATGATGTAAAATATGATATATGTAAAAGGTATGTTGCTTATAACACTCAAGAAGGTTATATCTTTTCTTATGATTCATGATGCTTCTATGACATTGTTCATTTCATTCGTGCCTTACATACTCAGTACAATGTTCGTACTGAGGTCCATTTTATTTAGACGCTGTGTTCATGCCCACAGGTAGACAGGGAGGAGATCTTGCTCCGGACTCTTAGAAGCTGTTAGTTGACTAAAAGCACTCCCTTGTTCCGGAGGTGCTTATGATGAATTTTTTGTGTACAATTGTATGTGTAATCCAATAGAGGCTCGTAGATACTCAATGTGGGTCATGTGGTTTCACGACGTGGATATTGTTCAAATATGTTGATATATGTTATTGTAATGAAAAGTAGTTTCTTTTGTAAAATGAGCATGAAATCGATAAATGATTGTTGAATGAGTCTAAGAAGTAATAGTACGAGCGGTGCTCGGTGGTTAGCCCCAGGTACCCGTCGCGGCCGCTAGCTGGGTCATGACAGAAGTGGTATCAGAGCAGTTTGTCCTACGAAGTGTCTACGAGCCGTGTCTAGTAGAGTCTTGTTTATGGTGTGTTGCGCGCCACATCAATAAACAAGAGGCTACAGGGTATTTAGGAAAAATGACCATCTTTCTTCTCATGAGATCGTGCGATAGAGCCGTGTATAAGATATAATCTTCCCTAATAGTGCGTTATGATTTCAGAATGCCGCCAAAGGGAAAGACTACAGCCGCCCAGAAGGGACAGACTACGACAAAGAGGCAGGTAGAAAGAGAGCCTCCGATGAATATAGAAGAAGGCGAATCGCATAATGAGGCCTTGTCTAATACTTCTTCTACCCCGCCTAATGTGGAAGAGCAAGGAGGAGCTCCAGCTCCAATTCCTCCGCCGGTTGCTTCGGGTCAACAAATGACCGAGGCCATTCAGTTATTGACACAGTTGGTTGCCGCCCAGGCACAGCGACAAAATGCGGGCCCGAGTGATCGATCAGCCAGTACTAGAGCCCGTGACTTCATGACTTTAAACCCTCCGGAGTTCTTTGGGTCAAACCCGGATGAGGATCCGCAAGGCTTTATCGATGAGATGTTGAGGACTTTAAAGACTATTCATGCCTCCGAGATTGAATCCGTGGTGTTGGCCTCTTATAGACTTCGGGATGTGGCAGTCTTATGGTATAATAATTGGGTATTATCAAGAGGAGAGAATGCGCCTCCACCCGTATGGCAGAAATTTGTGGATGCTTTTATTCGTAACTATTTACCACCTGAGATTCGCCGAGCTAGGGCGGATAGATTTTTAAATTTGAAGCAAGGAAGTATGACTGCCCGGGAGTATAGTATGAAATTTAATTCTTTGGCCAGGTACGCCCCGGCTATAGTGGCTGACATCGGAGATCGTGTTCACAGATTTGTGAGTGGTCTGGGATCACATTTATTCAAAGATTGTTTGACGGCTTCATTGCAAGATGGGATGGCCATTTCCCGTATACAGGCCCATGCCAAGAACTTAGAGGGGCGACAACAACCATCGAGGAGTGATCGTGATATAGACAGGAGGCAAAGCAAGAGGGATAGATCTATGGGAGCGACCAACGAGTACAGAGGGGGATCGAGGCAGAAGCATTCTAGGCAGTCAGGCCAGACGGCAACTAGCGCACCTCCCAGATTTCTAGATAGAAGATTTGACCGCTCCTTTCACTCGGGACAAGGTCAGAGCTCGAGGGCTTCAGGTTCCCAGTTTGAGGGTGATTATAGTCAAGGGAGACCCCCAGTTCCACGATGTAGTCGGTGCCGCAAATTACACTCAGGGCCATGTCGCCAGGACACAGATGCCTGTTATGTTTATGGGCAGACTGGGCATTTGATGCGAGATTGTCCCTCACGGTATGGTAGAGGTGGGGTTCAGCCCACAGGCTCAGCAGCTGGTTCTTCGTCAGCGCGCAAGGTAGGGCAGGCTCCCCAGATGTCAGCAGGTCGAGGTAGAGGCAGAGGGGCAGCATCTACTTCAGGTGCCACCCAGCCCCGCGTATATGCTTTAGCCGGACGATAGGATCTCGAGTCCTCCCCGGATGTGGTTACAGGTATGTTGTCTATATTCTCCCGTGATGTGTACGCATTGATAGATCTCGGTTCTACATTCTCTTATATTACTCCATATGTTGCTGGTTGTATTGGAGTGAAACCCGAGTCAATTAAACCTTTGGAGGTACTCACTCCGGTTGGTGATCCCGTGATAGCAAGGCAAGTGTACAAAAATTGTGTCATTGTGATATGTGATCGTCAGACCAAAGCTGATTTGATTGAGCTAAAAATGATAGATTTCGATGTAATCATGGGTATGGATTGGTTTGCCTCGTGTTATGAAAATGTTGATTGCCGCACAAAAGTGGTTCGATTTCAATTCCCGGGAGAGCCCGTATTTGAATGGAAGGGTAACACGGCATCCCCAAAAGGTCGGTTTATTTCCTACCTTAAGGCGAGGAAGATGATAGCGAAAGGCTATATTTATCATCTAGTTCGGGTGCATGACACAGAAGCAAAGTCGCCAACGTTTCAATCTGTTTCGGTGGTGAATGAATTTCCGGATGTATTTCCAGATGAACTCCCAGGTCTTCCCCCAGAAAGAGAAATTGATTTCTCCATTGATGTGTTTCCAGACACTGAGCCCATTTCTATCCCTCCTTATCGAATGGCTCTGGCAGAATTGAAAGAGCTAAAGGCACAGCTGAAAGACTTGCTTGACAAGGGGTTTATTAGACCCAGTTCATCGCCGTGGGGAGCACCAGTCTTGTTCGTGAGAAAGAAGGACGGTTCCCTACGAATGTGCATTGATTATAGACAGGTGAACAAGGTGACGATAAAGAACAAATATCCTCTTCCGAGGATTGATGACTTGTTTGATCAGCTGCAGGGTGCCAAGCGGTTTTCTAAAATTGACTTGAGGTCGGGTTATCATCAAGTAAGAGTTAGAGAAGCGGATATTCCCAAGACTGCTTTCAGAACGAGATATGACCACTATAAATTCCGAGTGATGTCATTTGGATTGACTAATGCTCCGGCCATGTTTATAAACTTGATGAATAACGTGTTCAGGCCACTCTTGGATTTATTTGTAATAGTATTTATTGATGATATTCTGGTATATTCTCGCACTGAATCAGAACATGCAGATCATTTGCAAATTGTTCTTGGCATTCTTCGAGCCCGGGAATTATATGCGAAATTTTCCAAGTGCGAGTTTTGGCTAAATTCTGTGACATTTCTGGGCCATGTTATTTCAAATGAAGGTATTCGAGTCGATACTCAGAAAATTGAGGCTGTGAAGACTTGGCCAAGGCCTACGACACCTACAGAAGTCCGTAGTTTTCTGGGGTTGGCAGGTTATTGCAGAAGGTTCGTAGAGGGTTTCTCGTCTATTTCAGCCCCATTGACGAAGCTAACCCAGAAGTCAGCAAAATTTCAGTGGAACGATGCTTGTGAACATGGTTTCCAAGAGTTGAAAGACCGATTGACCTCAACTCCAGTTTCAACATTCCCAGAAGGGCCGGATGGCTATGTTGTGTATTGTGATGCTTCCGGTGTGGGATTAGGGTGCATATTGATGCATCATGGAAAAGTTATCGCATATGCTTCGAGACAATTACAGAAACATGAAAGGAATTATCCGACTCGTGATCTTGAATTGGCTGCAGTGATTCATGCGCTGAAGATGTGGAGACATTATTTGTATGGTGTGCACGTCGATATCTATACAGACCACAAAAGTCTCCAACATATTTTCAAGCAGAAGGAGTTGAACCTGCGGCAGAGGCGGTGGATGGAATTGTTGAAAGATTATGATGTGAACATTTTGTAGCACCCCGGAAAAGCGAATGTAGTAGCCGACGCGCTTAGCCGCCGATCCATGGGCAGTCTATGTGATGTTCCTTCAGAAAGGAAAGAAATGATTCGTGCGCTCCATCAATTAGATAATCTTGGAGTACGTGTAGTCGATTCAGGTAGTGCGAGGGTCAGCATTAACGATCCTGCAGTTTCATCTTTGAATGTAGAAGTAAAGGAGCGACAGTATGAAGACTCCCAATTGTGCCATTACAGAGACCTATCTCATGAAAAGGAGAAGTCTCCATTTGAAGTTTCTATTGATGGAATTCTTAGGTACCAAGGCAGACTATGTGTGCCGAATGTGGCAGAATTGCTCTGGCGAATTCTAGAGGAGGCACATTATTCTTGGTATTCCATTCATCCAGGTGCGACCAAAATGTATCATGATCTCAAATTGATATATTAGTGGGATGGCATGAAGAGGGACATAGCAAAATTTGTAGCACAGTGTCCAAATTGCCAACAAGTAAAAGCCGAACATCAGAAGCCAGGGGGCTTATTATAAGCGATGGAAATTCCTACATGGAAATGGGAAGTGATTAATATGGATTTTATTGTGGGATTACCCCGTTCACGAGGGAAATATGATTCTATATGGGTGATCGTGGACAGACTCACAAAAGCAGCTCATTTTCTTCCGGTTAGAACTACGTATTCAGCGGAAGATTATGATAGGTTGTATTTAAAAGAAATTGTGCGACTTCATGGAATTCCATTATCTATTATTACAGACAGAGGGGCACAGTTTACAGCCAAGTTCTGGAAATCCTTTCAAGAAGGCCTTGGTACTCAAGTCAAGCTTAGCACGGCGTTCCATCCGCAGATCGATGGACAATCCGAGCGTACTATTCAGACCTTGAAGGATATGCTACGAGCGTGTGTGCTGGATTTTGATGGTAGTTGGGATGAGCATCTACCCCTTATCGAATTTTCATAAAACAATAGCTATCATTCCGGTATTCAGATGGCTCCGTATGAAGCTTTGTATGGAAGGAACTGCAGGTCTCCAATTGGGTGGTTTGAAACAGGAGAAGCACAATTAATAGGCCCCGAATTGATTCAACAAGCAGTCGAAAAAGTCAAGGTGATCCGAGACCGATTGTTAACAGCCCAAAGTCGCCAAAAGTCTTATGCGGACAACCGCCGATGAGACCTGGAATTCCAGGTTAATGATTGGGTATTGCTGAAAGTATCTCCAATGAAAGGGGTGATGAGATTTGGCAAGAAAGGGAAGCTAAGCCCTAGATACATTGTACCCTATAAAATTATCCGCAAAGTGGGTCATGTAGCCTATGAATTGGACTTGCCTTCGGAGCTTGAATCAGTCCATCCAGTCTTCCATGTTTCGATGCTCCGCAAGTGTGTTGGAGATCCTACGAAGATTGTTCCAATTGACGACGTTCAAGTGACAGAAAAGCTAACCTACGAAGAAGTTCCTATGGCCATTCTAGACAGGTAAGTGCGAAGACTTCGAAATAAAGAAGTAGCTTCAGTCAAAGTGTTGTGGCGAAATAACAACAGGGAAGAAATGACTTAGGAAGCGGAATAAAAGATGAAATTCAAATACCCGTATTTATTCCAACACCCGGGAGAAATTCAAAGTGAAACGCCAACAACATAAGGTATTCATGTATTAAATGAAGTGTAATAATTAAAGTATCTGAACACCCCTACTCCCATCATTTCTCAGAATTTCATTGTGTTATGGCCCTGTGAGGCAGTGATGTGATATTATGGGTTGTTATGACAGGAGGGTATCGCCATATTATAAAGGAAACTTTGGCAAAAAATTTCTATAATCCTTGTTGTGAATGTTTGGTAGTTGAAATGAAACGTGAGAAAAGTAGTAGAAACAAAGGAAGTGCTGCCCAATTCTCCTTAGAAATAGTAGCGCGTTCTTCTCGTCGATTTACTAACGATGGTATGAATTCTCTCTTGAAGGTAGAGACTTGACATCAAAGGAAATCAAGCAAACGATAGCATAGTTAAACGACAAAGGTATGTGAGGATTATCTTTTCTTTCAAAAGGCATGAATCCTTCAAGTCTTATATAATCCTTCTACAAAACGAAGCCTATAAGTCCTTCAATATATTGAATTATATATGAATATGATGGTGATGATAATGAGCTAGAGTATAGCGATTCAAGAAATTATGGCATGATGTTCCTATAAGGCTAATGATGTTATCTTTGTTAAAACTCGCCTTATGCACTATTTCCTTCAAGGCGAGGCACGATACTCATAAACATTCATAATATAATCGGGGGTTCACGACCTTACGTCACCCCGACATAGTTTGGTTGCCCTTAAAGCTTAACATATGCTCTTAATGCTAATATATGATATGTCTATGAGATGATTAACAATGCTAGTTTGTAATACAATGATGATATGTATAAGATACCAAGAAATGATAAGATGATGCTATGTTATGAGATATGTAGTAGTAATGTGTTATGATTGATTTTGTGATGATAAGATTCCACTGTGCCTATTTGGCCGGGCATGTCACCGCGAATGCGGGCTGCGTATGATTCCACCGCGCCTATATGGCCGGGCATGTCATCGCTAATGCGGGCTGCTATGTTTACACCGAGCCTAGAGGGTCGGGCATGATCACCACTAGTGGGCGGCATGTGAGGATTACCCGGACGCGGGTAATGATGCGGAGTACGATGTGACGATGTACGTGATGAAGTATGTGATGATGTACGTGATGATGAATGTGATGGTATATGGGATGTGATAAAACATATACTATGATGATGTAAAATATGATATATGTAAAAAGTATGTTGCTTATAACACTCAAGCAGGTGATATCTTTTCTTATGATTCATGATGCTTCTATGACATTGTTCATTTCATTTCTGCCTTACATACTCAGTACAATGTTCGTACTGACGTCTGTTTTCTTTGGACGCTGTGTTCATGCCCACAGGTAGACAGGGAGGAGATCTTGCTCCGGACTCTTAGAAGTTATTAGCTGACTAAAAGCACTCCCTTGTTCCGGAGGTGCTTATGATGAATGTTTTGTGTACAATTGTATGTGTAATCCAATAGAGGCTCGTAGATACTCAATGTGGGCCATGTGGTTTCACGACGTGGATATTGTGTAAATATATTGATATATGTTATTGTATAAAAGCATTATGTTTTGTAATGAAAAGTAGTTTCTTTTGTAAAATGAGCATGAAATCGATAAATGATTATTGAATGAGTCTAAGAAGTAATAGTACGAGCGGTGCTCGGTGGTTAGCCCCGGGTACCCATCGCGGCCCCTTGCTGGGTTGTGACATCAAGTATCAAGGAGAATCATATCAGGAGAGTGACTCATTTATATCTCTTGAAAGGATATTCCTGAGGTGTCAAAGAAGTGTTGCAACAGAGATCCATTACTAAGAAGGAAACTCGATTTCAACTACTCAAAGGGAATGTTAAGATAATGCATGTCAGAGCATTAAATTGATGACTCCAAGAAGGAGGTACGCTGCGGACTATGCAACCTAAATTAAGAGTGGAAGTAGACCTGTAAGAATTAGAAGAGAAAACAAGATGAACCAATATGCGATGGTTACATTGTTACTGGAAAGATAATTCCAAAACAAGAAAAACTCGACTTAAGCTTCAAATGTGGATGGATATAGTAAGTTGCAGTCAATTACGGAAGTAACCAAATTATGACCACTTTCTTTGGAAATTCAATAATAACTGATGTCAGGTGGAGAATGGTAGTAAGTTAAGCAAGAAAAGGCATAGCGTGATAGAAGAGTAATTGATTCGTCATAAGATCACCATAACCAGTATACTTATACAGGACTAGTTTAACATTCGAGGACGAATGTTCTAAAGGTGGGAAGGATGTTATATACCGTATTTTCATGTGTTGGAAAGCGTGCGAGTTAAATGACATTGGTAACGAAAGCGAGGTTATTCCTCAAGATTATAAGTGGTTAGAGTGATTGTACAGATGTATCGTAAGGATTTGAAGTTAAACCAATCAAAGAAAATAAGTTTCATCGAGGTTTGAAATTTATTTGAATGAAATACGGTCCAAGCTATAACATCCCGTATTTTTGGACTAGGGAATTGAACCATCCAGCATGTGCAAATTTACCTAAGCCCTAAGGAATTTGGTCATACTCAAACATGAAAATCAAGAACTCAATGTATAGAAGGAATGGAGTCCCAAAATGATTTAAGACGAAAAAGTGAGACGACGATGATTGAAAATAATATTTTATGTGTGGCAAATGAGGCTACAGGCTAGTGTTATATCACATGGGCATGGCAACAGATATATGGAGTATGTTAAAAATGGTTACTATTTAAGTGAATTGAGATCAAGAAATTATATTGGGTTGTTAAAGAATTATTATGTGGATATGATCCACATGTGTTGTGGACAAGTGGCGTTAAATGAATTTAAGTGCATGCACATCAGTAAGTGGTGGAAAGATTAGATATTGATGATTAAAGGAATTTATTTAGAGTACTACACGTGTAAAAAGGAATGTAGTAACATATATACATATCTTTTTCATTCTTTGCAATGTAGCAACACTTACATATCATTTTCATTCTTTGGAAAGGGATACAAAAAGAGTAATTATGCAACACCTCCTTAGCTGCAAAGGGAAAATATAGCTCTTGCTTCACAGTAGCAACGTGAGCTCCAAACACAAGGAAGCAAAGTATATTTTTTTTTCTCAAAAACAACATACGTGTTTTGCGCACCGCTTCGATCTCGTTGATCCGTTTTATCGCGTTGTTGAATTCGGGCTTTCTTCGAAGTGAAGTAAGGTTGAAGAAGAGTATTTCTTGGAATATAAGGTAAGAATTCTCCTCTACTAGATATATTTAAATTCGTCCAGGTCATAGTTAAATTGAGAGACGGGAACTACGAAATTAATTGCGGGAAATCGAATAAAGTGGTATTGTTATCATGTGGACTGTTTGGTGGTTGTTATAAATTGTTTGGTGTGCTGGAATATCGTGGGATTGGCTGTAGTTGTTGTTGTTGTGTTTGTTGTTATACTATGTATATACGAAAATAATGAAGTGTATACAAGTATCGGTATTGGAATGTTTATTGGGCTGTTTTGGAGGTGATTTAAGAATGGATTTGATTCTATTTGGATATGTATTTATTGATATTGTTGTTGGTATGGTGATTGATATTTTGGCTAAGTTGGAATCACGAGGATTATTGTGTTTTTAGGGAATATGCTGCCCGAATATCGTTAGATTTCTAAGTAATTAAGGATTGGTTTGAAAGAGTATCCTAATTTGATTATTGGCATATTTGGTATTGTTTGTAGTTTGGCGAAACCCGAGACCTAAGTTATGGTTAACTTGAGAAGAGACAAGGTATGTAAAGCTATCCCTTCTTTCTTTTGGCATGGTTTATGTGAGACAAACATACAACGAATGTATAAACTCCAAAGAAGCTCCTATTCTTAGAGACACTAGGATGGCTAATGTTCTTGATTTCCAGAAGCTATGTTATTATGTCCTGATACGTGTATGTGATTTCTGAAGTCCTATTTGATATAATCCATAGTGACATTCGAGGGGTACTTGACATGACTGTTGTCCTTGATTCTCAAGTGTTAGTTCATTCTAATTATTCTATTGAGTCTCAGATGGTTTATTTTGCATATGGTTGCCCATGATATTCTGCTCATGCATGCCGTTAATATATCATTCACCGAGTCCCGGGCCGAGTATGTATTCGTGCACAGTTTCATTGCATTGTTCACCGAGTCCCTCACTAGAGGGCCGGGTATGTATGTTATATGTATTTCACCGAGTCCCTTATTAAAGGGTCGGGTATCGTACATGCATGATTATTTCATCGAGTCCCTTATTAAAGGGCTGGGTATGGTATATATTTATATTTCACCGAGTCCCTTACTACAGGGCCGAGTATGGCATATATTTACATTTCTAGTCATTGCCTTCGGGGCTATTCATATTATAGGTGGTTTCTCATACTCTCATTATAGCTTATATCTCACTCTTTATGATTACTGTTGCCTTACATACTCGGTACATTGTTCGTACTGACGTCCCTTTGCCTGGGGGCGCTGTGTTCATGCCACACAGTCCCAGATTGTTTTGCAGGTAAAAGTATTCAGCTAGGATGGTTGGCTATCAGCTGGGATTGGCAAACTCCATTTTCTTCCTGGAGCAGTGCCGAGTCATTATGGTTATCATATGTGTGTATGGGCATGTCGGGGCCCTGTCCCGACTCATATGATTCAGGTGTTTGCTCTTAGAGACTTTGGAGATAGTGTCATGTGGTTAGTATGTTGAGATTTCATGCGTTGAGCAAAGCGATCATGTAGGCCGATATATCAGTTTGACTTATTCGATTTTTCATTAATTGAGTATCGTTTGCAAATTTCTATGGTTTGACTGAAAGTACTTTATTATATGTCCAGTTTCATTATGTGAATGTCAGAGGGTTCGCTCAGCTCTAAGTAAGAGTTGGGTGCCCATCATGCCCTGATGAGATTGGGGTGTGACAATAAGGTGGGTCTAGCAATAGTGAATAACATTAAAGAATCGTATAGGGATCATTAGCTTCATAGGAATGTCATATCATAAGCTTTTGAGTCTCTAGGCTTAGACTCGTCATCATCATTATCATACTCATGACATCTCTCTCTCTCTTTGTCTCATAAGAAGCTCTGTATAAACATTGACTCATATTTTTCCGGAATGTAAGAAGGTCATGGAACAATGAAGGAAGTCATGTCATAGGAATCATGCCCTAGAAAAGAAGGGACTAGCCTAACATACCTGTACGTTTTGCTAACTTTATCACTTGAACGCTTCCCTCCAATATTCACGTTTCTACATTCAAGAGAGTTCGTACTAAAATTAGATAATCGAAAACATACTTAAGCTTAAGCTAAAGTTAATGAAAATTGGGTAACATCTCCTTTATTTCGATGACTTCTTCCACGTAATAAGTAACTCCCAACATTAATAACAACACCCACAATATTTTAATCAATAGCTTCATCAAGCTAGACATTATTAAATCCCCAACATTCCCTATCAAAGCCCTTCATAACTCTAGCTATGGCACCATACCATATTCACCGTCCTACAAGGCCTCGATAACATCTTTAATACTATTCATAGCAAGGTTTTACTCATTACATATCAAGAACTATGATTCAAGAATATTACTAATTTCATGTTTGTACTCCATATTCTCCTCCCTTCCATAATCCAAGTCTTTCGACCTCTCAATACTCTTAATAACATGAATTAAACATAGAACTCACCTTGGATAATGTAGGAATGGACTTTAATGAGAATACTCCACTTGGATAAAACCCTACTTCAACACAAAAGGGTGTCTTGATCTGCACAAACCCTAGTGAGCATTCTTGCACAAGATTCTACTAATTCTTGGTGATTACTCCTTAATTTCCCTTGGATATATGATAATATAATGAGAGAATTTTTCTAGAACCTTCAAGACTTGGAGAGAAAATAAAATCTAAAATTTTGGGGTGTGACTCGTCTATTTATAGCTGGAACTGGAATGTTCCAGAATAGCTGGTTAATGGAGCGGGTCGACGGTCCATCGACTTGCTCCGTTAACCAGCTTCCGCAGATCAGAAGTTGCAGAGCCATATTGACGTGGCGATCGATGGCCCGTCGATGTGTCGACGGTCTATCGATGTGTCTCGTCAATCGATTTCTGCAGACTAAAATTCTCGAAACATAATGACGGTTCATATTGAAGGCCCGTCGACATGGTCGACGGTCCGTCGATAATGTCTGGTGTCTGCAGATTTCCCTGAATCTGCTCAGCCTGCGTCGGTTCAATCCGTTCAACTTCTAATCCTGTAATATACCTGGAATACCTGCTAGTACCTCCATACACGGGGTAAGTTACTTATCATCCCAATAATCGGGTACGAATCTCCATTTCAGAGCATACTCAACTAGGAAGCCATAAGTTTTTGCTGCCATGAAAACGAGAGGTGTAACAACCACTGCACCTGATGACTCATTTTTATAGAACATATTGTCATGCTTGTTCTACTTTTACATTGAACTGCACCTTTGACTGAGTCATCACCTCCCCTGCTCTGCATGTGATGACGTTTATGGACTATTTATTGTCTCTCTGATCTGCATTCTACATTGCACCTTCTCTTTGCACACATATTCCGTTGTTCATGTGTCTGCATTTTCCTCTGCTACTTTATTGCAATGGAACATGTCTTTGGACCTATTCTACTATCCTGTGAATGCTTTCTTTTTCAAGCCATTCTTATTGTTAATTATATCCTGTTCCTAGACCTGGTTTCTTTGCCTTGCATGTTCAATTTGTCAATCATCAAAACTTCACACATGGCTTTATGCTAACTATATACATACATACACAAACAATCTATATATATATATATATATATATATATATATATATATATATAGGGCTGACGAGGCCACCGTGGGAGCTGTATGACAAAACATAGGCTGTCAAGGCCACACAACACTACTATATACATGACATATGTCTACATGCCTTTAAGAGTGTCATAAGGTCGGGACAAGGTCCCGCAATACCCAAAATATGTATATACATGGATCTCATGGCATACCAATTTGAAAAGGGCAACTCCAGGAAGAATGGAGTGCGTTAACCAACTGCTGAACTGGGGCAGCCTACTAGGAAGGTTCGTACGTCTGTCTATCTAGACCTGCGGGCATGAAACACAACACCCCGACAAGGGGACTTCAGTATAAATAAATGTACCGATTATGTAAGGTAGATAAGAATATCAATGTTAATGGGAACATAAAGAGTCAACCTGAAACATCCGAATGCCGCTCAGGGCGCATGATTTGCATATGTATTTTATATATATATATATATATATATATATATATATCGTACCAGCCTCTGTGGGCATAATCATCATCATCATATCGTACCCATCCGATCAGTGGTAATAATACATACATGTATATGCACAATAGGTGCCTGCCCATCTGATTATAGCTCGAGGTAATTAGATATATCATATATATCATGAGGAATATAAGAAAGACATTTTGAACCCATCGGAGTGACATAAGGTCGGTAACCTCCGAATAATGTTATGTAGACTAACATCATGTATATCAACAAGGATCCAAGGAAACAGAACATAGTATTCATGAAACATCCTAGTGAAAGGAAAAATGTGAGCAATTTTTAGCTTATAAGAGTAGAGCCTTATTAGAGGGACGTTCGCTTACGTTCATCTAACTGGATCATGCCAAAAGAAGGAGAGGGAAGGCCTTAACATACCTTGTCGATTCGTTTGACAGTACCGCTCAAGCAGCCCGTCTAGCACCTTAACCTATAACAACGATAATACTCTCATTAAGCTATGGAAACACTAGTATATCACGTATATCGAGTGGCAAGCTCGTTCTATAATTATTCGGACAGGATTTCCCCAATTTCTTTTAGTCCTCTCAAGTTCATAATAGCATCATCAACACACAACCAACTATCTAAAAGGGAAAGAGTATCGACAAACTACAGGATGGAGGATGCTTTAAGTGCGAGGAGACTGATCACAAAATCAAAGATTACCCACAATGGGAAATCAAATAGAAGAGAGAAAGAGCATAAAAGGAAAGGTTGAAGGATCCGCTCAATGATTAGAAGAGTAACGATAGTGTTGAAGAAAACGAAAATTTCTCCACACTCATGACCAACGAGAAGTAAAAATCATTGTGTTCTTTACTTACCTGTTGTTTATATTCTGCAAGACTCTAGCATAGAATAGGTAGAGTAACGTGTTCCATCCTATAGGAAAATTGGATACGGCATAGGATAGGAAGTAGGTCGTGCAACCTAAGAAACTTAAACCCACAGCTTCTGTTCACCGTCGCGTGAGTTCTTCAACAAATACATACCTATACGATCGTTATGATCTTCTCTACGGAGTTAAGAAGAGGTTACATACCTTTAACACGAAGAAATAATCCTGCTCTGCCCCACACATACATGAAACAATCAACTACTATAGCCATGAGAGAGAAAGCGATGAGTACTAATGAACTCGAAAGAGAATCGGAGATGAAATTCAGTCTTAACTCACCTTATGGAACACCTTGATGAAGATATAAACTTAGAGGAGATTTTGGGTCTATTTTCGTGAAGGGACTGATGTATATAATATACACCACCGCCTCAACACCCTCGTTGAGCGAGCCCTATGGTGAGAAACATGCTCACTTTGGAGCCTGCCCGACAACCTGTGTAGTTTGGCTAAGATGCCAATATCTCTCCACCCCGATGTTGTATCAATGAACGGTTTGATGCGTCGAAAACAAGACTTGAGTAGGCGGATCACCCGGTAACTCAAAGTATATTAGGATAAAAGCTCAGCGGAATCTAACCCATTTATTTGAGAACCTATGAACATAACTTGCGATGGCCTTTGCCGATTTTCAATTTACAACTCACTTAACTTCAAAACCTATCATACGACTATTATACGCTCCAAATACCTTTCAACACGACCTTCTTAACATGTTGGGCACTTCTACTCTTACCCTAAAAGTACGAGTCATTACAGGTTGAGTTAATATTCGGGTTGGGTTAGGCAGTTAGGTGGTCCTGTTGGTCCGAAAATCAAATAGAATAAAAGGGCTAGCTAGGGAATAAAAAACATGGCTAAAGATGCATTTAAAATATAACACTTTTACATTTTAATTGTGATCAAAACATTGAGGATGTGGCCAATATTAAAATCAATTCGTAATTAAGAGCTTTTCAATTTAAACTCATTCTTTAAAATTAAGCCATTTTGAAATAAAACTGAGGCGAATTAATTATTCAAGTAATCCGTTAAGCTTCTTAAGTTAACAAAGTAAACTATTTATTTACGAATATGGACTGATTGTAATAAACGAGCTGTGAAAAGGATAAGGATCATCGATTAATCCTTTTATTTATCTCTCCCTTAGTGTATAATTAATCATGGTAGGAAATTTAGGAAAATGTTTGTACAAATGATGTATCCAGTTCCCTAGGAGATTGCTGCGTAACATTTAGATAATCTGAATTCATTATTTAAATAGAAAAAGTTGGGTAGGGGAAGGAATTTTGGGTTGTTACTATAGTAGCTCCAGTGATTCAATTAGAGAAATTATATATATTATCGTGGTCCAAGTAAATTTCTCCTACTCATAATAGAAAACTGCCTTTCTCCTTATGGATAACCAATTCACTTTCAAATACAGTTTTGAGACTTTACCAAAGAAATGAGTCAAAAATTATTGAATATTTCTTGGCAGACAATATTATATATAGTTATTGAATTGTACTATCATTATCACTAACACTCTAATCCATGATCTAGAAAGATAAAAAGAATGATATAATAAGATTCAAGAATGAGAAAATGCTAATTTCTTCAAAACATAAATCCCCAATTGAGGCCATACTTTTCAAAGTTAAGAAACTTGAAAACAAAGAAAAAAGATTTTAAAAAGTGGCTATGACTTCATTTGAAATCCAAAGACCAAAGGCTATATTCTACGTCTATATTATAAAGGAAAGGAAGACGCAAAACATTGTGGCCGGAGAATATTATGGTGTTTATTTCTTAAAAGACATTTAAAAAAATTTATAAATTAATTAATTAAAAAGTAATAACTGTATTAGAAATGGCAAATGAGACAATTTCTCAAGAGGTGGCTAGTTCAAGTAATAGCAATAAATATAGATAAATTTTTCTTTGTTCGTCAGAGACCGTTCTTGACATTAATCTTACTCCATAGTAAGTGCGTGAATGCTTCTTCATACAAAGAACAAAAAAGAGAATGATTGGTCAAATTGTAATTAATTTATATTAATGTTAAATAAATTAAAATAATTTATTACAAAAATTTTAAAATAAAAAAGATTAATAAAATATTACTCCCTCCGTCCCAATTTGTTTGAAGGTTGACTAGTTTGAGAGTCAAACGGCTCTTTCTTTGACTATGATTTTCCCCAACTATTTTTATATATTGTGAGCTATTAATTTATTTATTTTTTATAAATTGTGTTCTACCAGGCCAAGCCTGTTAGAACTTTTTATTGATAAATGAATAATGTAAAATTGTGAGTTATTAATTATGCAGACTTATAGTACTTTTTATGTAGTTTTCAAATTTATAAATTTTATTATAAAATACTCGAAAAATCTATATTTAAAATTAAGTCAAAGAAGAAGTTATTTGACTCCCAAACTGGTCAACCTTCAAACAAATTGGGACGGAGGGAGTATAAACTACTCCCTCCGTCCCAATTTACGTGTTTGTGTTTGACTGTGCATGAAATTTGAGAAATAAAGAGAAACTTTTGAATCTTGTGGTCTTAAATTAAAGATGTGTGCAATCCTTTAAATCTTGTGGTCTTAAAGTTATCATTTAAAATGTTGAAATTGGAAAACTTACTAAATGTAGAAAGGGACAATATTTTTGGGACATACCAAAAAGAAAAATAAGTCATTTAAATTGGGGCGGAGGGAGTAGAAAGAAGGCGAAATTAAACATTAAGGGGTCGTTTGGTATGATGGATAAAGAAAAATAGTCCTGGGATAAAAATTTAATACCGCCTTATTCCTTGTTTGGTTACTAATTCTGGGATAAGTTATCACAGGATTATAAATAGTATCGGGATTGTTACACCTCGTACTGTCACAACCCATTTTATTAAGCTGTGCGGGTACCTATCATTTCCACTGCGATAGGCGAACCCTTATCCCAATATAACCAATGTAAGTAAAGGTGGAAGAAATAAATATAGAATAAGTATCAAATCATCTACATAAGATAAAGTGCGGAAATATTAAATACAACCCCATAGATTTGGTCTGGTCATACAAGAGCACTAACTGTTACACCTCGGAAAAAAAAAATTGTTGATGCACATTGAATAGACTAACGAAGGGCACGAAGTATACGATGTTTCGATAAGTAAGAGATAGCATTTGATGATCCTAATTGAGATTTCAAAGACATTCGAAGTAAGAGGAGAAAGTTAGCCGAGAAAGGCAAGGTATATGTTATGTATCAGAAGAGATTTACGAGTAACAAGTTAATGGTGACTTAATTATGTCTTGGAGAAGAGTTATACCGTCCCTTAGATTGTTAATGAGGTGTTAAACAAGTGTTAAGAAGGTTCCATAAGGATTGGAGATCAAACGAGTCGACGAGAACGAGTTCGGAAAAGCTGGGCATTATACAACCCAACATACTGGCTGTATGTTAGGCCGTATATCTTGCCCAGAATGGCAACCTCACTGGACCAAATGTACAGCCAGACATACGGTCCATATAAATTATACGGACCCTATGTTGGTCCGTAGAACTGAGTCGGGACAGATTTTAAAATTGATATAAGGGACTCAACCTCATTTATTTCATTTCATTTTCTCACTCCACACTTCAAGAACTCTCTAGAAAGCTCTCCACACTTCTTCCCCAAGAACTCAAGAGAAATTCATGATCAACTTCATCAAACCAAGAGAAACAAGTGTAAGAAACTCATTAGGATTCATCCAAGGCAAGAAATCTCATTGGAAGTAAACTAGGGTTTTGGCTCAAGTGAAGTATTTCCACTCAAAGCTCATTTCCACATTATCTAAGGTAAGTTTTATGATCATTCCATATTTTTAGGGTATTGAGGGGTTGAAAGACTTGGATTATGAAAGGAGATAGAAAATGGGTTACAAAGATGAGCATAATGAGATTTTTAGTAGTAGCTTGGAATGAGTTAAGATTCTTGATATGTTGTGATTATGATTATGTTATAAATGATATTAAGAACATGGAATAAACATTATTTTGTGAGTAAATGCAATAGTGTACTATGACCATGATTATGAATGAATTGAAGTGAAATTGTGAAATGTGGATAATCTAGATGAATGAAGATTGTTGGTTATGATATTGTGAATGTATTATAGACGTTTGGGAGTTGATATATGATATGGGGAAAGTTGCATAAACAAAGGAAATGCTGCCTAATTTTCTCTAGCCTTGGTTAAGCATGTTCATATGATCGATTAGCTAATGTTAATACAAACTCTCTTAAAGGTAGAAACGTGAGCATTGAAGGAGAACGACCAAGCGGTAGAGTAGCTAAACGAAAAGGTATGTGAGGCTAGTCCCTTCCTTCTAAGGCATGACTCCATGGCATGAATCTTCCTATCTTTCTATGACTTCTCTAAATACATGTATACAACAGAAATCATGAGTCTATGTTCATGAAGAGCCTTATATGAGATTGTCACGACCCAACCCCATGGGTCATGACTAGTGCCCGAGCTGGACACTCATATACGTACCTGTTAAATATAGCCAAATTGAAACTATGAACAATATGGAAACTTGCAAAAGAACTCCGAAGGTTCATAATGTCATCATATATATATGTCCAGATAACTGTCTCCTGAGGAGTCATAACTGATCAAATCATAAAATGATACGCAAGCCGACAAGGCTGCCACTACATATCAATATCATGCGCAAGCCGACAAGGATGCCACTACATACGAACATATCCATAGCACATCGTATAGACACAACTGAACAAACTTATACACAACCCACACATATGTCTACAGACCTCTAAGAGTATCGATAGAGAAATATGACGGGACAGGGCCCCGCCGTACCCCTGGGCAAACGTATACATACATCATAAGATCTGTACCAAAAGTCTAGGCTCCGGAACAACAGAGCTCTCCAAGACAGCTGAGTGGAAGTCCTATGCTGAAGGGTCACCAAACCGACTATCTGTACCTGTGGGCATGAAACGCAACCCTCCGAAGAAAGGGGGTCAGTACGAGATATGTACTGAGTATATAAAGCATGAAATACAATAAAGAGGACCATAACTGAAATAGAGATTACCGGAAACAAGTATGACTTTAAAAATATCAATACACTTGCCTTATGAAATGAAAATCATGCATATCAATATCATAGATCATATCCGGCCCATTATGGGACTCGGTGAATAAGGTAGCCACATACCATCCTTGGCGCCATAATCACATCATCATATCATCACATCATCACATCATCATCATCATATATATATATATATATACCGTATCCCGGCCCTCTAGTGAGGGACTCGGTGAACAATGTAGTGAAACTGTGCACGTGAACGTATCCTGGCCCGGGACTCAGTGAAAGATTTATTGAGGCATGCACGAGTAGAGTAGTGAGCAACAATATGCAAATTAAATCATATCTGAGACTCAATAAGATAATCAAAATGAACCATCATTTGAAAATTTAGACGATAGTCATATCAAGTACCTTTCGAATGTCACAACGGATTATATTAAAATAGAACTTCTGGAATCATATACACGTATCAAGACATAATGAAATTGCTTCTGGAAGTCAAGAACATTAGCCATCCTAGTGGCTATAAGAATAGGAGCTTCTTTGGAGTCATATATATACGTCGTTTGTTTGTTTCATAAAGATCAGGCCAAAAAGAAAGAAGGGTTAGCCTTACATACCTTTAACGCTTATTTAAATGTCCAACGTCTACTTCTCCAGCTCGTAGGTCTAAAATTAAGATAACATAAGCCACAGTTAGATCATCCACATCACTTACTAACCAATCAAAGTACGAATGAAACTTAACGAAATTCGGACAGCATTTCTCCTGAAAACTTAACAATCCTCGAGATTCCAATTTATCCAAACATCAATCAAAATACCAACAACAACAACACCAACAATTTCATATCAAACTAGAATTAAATCCATTCTTAAATCACTTCCAAAACAGCCCAATTTACATTTGTATACCAATGCTTGTATACACTTCTTTATTTTCGTATATCTATAGTATAACAACAAACACAACAACAACAACAACTACAGCCAATCCCACGATATTGCATCCCACTAAACCATTCATAACAACCACCAAACAGCCCCAAAATATTGTCACAAAACAGCCACGAAAATCATATAAAAACAGCCCGGTATACGCTTTATATATGATATCTTCGTACACTTTATTCTACCAAATTCAAGAACAACAACTTTTCAACAACATCGACAATTATTATACATCATAACTCAGCTAATTCCATCCATTTAGGCGACCTAAAATAGTCCCCGATCCATAAATCTCAATAAAACAACAAACGAATTTATAACGCTATTTTCTCCGTTCTAATCCGCTAAAACTCTAAATAAACATATTAACAATGAAAAAGGGACCTTATCTTACCTTAAGTATGCAGCAACCACGTCAACACTCTTCTTCTTGGCTGATTTTTAGTTCAAATTGAAGGCAACGCAACGTACAACACTTTTCTCTTCATGAGCTTCGGGATTCTGGGCTCGGATTTTGATCAACACTTAGTTTTTCTCTCTAAGGCTTTCCTCCCTCTCTCTCTCTCTAGAATTTTCTGGGTCTTTTTGGTCTGAAAATGAGGAGGAGAAGGCTGAAACATCCCTTAAATAACAAGGGAAATGGGCCTGACCCGGATTGGAATCGGGTTAGGCCCATTTCACTTCCCAGCTTGACCTTTCTGCCTTAAAACGTCCATAATTCTTTATTCCGATGTCACATACAGGCCCACGACCTATGGTTGGAAAGGTATTTCAATTATCTATAACTTTCATTTTATAGGTTTTCCGAAATTCCCAAATAATGATGGGGTTATGGCCTCCCGAAGTTAGATCACCCGAAAACGTAACTTAAAAACATCTTTTTGGAGGGCTTACACTTGGATTTGGCTCAAGGGTCCTTTTTGAGTTGTGTTTAACTTCACATATATTGTCTATATAACTTATCATATATCTTTTATAAAAATCCCTTCATGTGGGCCCCACCTCAGCTTACGGTTACGAGGGCTATATATCTTTTAACGTATTATTCCAATCATATTGTACGAATTCCAAATGTCATACTCATACTACTACAGTAGAATTTCATTCTTTATACTTGTGATATTTGCTCCTCCTCGAGCTCACATTAAGCCATATGTAGCCTTAGTAACACGAAATTTTCTGGGGTGTAACATCCTTCCCCCCTTTGGAACATTCGTCCTCGAATGTTAAACTAATTCTGCACTTCCAATACTTCCTTACACGTTATTTTACTGAATTATGCCCCGCACATGCCTCCTTCATTGGTCGATCCCTTCAGTTTATTATAACGCATTCCAGATCTCTAAGTAACCATTCCCATAATATTTGTTCTTGCTCTTGCCTCTCGAGGTGATAATTCCACGTCGTTGTCTTTACTCTCCTTTTCATTTCGCAGTTGGTTGATGATTGTATTGCGAGCTCTTCCGCTGAATTCTTACTCTCTCCTGGTGCACATAGTCTTAACTCGACTCTTTCTTCTTCTATAGTTACTCCTTTAAGACGTATCGTTCACTTCATCTTACCTCTCACGCGTAGACGTCCCTCGTCGATTTATTAGACTTTACAATCCCTGGAGTATTTCATGCCTCTGGTAACCTGTAGACCCTTCGCAGACTCTACGAATAAGACGAAATTTCCCTTGGTGTAACATTATTTTACTTCAATAACCTTACATTGCTCTATGTTACAGTCCATATTCTGGAATCTTCAGCATCATGTATCACTTCTCGACTTTCTTATTAAACAATTTTAACTGTCACTTTGCTTTTAGCTCTTAATCTCGATCTTTAGAGTTGGCTATCAAGTAGCGCTGGAGTTCCCTCATATTATAACTTTACATAGCTGCTCTGTGCTCTGTCTATCATTAATTGGTATAATTCTGAAAGAATTTTTGATTTGACATATAAATTCACTGTCATCCAGTAACCAGCTTGCTCTGATCGTCTCGCCTAAACCATTTCACAATTTCCCTTAACCCAACTTGTAACACTTTAGGCATATCATCTCGTGTCGTTTCTTTACTTTTAATTCAAACTCTTCTACTGCCTCTTTACTCAGATTTTGCTCGTAGTTTTTCTGACACACATTATGTTGAATCTTTACAAGAATGTGCGAAGGTGCTCAAATACCTTAGCGTCATTTCACTAGTCCTTATTCTTTACCTTGCATCCTCCTCTTGTATCTTTCAATCGGTATCGGGATCAACTATGGCCATGTCCTATTTGCCCTCAGTACTAATTCTATCTCGGTAATTTGTCTCAAACCATCTTACACCTTTCTTTAATGTACCCAAAATATCATTACCGCATTGCTATTACTGAATCCTTACTCTTCTTATTAAGTACTCACTTGGTCTCATCCTTAGCATACAAATATTTGTAGGTTACGTAAGTATTCTTGTACAACTTGTATAATATATATCCAATCCTAGTCATAGTCTTTCCTTCTCCTGACTCATTCTGCTTTATATATCTCATCCGTACTAAAACTCGCTTGTAGCCTAACTTGTCATACTCCTTTCCTTTCCCTTATTCACCCTTTGATTCTACTTGTATTCTACTATAGGAGATTCTCTATCCCTTCTCATTACTACTTATAAGTCGCAATATCATTAGCGAACAACTCTATTGCCAACATCTTAGTCTTTAACCCAGTATAGCGTAGCTATCCTTTATAATATCTCTTAAGTTACTCGTTACCATTCTCTTGTCGTACTCTTTCTTTTTACAAGCACCCACTTCCTAATGTCATATCATATAAGATCTTTACAAATGATCCTCGGTCTTGTCTCAAATACCATCCTGACTTCTATCCGTTTATTGCTGGCCTTCAGATCTTACTAACTTGTTTTAGCAAGGGATCTCACTTTAATTTTAAGCATCCATATCAAATATATTGTAGCGTCAATCGTTTCCATCTTACACTTACTTTGCTCTCACCCGCTTCCCCCTTTGGGGTTGTACTTATACCATTATTTGTTTATATTCTGCTTTATGTCCCTATTTCCAATCTCAAATTCATCTGATCCTTTTTTTCCCAATTCATTTGGTATACTGTACCATATCCATGTCTTTCTTTATAATTTATAACTTTGGTTATCCACGTACGAAACCTTAATCAAAATCAGGAAGTGACGAGAACCTTTCAATATATAGTACCTGTAGTCATTCCAGATTCTCAATTAGGTAGCACTTATATTCTGATGATAAGTGTCCAAAGCTCTCTTATAACGGTATTTTTATCCTAGCGGATATAATCGGTTTCCTCTACGAAATTTACAATACCTCAGGTGTTTCTTAAATCCACAATCTTTGTCCTTTAAGGATTTCACTATTTCTGAGGTGAAGTCATATATACGCAGTATTCCTTTATGCCTTATGCTCTTTCACCCTTGTTGTGTACCCAACACTGACTTCTAACTTACTCAAAATCATATCAAACTCGTCTTAATGATAGTCTTATCTTATCACCCTGTCGTCGTACTACACCTTTAAGTTCGTAGCTATATATTTCTCTTTTATTTTATACTCGTACTCAATCTATTACGTCTATCTTGGGTGCTTTCTTTTTGAATTCTCTTACCATTTCTCCAGTCTATGTCCATCTTTTATTCTGTACATGAGGAATCTCGTGCTACCTCTGTACCCTTCGGAAAACACTACTTCTGCATAATCCCTTCCGTATTCTGTTCATCCCTATTTGTTCTTATCATACCAGTCATTTTCTGTCACTTATTTTACTCGTGTTCTCGGCTATACATGCCGTAACGTATTACTGCACTGTTATCTCGCTCGCTTCCTTCTTATTTCCTTCTTTCAATTAACTCCTTCTTTTCTTGTGCTCGCTTTCATTTCCGTTATCACATAATCTGTATTATGAACCTTTCCTATAAAAGAACTTTATAAGTCTTTCTCATTCGTTCTATACCTTGCCTTTCCATTTCACATTTTCCTTCATACCTCAGTCGTATAGACCACGTCATATCCTTTAGTCAGTTCCTCACTAGGCTTTACTCATTTTCATAACAATCCTTATTGTATTCCCATAATATCCTGTTCGTAATTAACCCTATGGTGTAACACTTCTTAATCTTAAGGATACACGACTCTTACTATGGTTTAATTACACTCTGTGGAGTAAGCGTACTTAACCCTTTCTGATCAATCTTACCCTTAATATCTCACAAGCTGTCTTATCAATACATTCATATTCGTCACAATTCTTCCTCCTCCGTAATCTTGTCTCAATCATACTATTACTCCTTTTAACTATAAACTCGTTGTAATTTATCCCTACTGATCAATTCAGTTGATATCTCAACATAACACTCTATTAAGATTTGCCAGCCCTTTCTAAATCATGTTTTATTATCACAAGCCCTTCCAAATTGTCTTAACATTTCCTTTTTACCATATTGATCTTGACCTCATAATTACTATTACCATCAATTCAACAGTTAACTTATTTCTCAAAGTCAGACTTGTAACTTGGTCAAATCCTATCATTACTGTTGACACGACCTTTCAAGACATATTACGAACTTATATCTCATTCCCTTTTTATTTCTAAGAAAATTTTGGCAGAGTTTCCTCTGTATTTCTTACTATCCCAAAACCTGCACGCAGGAAATACCAACAATGCCTCACAGGGCCAACATATATACGTATATATTATATCATATCATAGCCACACAGGGCTCCAAATCTCAAGTAAAAGTATAAAGATGTCGACACTTACCTCATATATCACACCTCGAGACGTACTTGATCCTTTAGCGATCTGTCCTGTTATACCTTCCTATCTACTTTCCCTTTCATTCTTCAACTTTACATTTCAATCATACTTCAATATTCTTACCTTATCCGACATGCATCTTTCGCACCGTTACTTACCTGTGTACTTTGTAACTTCTAAAATCATCAGTCACTTTCTTCTATCGATGCCGTTCTTCAGCTGAAATCAAGGGTTAGTATAAGGAATTTCATTTCCTATGGCTGGACTTTATCGCACGATCTTAGATACGAAAGAAAGGTAACATCCTAAATGTCCTGTAGCTTCCTGTTTATAGATGTGGTGCACAACACACCGATAAACAAGACTCTACTAGACACGGTCTGTAGACACTCCGAGGATGAACTGCTCTGATAGCACTTTTGTCACGATCCAACCCCATGGGCCATGACTAGGCCCGAGCTGGACACTCATATACGTACCTGTTAGATATAGCCAAATTGAAACTATGAACAATATGGAAACTTGCAAAAGAACTCTGAAGGTTCATAACGTCATCATATAAGATCGTGTCTAGTATATATATATATATATATATATATATATATATATATATATATATGTCCAGATAACTGTCTCCTGAGGAGTCACAACTGATCAAATCATAAAATGATACGCAAGCCGACAAGGCTGCCACTACATATCAATATCATGCGCAAGCCGACAAGGCTGCCACTACATACGAACATATCCATAGCACATCGTATAGACATAGCTGAACAAACTTATACACAACCCACACATATGTCTACAGACCTCTAAGAGTATCGATAGCGAAATATGACGGGACAGGGCCCCGCCGTACCCCTGGGCAAACATATACAAACATCATAAGATCTGTACCAAAAGTCTAGGCTCCGGAACAACAGAGCTCTCCAAGACAGCTGAGTGGAAGTCCTATGCTGAAGGGTCAGCAAACCGACTATCTGTACCTGTGGGCATGAAACGCAGCGCCCCAAAGAAAGGGGATCAGTACGAGATATGTACTGAGTATATAAATCATGAAATACAATAAAGAGGATCATAACTGAAATAGAGATTACTGGAAACAAGTATGACTTTTAAAATATCAATACACTTGCCTTATGAAATGAAAATCATGCATATCAATACCATAGATCATATCCAGCCCATTATGGGACTCGGTGAATAAGGTCGCCACATACCATCCTTGGCGCCATAATCACATCATCATATCATCACATCATCACATTATCATCATCATATACATATATATATATATATACCGTATCCCGGCCCTCTAGTGAGGGACTCGGTGAACAATGCAGTGAAACTGTGCACGAGAACGTATCCTGGCCGGGACTCAGTGAAAGATGTATTGAGGCATGCACGCGTAGAGTAATGAGCAACAATATGCAAATTAAATCATATCTGAGACTCAATAAGATAATCAAAATGAACCATCATTTGAAAATTTAGACGATAGTCATATCAAGTACCTTCCGAATGTCACTACGGATTATATTAAAATAGAACTTCTGGAATCATATACACGTATCAAGTCATAATGAAATAGCTTCTGGAAGTCAAGAACATTAGCCATCCTAGTGGCTCTAAGAATAGGAGCTTCTTTGGTGTCATATATATACGTCGTCTGTTTGTTTCATAAAGATCAGGCCAAAAAGAAAGAAGGGTTTGCCTTACATACCTTTAACGCTTATTTAAATGTCCAACGTCTACTTCTCGAGCTCGTAGGTCTAAAATTAAGATAACAAAAGCCACAGTTAGATCATCCACATCACTACTAACCAATCCAAGTACGAATGAAACTTAACGAAATTCGGGCAGCATTTCCCCTGAAAACTTAACAATCCTCGAGATTCCAATTTAGCTAAACATCAATCAAAATACCAACAACAACAACACCAACAATTTCATATCAATCTAGAATTAAATCCATTCTTAAATCACTTCCAAAACAGCCCAATATACATTCGTATACCAATGCTTGTATACACTTCTTTATTTTCGTATATCTATAGTATAACAACAAACACAACAACAACAACAACTACAGCCAATCCCACGATATTGCATCCCACAAAACCATTCATAACAACCACCAAACAACCCCAAAATATTGTCACAAAACAGCCACGAAAATCATATAAAAACAGCCCGGTATACGCTTTGTATATGATATCTTCATACACTTTATTCTCCAAAATTCAAGAACAACAACTTTTCAACAACATCAACAATTATTAGACATCATAACTCAGCTAATTCCATCCATTTAGTCCAACTAAAACAGCTCCCGATCCATAAATCTCAATAAAACAACAAACGAATTTATAACGCTATTTTCTCCGTTCTAATCCGCTAAAACTCTAAATAAACTTATTAACAATGAAAAAGGGACCTTAATCTTACCTTAAGTATGCAGAAACCACGTCAACACTCTTCTTATTGGCTGATTTTTAGTTCAAATTGAAGGCAACGCAACGTACAACACATTTTTCTTCATGAGCTTCGGGATTCGGGGCTCGAATTTTGATCAACACTTGGTTTTTCTCTCTAAGGATTTCCTCCATCTCTCTCTCTCTAGAATTTTCTGGGTCTTTTTGGTCTGAAAATGAGGAGGAGAAGGCTGAAACTTCCCTTAAATAACAAGGGAAATGGGCCTGACCCGGATTGGAATCGGTTGGGCGCATTTCACTGCCCAGCTTGACCTTTCTGCCTTAAAACATCTATAACTCTTTATGCCGATGTCACATACAGGCCCACGACCTATGGTTGGAAAGGAATTTCAATTATCTACAACTTTCATTTTAGAAGTTTTCCTGAATTCCCAAATAATGATGGGGTTATGGCCTCCCGAAGTCAGATCACCCGAAAACGTAACTTAAAAACCTCTTTTTGGAGGGCTTACACTTGGATTTGGCTCAAGGGTCCTTCTTGAGTTGTGTTTAACTTCACATATATTGTCCATATAACTTATCATATGTCCTTTATAAAAATCCCATCATGTGGGCCCCACCTCAGCTTACGGTTACGAGGGCTATATATCTTTTAACATATTGTTGCAATCATATTGTACGAATTCCAAATGTCATACTCATACTACTACAGTAGATTTTCATTCTTTATACTTGTGATATTTGCTCCTCCTCGAGCTCACATTAAGCCGTCTGTAGCCTCAGTTCATGGTAGAGGTAGGACCCAGCCATCAGGGTTGGTAGTCGGATCTTCAGCATCTGTACGCCCTATGGGGCCAGGTTCACATGCGCCAGTCGGCCATGGTAGAGGCAGAGGGAGAGTCCCCAGTTCCAGCGGTCCTCAGCATCGTATTTATGCTTTGGCTGGATGCCAAGATCTTGAGTCTTCTCCTGACGTGGTCACATGTATATTATCGGTATTTTCTCATAATGTATATGTTTTGATTGATCCAGGCTCCACATTGTCATATGTTACTCCATATATTGCGGGTCGATTTAGAGTCGAACCGGAGTCGATCAAACCCTTTGAGGTGTCCACACCCGTTGTTGAATCAGTAATAGCTAACCGGGTATATAGAAACTGTATAGTTGTGATTTGTGACCGTCGTACTGTAGTTGACTTGCATGACCTAAAGATGGTAGACTTTGATGTTATTATGGGCATTGATTGGTTGGCTTCTTGCTATGCCAATGTCAATTGTAGAATGAAAGTGGTTCGTTTCCAATGTCCGGGAGAACCAGTTTTAGAATGAAAAAGGAATACTGCGTCACCGAAAGGCAGGCTTATTTCCTATCTAAAGGCAAGGAAAATGATCACGAAAGGTTGCATTTATCATCTAGTTTGGGTTCAAGATGTAGAAACTGAGTCGCCAACTCTTCAGTCAGTTCTCGTGGTGAATGAATTTCCGGATGTGTTCCCGGAAGAGCTTCCAGGCCTCCCTCCCGAGCGGGAGATTGATTTTGCTATTGATGTGTTACCAGACACTAAACCAATATCTATTCCTCCTTATAGAATGGCACCCGCAGAATTGAAAGAGTTGAAGGAGCAATTGAAAGACTTGCTTGAGAAAGGCTTTATTAGGCCTAGTTCATCCCCGTAGGGAGCACCCGTATTGTTTATCCGAAAGAAAGATGGATCCTAGAGAATGTGCATCGATTATCGGCAATTGAATAAGGTGACGATTAAGAATAAATATCCTCTTCCGAGGATTGATGACTTGTTTGATCAATTACATGGCGCCAAATGATTTTCAAAGATAGATTTGAGATCCGGGTATCACCAAGTAAGAGATAGGGAGAAAGATATCCCTAAGACAGCCTTCAGAACAAGATATGGTAATTTTGAGTTCCGAGTTATGTCGTTTGGGATGACTAATGCACAGGCAGTATTTATGGATTTGATGAACAATGTGTTCAGGCCCTTCCTAGATCTGTTTGTGATTGTATTCATCGATGACATCTTGGTATATTCTAGATCCGAGGCAGAACATGCGGATCATTTGCGTACTGTCCTCAGGGTTCTTCAAACTCGAGAGTTGTTTGCAAAATTTTCTAAGTGTGAGTTTTGGTTGAACTCAGTGACATTTCTGGGACATATTGTTGCAGCCGATGATATTCGAGTGGATAGTCAAAAGATTAAGGCCGTGAAGACTTGGCCAAGGCCCACAACCCCTACGGAGGTTCGTAGCTTTCTAGGCTTAGCAGGTTATTACATGATATTTGTTGAGGGTTTTTCTTCCATTTTTGTACCGCTCACAATGTTGACCCAGAAATCAGCGAAGTTTCAATGGACAGATGCTTGTGAACGTAGTTTCCAAGGGTTGAAATATAGATTGACTTCTGCCCCGATCCTGACACTTCCAGAGGGATTGGAGGTATACGTTGTTTATTGCGATGCTTCAGGTATTGGGCTAGGCTGTGTATTGATGCAACATGGTAAGGTGATTGCGTATGCTTCAAGGCAATTATGGAAACATGAGAAGAATTATCCAACCCATGATCTAGAATTGGCTGCAGTGGTCCATGCATTAACGATATGGAGACATTATTTATATGGCGTCCATATGGATATTTATACAGATCATAAGAGTCTTCAGTATATCTTCAAGTAGAAAGAGTTGAATTTATGGCAACGACGATGGTTGGAACTGCTAAAGGATTACGATGTTGATATCTTGTATCACCCCGGAAAGGCAAATGTTGTAGCCGATGCTCTTAGTCGCAGATCTATGGGAAGTTTATGTGATGTACGACAAGAGAAGAGAGAAATGACTCGTGAGCTCCAGCAGTTATCCAGCCTAGGAGTTCGAGTAGTGGACTCAGGTAGCAGGGGAACTACCATTCAGAATTCAACAGTCTCGTCGCTAGTAGCGGAAGTGAAAGACTGACAATACGAAGATCCCATGCTAATTCATTACAGAGATACACTCTCTCAGAAAGAGGAGTCATCATTTGATATTTCAAAAGACGGAGTTCTTCGATGTCGAGGCAGATTATGTGTTCCCGATGTGGCAGGTCTACGCCACCAAATATTGAGAGAAGCTCATTGCTCCCGTTATTCGGTTCACCCTGAGCAACGAAAATGTACCATGATCTTAAGTCTATATATTGGTGGAATGGGATGAAGAAGGACATAGCGGAATTCGTGGCTCAATGTCCCAACTGTCAACAAGTAAAAATCAAGCACCAAAAGCCGGGCGAATTGTTGCAAGCTATAGAAATCCCAACTTGAAAGTGGGAAGTAATTAACATGGACTTCATTACAGGCTTACCCCATTCTCGATGTAAGTATGATTCTATAAGGGTGATTGTGAATAGACTCACTAAGTCAGCTCATTTCTTACCAGGCAGAACGACGTATGTGGCAGAAGATTATGCAAAGCTTTATGTTAAGGAGATAGTGCCACTTCATGGTGTTCCAGTATCTATTATCTCAGACAGAGGAACCCAGTTTACGGCCAATTTTTGGAAGTCCTTCCAAGAGGGTTTAGGGACTCAAGTGAGCCTTAGCACGGCATTTCACCCGCAGACTGATGGACAAGCCGAACGTACCATTCAGACTCTTGAGAATATGCTACGGGCATGTATGTTAGATTTTGGAGGTAACTGGGATGATCACTTACCACTCATTGAGTTTGCTTATAACAATAGTTATCATTCTAGCATTCAAATGGCACCGTATGAAGCGTTATATGGGCAAAAGTGTAGATCCCCAATTGGGTGGTTTGAAACAGGAGAGGCTAAATTGATAGGACCAGACTTGGTCCAGCAAGCTATAGAGAAAGCGAAGCTCAAACAAGATCGGTTGTTAGCGGCTCAAAGTTGTCAAAAGTCCTATGCGGATAATCGTCGAAGGGACTTAGAGTTCCAAGTGAAAGATTGGGTATTCTTGAAAGTGTCGCCAATGAAGGGTGTTATGAGATTTGGAAAAAAGAGGAAGCTTAGTCCCCGATACATTGGGCCTTATGAAATTATGCGCAAGGTAGGCAAAGTGGCTTACGAATTAGATCTACCTCCTGAATTGGAGTCAGTTCATCCAGTTTTCCATGTCTCGATGCTTCGTAAATGTGTTGAAGATCCCACTAGGATCGTCCCAGTAAATGATGTTCAAGTGACAGAGAGGTTAACTTATGAAGAAATACCCATTGCCATACCAGATAGGCAAGTACAGAGGCTTAGAAACAAAGAAGTGGCCTCAATTAAAGTTTTGTGGAGAAATAATAATCGAGAAGAGATGACATGGGAAGCGGAAGAAATTATGAAATCCAAGTACCCACACTTATTTCAGCCCCCGGAAGAGGGCCAAGATGAGACATCAAGATCATAAGGTATGTATGTTTTCCTTTTATGCATTTGGGTCATGTGTGGCCAAATTTCATGGCTATTATGTTGTGGCCCTGTGAGGAATTGTTATTTTCACGACCCAGCTAGGGACCGTGACGGGTACCCGGGGCTAGCCACCGAGCACCACTCGTTCTACTACTCATCTTACTCATTTAATGCTCTTTTATCAACTTCATACTCAAATTATAGGAAAATCATATTTTATATGGAAACGTAAATACCTTTATATACATATGCCTTTCGGCCATCAAAATAATATATACATATAATAGCATCTCGTGAGACCATCTAACCTACACTGCGCATCTACGAGCCTTTACCGGAGTGCTATACATAAGGACGGGACAAGACCCCGTCATGCCCAAAAATACATATATATGACTATACACAAGAGAATCATCATAAGCACCTCCGAACAAAGGAGTGCTTTCAATCAGCTGACAGCTACTACTGGTCTGGGTCGAGCTCTCCTCCCTGTCTACCTGTGGGCATGAACACAGCGTCCATAGAAAACGGACGTCAGTACGAACATTGTACTGAGTATGAGAGGCATAAACAAATAAATAAGACAATGATATAAAAGAAGTATCAATATAGAATAATTGTATATGACTATCAAGTGTAAGAGAAATAATGCATGCTGGCTTACTCATAATCATCATCATGTCATATATGCATATGTATAAGCTGCCCACCCATATAGGTACAGTGTAGTAATATATAGGCTGCCCGTCCATATCGGATCGGTGTGATAATCATAACATTAGCCTGCGTCCAGGCCTCCCGTGTCCGGGGTACCATCTCATGCCACCCACTAGTGGTGTCTGCCCATGCCATTTGGCTATGGTGTATCGTATAGCTGCCCGCCTTAGCGGTGACTACCCGGCCAAATAGGCGCGGTGTTATATCATCATCATACATGCTCATCATACTATGCTTATCATAACATAGTTATCATAATACATGCATAAGGCTTAAGAACAACTTGACTTTATCGGGGTGACGTAAGGTCGTGATTCCCCCGATTTCATTATGGAGTAATCATTGACATTCTGCCTCACCTTGAAGGAACTAGCACATAAGGTGAGTGTAAGCAATAAATAACATCATGTCATATCTTTTATCTTATATAGCTATTCATAGACATAGGCTTGTAGCTTTCTGGAATATAGGAACTCATGAGGAGGAAGGAAAATCATGCTATGAGATTCATACCATTAGAAATAAAGGACTACCCTCACATACCTTTGACGTTTAACTAAGCTATCTCTTGCTTGTTCTCCTTCGATATCACTTTCTTCCTTCAAAAGAGAATTCGCATTTACGTTAGTTAATCGACTATAAGAACGCACTACTATTTCTAGGGAAAATTGGGCGCTACTTCCTTGGTTTATACTACTTTTCCCATATGCTATGTCAACTCCCACACGCTCACGACAACATTCACAATATCGCAATCAACAATCATCATTTATATACATTGACCACAATCCACCATTTCTCTTCAATTTCTCCACATTTATGGTTAGATCTTACTATCGCGCTTCCTCATATATAATACTTATTTCATGGTCTAAATGTCATTTATAACGTATTCATAATCACAACACTCCAGCATTCATGATCCAACCCAACTACTATCCAACCATGACACTATTCACTCATGAATGACCCATTTCCTATGTCTTTTTACAATTCAAGTATCTTAACCTTCCAATACCTTAAACAACATGATTTAGTCATGAAACTTACCTTAGATGATGATTGAACAAGCCTTGAATGGAAATACTCCTCTAGCACCAAAACCCTACTTCACTTCCTTTGGGCTTTCTTGAGAGAGATGAACTTTAGCTAGGTTTCATACACTTTGTTTCATGGATTTGGTGTTATTGATCATGGGTTTCCTTTGATTCTCTTGAAAATGAAGAGTGGAGAGTATTCTAGAGGCTTCTAGAGAGAAATATCGTGGAATGAAATGAATTTAATGAGCTTGGGTCTCTTTTTAATGACTTATAATCTGATCCGGAATGAACAGTAGTCAAAGTGCACAGTGGTCGTAAACCCAGTTTACGGTCCGTATTCTAGTTTACGGGTCGTATTTCGTGGTCGTATTTAAGCATATCAAAACCAGAAAGGTATGCTGGGGATCATGGTGATTTACGATCGCAGTTTACGGGCCGTATTTCAATTTACGGTCCGTATTCCAATTCGTATTTAACCATTTGAACATTTGATAGAAAGTTGAAGTTTTGTAAGTTGGAATACGACATGGTGGTTTACGGGCCGTATACTACTTTACGACCGACTGGGCCAAAGTGCAAATCTGCAACTTTCACGTCTTCAAAACCTATAATTAGTCATTGTGGAGCGTAACCTTATCTCTTATTCCCATTTCCTTTGAAATCTTACTTAGGGTCGTCAAAGGTCATTCCCTTCTGATTAAAACACCATATAATCGTATTCTTCGTTAGTCTATTCGTTGTATGTTCACGGGGAAATTTACGAGGTGTAACAGTTATTGTAGGTTGTTGTGACAGGATGGTAGTGCCATATTATAGGGGAAACTCTGGCGAAATTTTCGTAGAATCCCCGAGTGCTTAACATTCGAGGACGAATGTTCTTAAGGGGGGAAGAATGTTACACCTCAGAAAATTTCCCGTTGATACATAGTGAATGGGCTAACGAAGAGCACGAAGTGTGTGGTATTTTAATAAGTAAATAATGACATGTGATGACCCTAAGTAAGATTTCAAAGACATCCGATGTTAGACAAGAAAGTTGCCAAGAGAAGGAAAGGCATATGATAGGTATCGGACGAGAATTATGAGTAACAAGTTGATGACGGCTTAATGATGTTTGGGGAAAAGTTATAACGTCCCTTGGATTTTTAATGAAGCGTCAAACAAGTGTTGAGAAGATCCCATAAGGATTGGAGATCAAACGAAGTAGCGAGAACAAGTTCAGTGGACTGATGGGTTATACGGCTCATTATACGGACCGTATAATGTTATACGGACCGTATAATGTTATACGGACCGTATAATAGACCGCAGAACCATCACAGTGAAGATCGCTCACTGGTGGGATTATACGGTCAGTTATACGGACCGTATAAATTTATACGGCCCGTATAATGGACCATATAATGGTCACAAAGACGAGTGGATGAAAGGTCCATTTTACGGTCCCTTATACGGACCGTATAACTTTATATGGCCCATATAATAGATCGTATAATGTCCCGACAGATCAGATTTTGGGTTATTAAAAAGGGGACCAAGTTCATTATTTCATTTCCACATTTCACCCCTTCTCTCTAAAACATCTCTCTACATTTATTTCACACAAATTCAAGAGATATTAGTGATCTTCTACATCAAGCTAAGTGAATCAAGTGTAAAGAACCCATTAAAGTTCATCCAAAGTAAGAAATCCAAGTGAAGGTGAAACTAGGGTTTTTCTCAAGTGAAGTGTTTGCACCCAAGGTTCATTCCTACACCATCTAAGGTAAGTTTTATGACATCTCCTTATTTTTTAAGATATTTGAAAGTTGAAACAATTGGATTATATGAGGAAATAGGAAATGGGTCATGGATGTGGGAATAGTGTCACTTTTGAGTAAATGTTTGGGTTGAGTTATGATTCTTGATACATCATGATTATAATCATGCTATAAATGACATTGTGAACGTGGAATAGACTTTGTATATGAATGAACGAAATTGTGTGATATGACCATGAATATGGATGAATTGGGGTGAAATGAGGAGTACGGATAATGTAGGTGAATAAAGGCTATTGTGATGATGTTGTGAATATTATTATTGATGTTTGGGAGTTGATATATGCTAGGGAGGAATGTCGTATAATAAAGGAGACGCTGTCCGATTTTCTTTAATTTTAGTCATGTGTGCTAGCTATCGACTTCTAATGATAGTATGACTTTAATGAATGTAGAAACGCGAGCGTTGAAGGAGAACGTGAAGTGGTAAATTGTTGAACGGAAAGGTATGTAAGGCTAACCCTTCTTTCATAAGGCATGGTTCTTTGGCCAATCATCTAAGCCTTCTATAAGATTATGATATCCTTCAAATGATTCTATCCTTCGAGCTATTGAGCTCATGATCCTCGATATGTATTATGATTGTACTAAGTTCCTCATATGACGAGTAAGCCATAAAGATAGATGTAATGAATGACGATAGCGATGACGATGATAATAGTGATGTTAATAGTATAAATGCTTATGAACTATTATGTATATGTACCTATGTATGACTATTATGAAACCCCGAGCTTATAAGGCCGGTAGAATATGTATATGATTATGTAACGCGCGCACACCTCTGCAGATGGTACGGATAACCCTGAAGCCTTGGTAGGGCCAAGTAGATGTAACCCTGAAGCCTTGGTAGGGCCAGGTAGATGTAACCCTGAAGCCTTGGTAGGACCAGGTATGTGTAACCTTGAGCCTTGGTTGGCCAAGTAAGTATGGAACACTGATCCTTCATGGTCGGGTTTGCTATGCAAATGCTATGTATATGATATGATTATGTATATGATATAGATATGAGTATGAATACGAATATGGTACAAGTATGAATAAGACTATGTATATGAATACGAATATGGTACAAGTATGAATAAGACTATGTATATGAATACGATTATGGACGCAATGTAAATGAATACGAATATGAGTACGGATACGGATATGGATGTATGTACATGAATACGCGCTAGAAATGGAAAGTCCCTATGACAAGCAAGTAAGTGCCTATGACGTTGATACTGCTATCTCCCCTCCTATGCTATTTCTTATATTGCTTATTATGCTTCTATATTGATATTGATCATGCTTTACATACTTGGTACATTCTTCGTACTGGCGTCCTTTTGTTTGTGGACGCTGCGTCATGCCCGCAGGTGCACAGGGAGACAGACTTGATCTATAGCTACATTCTCAAGGATTACCTAGTGGAGCTCCATTCATTCGGAGCTATAGCTTTTGGGTATTGATTCTTTTGTGTACATAACTATGGGCATAGCGAGGTCTTGTCCCGCCTATATGTTATGACATACTCTCCTTAGAGGCTCGTAGACATGTGTATGTGGTTAGATATGTTCGGCCTTGTCGGCCTATATTTTGGATTTCATTTTGTTAGCCTTGTCGGCTTATGTACATTGATATGGGCATAGATGTCAATTACGATATAAAGGTATTATTGTTCAATGAGATTAGTATGATTGATGAATGGAAATTCATGTTTAAATATGTGGCTCACCTAGGTATAAGTGTAAAGGTACACTAAGGGGTGCCCGGGTGGGCTAGCACCGGGTGCCCGTTGCTGCCCCTAGACGGGTCGTGACAATAGGAGCTATCAGCAGACTTTGAGAGCACTCCATTGTTCTGGAGGTGCCATTGCTTATTATTTTTGTGTACATATATTTTGGGCACAACGGGGTCCTATCCCGTCCATATGTCAAGTACTCTAGTAGAGGCTCGTAGATACGTATGTGTGGGTATTACTGTCTTACGATGTCCTTACTGTATGTATATCATTTTGATAGCCGAAGGGCTTATGTATATAAAGGTAAATATGTTTCAAGTGAAAATGGTTCTTCTATGATTATAAGCATGAGATTAATGAATGATCGCAGGATGAGTATGAATTACTAGTAGTATGAGCGGTTCTTAGTGGTTAGCCCCGGGTATCCGTCATGGCCCCTAGTCGGGTCGTGACACTAACTACATACTACGAGTCTAAAAGATGTTAAAGTCTCATAATACAACTGCCTCGAAATAAGAGTAAGACAAGTAAGTAAAGGAGAGAACATCCGAGCAGCTGCTGTCATCGTGCTCACCCTGGAATGACTCTATAGCAGCCTCGCCTATCATCCCCGAGGGAAAGGAGTGGAACCTGTCTAATATTCTGCATCCATAAAAAAATACAGCAAGCGTAGGTTAGTATAAAACAACGGTACTGGTAGGTATCATCGGCCGACTAAGCATAGCTGACATAATTCTGACAATAAAGCAGGATAGGCAAATACATCAACAAGTATAAGTCAGACATAAGCAAGAACCAAGTACACGTCATCACCTAAGTTGAAGCATCTACTCCCCAAATATGCCAAGTTTCAAATACTCAATCTGAATCCATACATCACAAGAATATCAAGTACATCACAAGGATATCACAACCAAAACCAAGTGCAATACAATGCAATAATGTATGAAATGTATATGCAATGCAATGTTGTGTACACATGTACTCCGGACGAAAATATCGACGTCTCGGTAGCACAACCCATGGGGGACACGCGAAGCCCATGTACTATGTCGCTCTGTATCACACAGTATAGAGACGACCTTTCCACCCTTCACGCCTGTCGATCATCCCGTATCACACTACATAGAATGGTCGCGCAATTAGTATAAAACCTCCCAATTATTTCAAAACAACATAGGCCACATCGTCACCGCCCTGTCAAATGTGCCTTATAGATATATATGCAAGATGAGTGCTCAATGTATGATTCAAGTATGCAGATGACAACAACAAGATCTCTTATCACACTCATTTCGCTCCAGTACATGACCTCGGATCACGGACTCTCGTCTCTCTTTAACACAATCCACGATTCCGGAACAACCATCGGACATCGGACTACTCACGTCACTTGCATGCAAACTGAGCTCAGCTCATCACAGTGTTTCATCAAGTACCAACAATGTATCAACAGTATATCATGAGAATGTGTGCAATGCATGTGCCAACATCAAGAAGCAGGTCAATATCACAATCACCAACATAGGTATGCCAACAATATATCAATATCACAAGTACCAACATAGTACGCCAACAACATATCAGTGTCACAAGTACCAACATGGGTACGCCAATAATATCATGAGAGACTACACAAGTCATATAAAACTCTATCCTCAAATTAACATCCACCCGTAAGATACTATAATATCACAATCAAGATGGAACAACAATTCCCAATATCTACTAACAACACGTGGCATCAAACTAACACAATAAAACAATCAAGTCACACCACAACGGGGTGGCTAGCCCGAATCACACAACAGGCCCCAACCTAAGGCAATATCTAACCCAACTTCATACCAGAAAGTTTACATACTATCTCCGACAATATAATCTAAATATATGCTTCGTTATATGAAATCTTACCAAGGGTAAGCCATAACCTACCTAGAACGCCGAACAATAAAATTACATACCACGAGCTAATTCCTTGCCCTTACGGTGAGTCTCCACACAATCAAACACTAATCAAATATAGATTCTATGTAAGAATACGAGAAGAACAACACCCATATTGGCTATATTCTATTTGGGCCAAACCCGCTCTTTAATTTAGGAAAACGAAAATTTTATGATCAAAATACCAATTTCAACACTAATTAGCCCAAACCCATCATTAAAATTGAAGGAACGTTCAACTAATCCTCAAAAACCTTTTTATATGAAAAAGCCCCCAATTTGGGTCAAAGAACCCTAATTTTGATTCAAGAATTTCTTTGAAATAGTCATGGTTTATTGATTACTAAGAAATGGAAACATGATAATCTATCATAAACATCAACAATTTCATCATTCAACTCCATCTATTCATCAATTTCATTTTTAACACTTTTTCTCCAAAAACCCATGAAAACCCTCTTTGATTCTACTTATTACTATGTTAGAATCAAGTTTAGGAGACTATAACAACAAGATATAGGGCCAAGGCACTTACTGTCACGACCCAATTAGAGGGCCATGACGGGCACTCAGAGCTGACACACCGAGCACCTCTAAACATACATCTCATAAACATTTCTGGGTGGACCATAAAGATAGCTCATAAATATCATGATCTGTAAGGACATATGTCACAATATAACGGCACATCTCTATATAATCTTCAACAGTTATGTCCATCATCGCTAGCCGATAAGGCTACTAAAATGTTATACAATGATATGGACCGGTAGGGTTATGAAATGTCTAACTAAACACACATGGCTACGAGCCTCTACATAGAATACAAGTGACCATGAAGACCAATACCAATACACTGCAGCTCCGAAATAAGTGGAGTACTCCTGAGAATCCGCTGATAAATCACCTACAGGTCAAATCCGTGTACCTGTCTGTCTACCTGCAGGCATGAACGCAGCGTCCACAAGAAAGGACGTCAGTACGAACAGTGTATTGAGTATGTAAGGCATGAATAACAACATAATAAGAAATATAAAACAAAACATGAGATAAGGATAACCTGTATGTCTGATTGCCTCTTAGGGCGAATATCATGCATGCTTAGTCTTTTCATAAAAACCTTTCTCATACTTGTATAACATAATAGTGTTGCGGAACGTGCATCCCGATCCATAAATATTGTATATTGTTGTGGAACGTGCAGCCCGATACATGTATATATATGTATATATGTGTATACATACATACATACATACATATATATATATATATATATATATATATATATATATATATATATATATATATATATATATATATATAATATTGCTGTGGAACGTGCAGCCCGATCCATACCTATATATCCCGCGTCCAGGCATCCCGCGTTCGGGATGACGTCATAATATACCAACTGATCAGGTGGCTATGCATATATAACGCCTCGTCCTTTTCCCATATCCCCTATATACATATATATATATATATATATATATATATATATATATCATATACATATATAATATAAGTAGCATGCATGGGAGCCCAAATAAAAGCTACGACTCTATCGGAGTGATGTAAGGTCGGTAACCTCCGATTTATATTATGGAACAATCATCATCGCTATATCTCACCTTGAAGGAACAATTATTATAAGGTGAGATCAACAACAATTAGTAAAATCGAGAAAATCACGAAATACGCTCAATAATCTCATAATAGCATTAAAATCATAAGCTTTGGAATTTCTATAATTAAAATCATCATCATCATGTTCATCATAGAAAACATCTCATCTTTAGTATCATAAGAAGCTTTTAAGAATCATGAACTTCTAACTTTTTGAAGTAAGAAGGTTATGGAAACACATATGGAATCATAGCATAAGAATCATGCCTTTTGAAAGAAAGGGACTAGCCTTAACATACCTGGAAGTTCACTTCTCGACTTTCCCACCTACTTCCGGTCTCGCAATCTACATATAAGACCATTCATACTATGGTTAGGCCTATTGTCATATACTTATCCTAAGCCTTCTATTTAAATCTCCTTAAAAATCTGCCGAAATTCGGGCAGCATCTCCCCTATTTATACCCCTAGCCCGAAATCACAGTACCGACAAAACAACAACAATAGCAATACTAATATCAACAACATCATCATCCACACCAATATACTCCATAAAACATCCCACACGATGTTTTCCCAAATTCTCAACAAACCATAACAATATCCACAATACCATAATCAAAGAATTATACTCAATTTAATCTCAAATTAATCCAAAATCTCCTTTCAAATTCATTCCGTAGTCATCATCTTCACTTTAATACTTTGCAACTTCTTTAATATGATTCTCTTCTTTTATAGGACTTGCTAAACCTTCAAATCAACTCAATCATGAGAAATAGGATGGAAAACATACCTTACACTAGAAGAACTTCACTCCACTCAACTTCTTCGAAGACCAAATTCATCGCAACATTAAGTAGAGACAAGAACAAACCTTCTCCATGACTTAGCTTGGGGTTTTGGAGTTTAATCCTCTTTTGTGATGGTATAGAATGTTTTCGAATGGTGGAGAGCCTTCAAGAATATTCTTATAGTGGAGAGAGAAGTGTGGAAAATTCTAGAGAGGTGTGGAGATGTTAGGAGAGTGGTAGAGGTTTGTGGAGTTGAATAAAAATGACTAGAAAGAAGTGTAGAGGCCCTTTTATAGGTGCCAAATTTGGATTGGGCCGGGTCAAAACATAAGTGGGCTTTTAATTGGATTTTTCGGATTTTCGCCCAGGTTCGGGTCCCTCTGACTGTCTGTTTTAAAACGCCCATAACCCCCTGCTCCGATATCGCATTGACGAACGGTTTGTTGCGTTGGAAACTAGACTCGACGAACTTCATTTTAGGCTTTTGAAACACCTTAAAAATCCTAATAAACCAGGATATATACCCCTCCAAAGTGGACCCAAAATGCTGTCCAGAATTCTGCCAACTTTTTTCCAAATTTTTGACAAACTTATTTTCTTCGATTTGCTTGGTCCCGGAATCTTCCGAAACTCTCCATAAATGAAATTTATCATTAATCATACTTGATAATGGTCATGTCATTTTGTTTCAAGGTTATCCTTCGGGGTTACGACTTATGAGATCGTAATTTATCCTTTACATTATTGTTACGAACATTCCATGGCTTGTACCTTCCAAAACTTCATGGGACGTCTCCAATACTCCATTAATACGGTGAATTACGTGGCATGATCATGCTCTAAAAATGCGAGGTGTAACATCCTTCCCCCCTTAGGAACATTCGTCCTTGAATGTTGTAGCTTGCGAGCTTACGATGCTTTTATTAGTTTCTTGAAATGGTTGTCTTCCTTCAGTTCCTGATATCCATTCTCTTATACTATGGGTTCATTAGTCTTCTTTTATATCCTCCCAATTCTCTATCGAACTCATTCATTAGTTCCATATCCTCATGTTCTTATGTATGTACTCAGTGGTCAACTGATATGTAGTTACTATCCTAGGACCTGTTGCCATTACGATGTTCTTAGCTCATGATTGCTATGGCACCCTGCCAATCTGTGAGCACTCTTAATTGTTGTACTCTTTTTCCTTGCTCCTTATTTCTCTACTAGTAGACAAATTCTCTTGTTCAGATATGGCACCCTTCCTTGCTTACTTTTTTGGTGCTATTTTAGATTATCCCTTTTTGTACTCGTCGACCTTATATACATACCATATCATCTCCTTTTAATTCCTTGGTCGGAATATTTAATTCCTTACAATATTATCCTATTCATATTTGAACTTTTCCTACAATTTCCTCTCCTCAGTTTTAGCATAATTGCAATATAAACTCATAAACATGGAACTAAGATAAAATCCTACTTTATCATAACTTCCCTTTGATACGAGTATGCTTTCTTCTTAAGTCCTTGATTCTCTTGTACCGGTGATCATTTGAGACTTAAATTAGCCTATGTTCTTCTTTGACTCCCCATCGTTGTCCTTATAACATTTTTGTCAGCCATAGCATCATGACAATTTTCTGTATGGTTCTATAACATATACTCTCACATTTGATGACCGGCGACTTGTGACTCTACAACTTGCGAGGTACTTTCTAGTCTCAGGTAGCACTACTGTCTTGCTATCCATAAGCACACTATCTCCCTTTCCTTTGGAGATCATTGAACTCCCTATAATTATTCCTCTTGTTAAAACTTTCATCTCTTATAGTGATAATATTTCCCTTTTTATAATCCATATTGTCCTTTATACTTACTCCCTGGTCAGCTTACAGACCCTTCTTACTCCTTTCGTTACCACTCGAAGTACGTTATTGCACACTTAAATCTAACAAAAAATTCTCCGGTACGAGCGATTCGAACCATAGTCCGGAGACATAACATGTCGCATTGACGAAACTCATTCTCCTTCCTAGATTTGTCTCATGATATGCCTGCATTTAATCCATTCTCACTTTTTTTTAGCACATTCTTGACATATCGGTTCATCTCGAAATTTGAATCCTTCAATCCAATATATTTCCCTCTCTTGAGCTACAGAATATTGTAGCTCATCTTAGAACTAAATTTGTTCTGCCCCCCCCCCCCCCCCCTCTTTTAAAGGATGTGCTTATATACCGTAACCTTTGAGTGTTAACCGTCTTTGATAGTCATCTGGCCGACCTTAGCGATCCTTCAACTCCTCTATTCTATATAATGCCGGAGTTATTTTCATCGCATGGTTTAACTTGTTTTACTTTTTGCTAGTTGAGTTCTTGTATTAAATAAAAATGCTTATATATCGGATACAATACAAATGCCTTCTTTACTATCTTTTCACTTCTACCTCTCATGACTAGTAGTCCCCTAGGTTAATGGATTAATAGGAACATCGGAATTCATTAGGCCCTTTATGGAGTGTCCACCTATACCACGCTCTTTTAGCCCTAGTCTTTCTCCACGACTATCTTCTTAATATCCTTGAAATTCTCCTTGCTCTGGGTTCCCAATTCTGATTTATGTCTATACTATACCATTAAAAGTTGATATTCCATAATGTCCTTTTATTAGCTTAGCTCATTTTATCCCGTAATTCTTCTTAACTACTTGCTTTCATCACAGCTATGCATCATAGTCCTTCTAGTGTTCTGTTGGTTCTTGTTCTTATCGTGAAATCCACACAAAGTACACCCTTTCCTTTCTTCTTTGGTCGAGTCATCATCTTCCTTTATGATACTACAACTTGTGCACACATATATAGATATATATCTCGAATTTTCTTGGTTTGCTTCATGATCGCATCTTTGCATCTTTCACTCAACCATTGTCTTATAATTTCAATTTGTTTTCCCTTGGGCAAGCCTACTGATTCACTAACCTTCTCTTTGTTGTCGGCGGCCACATAATTCCCTTTAACAGTTTCATTGACAACACCTCCTTCCTTAAATCCTCATAGTTTCTTTTGTTTTCCTTTACTCGTAAAACGCCTGTTTCCATTAGCCATCATTTACTCTTAGATTAGGAAACTTTGGGGTATTTCGTTATGAGTGTGAATCCCTTTTGACACTTAAAATCTCTTCTTGAGGTACTTTATTCCCTTAAATTGGTATACCAATAATGGGTTCACATCCATTCTATTACACCCCCCGTGTTCGTAGTAGTAGAACCTATTGTTTCCTAGTCGGGTATGCCTTTGTAATAGAGAACCAAGCCCGAGTGTACGAGGGTACCAGCAGATATTCCTGGCAATTTATAGAGTTAGAAGTTGAACGAATCGAATCGATGCGATCTGAACTGAATCAGAAAAATCTGCATGACACCAGTCATCGCCGACGGGTCGTCAACATGTTCGACGGACCGTCGACGTGCGGCGTTGACAGGGTGCCACAGCCTTGCATCTACAGGCGTAGGTCGACGGAGCAAGTCGACAAGCCGTCGAACCGGACCACTATAGCCTTTTAGGCTTCCAAGTATAAATAGGTGGTTCACGATCTTATTTCATATCTTACTCCTTTCCAAATCAGAAAAACCCTAAGATATTCTCTACCAATAATTTTCATCATATTAGTGAAGATTTGACAAGCCCCAGACGCCGTAAACCCGAGATGGTGAAGAAGAAGGTTGCTTCTAGGATTTCTTCAAGGTTGTGAAGTTTAGGGAGTTGAAGTTGAAGTGATTCTTGGGATTCTTGACCCCTAAGGGTATGTAAATGATTTCTACCCTTATATTTAAGTTGAGTATCAAGAGTTTTAGTGATTCTAAGGTAAAGAGGGATAGTTGTGGAAGTAGTAAGTTGATGAAAGACAAGATAGTGACTTAGGGTTATTTTAGGAGATGATTGGGAATGGATTTGAATATATTTTGATAAACATATGTGTTGTCATTGTTGATGTGAGTATTGTAGTTGATGTGGGATCGAATGGGAAGTTGGAGAGTTGTAAGCTTATAAGGAAAATATTGTCTACAAATTGTTAAGCTCTATATGCATCTAAAGGAGGTTAGTAAGTGAAGTAAATAGTCTAATTAAGCCCTATGTTATCTTAATTGTAGACTTGCAAGTTCGAGAGGTAGAAGTTGGACGATTGAGTATACTTCAAGGTATGTTAAGGCCATTCTTTCCTTCTTTTGGCATGATCCTATGATATGATCCAACAAGCGAGTAAGCGAGCTTCCATATTACTCTACTCTTAGAAGCATTAGAAGTACTTTAGTCTTTGATGTTCATGTACCCCATTTATGAGTAATCCTTCTGTTCATGGGTCCATTCTTATACAGCCAGTTCTGTGCATACAGTTTAGTCATGCATTACATTCATTATATATTTATGTACATTGACCCATGACTAGAAGGCGTTATATACGCGAATATTAGACATATACAAAGTATGAGGAGAGATATAGGCGTTATATACGCATTACTACTATGATGATAATATTGATTATGGCCACAGAAGAGCCAATATGATATGACGAGATGCCATAGAGGCCTACAGGCGTTATATACGCACATACGTCCGGTGTTATATACGCACTCATATAAATGCACGACCATCATTGATAGGTATGAGCATGCATGTTTTGTGCCCACAGAGGCATTGTCAGTTACGCATATTTAGGCAGATACTAGTTCATACAAGTACATGCAGTCAGTCATTTCAGTTTATGAGTTCAGATCTTATCCATGATTCTTCTGTATATATGTTGTTCTTATGCCTTACATACTCGGTACATTATCCGTACTGACTCGCCGTTGCTAAGGGGGCTGCGTTCATACCCGCAGGTACAGGGAGACAGGCAAGTGGTCCAGCTCAGTAGGACCTCTAGATATAGCAATGGTTAGTACGCTCCATTCGATCCGGAGCTACAATCAGTTTTGGTATGCCCCTTTTGAGATGTGTATGCATATGGGTATGACGGGGCCCTGTCCCGTCCTTTCTACAGCTTTTATTCTAGTAGAGGTCTGTAGACAGTTGTATGTAGTAGTGAGATGATGTAGCCTTGACGGCTTCTATTCTTTTTTGTACAGTATATGTAGCAGCCTAGCTGGCTTGCACTATTCTTCCGCATGTCGTGTCTATATATGCAGAATGTACAGAGTTCTGATGTTTCTCTCTTATGAGATCCGTTTATGCCAGTTATGGGCTTTTGATGTTCAGTATGTTTCAGATACGTGTTTAGGGGTATTTGGTCGCTAGAGGTTAGACTCCCATCACGGCTCATCGGTTTGGGTCGTGACACATTGTCTTAGTTAAATCTCAGGAATTTAAAATTTCCTCGTCGCTCTCATAAGATCTATTTATTTCTTCTCAAGGATGCACCTTTATTCATTATTTATAACCTTCTTGGTTCTAGTTATGAAAAAGTATAGGTTGGTTCCAGGGTCCTCACGTTCATCCCTTGTCACGTATAACATTACTCTATCTCCCATTGATTTATTTAAATTTGATACTATCGTCTGCTTTCCTGCTTTTATCCTAATCTTTTCCTCAAATATATATTACCTGACCCTCAATGGGTATACGTTTTCCTTGTCCAAGTTTCTCTCCCCTTCATGATATCATAACCTTCTTTTTCCTAATGCTCCTTCTTACATTGTTGGTCGCGTTACCGCGACTTTAATTCTCGAGAAAACCCAATACTGATTATCTCTGTAGCGCTTGCTACCTCAATTTTGACATACATCACAATCAATATTTTTAACATGTTGTAACATCAATCATAAGGGTATACATAATACTCAATGTAGCCACTCGTGACTTATCTTTTTTATCTCTTTTCAACACCTTTTTCTTGCGAGATATCCCATTAGCATTTGATTTTATCCTGAATCTGTGGCTTTAATACATCTGCCCTCTCTTTTTGTCTAGGTAGCTAGAGAATTCTAATTGTAAAGCTCATATGCTCCGAATTTCCCTCGGGCTATTCTAGTTTCTCATATTCTTTTCCCGTATGTCTAAATTTGTAAGCCTTCCTAGCATACCTTCCTACGTCCTAATTGTAACTCCTGGCGATATAACTTTACTTAAATATCTTTACTCATACTTGTACCCTGCCTCTTTGTCTAAAATATTTAACCTCACATCCTTTGCTTTCCTATAGCAACCGAATCGATCCTTGTGATATTTTATCTTCACTTGTACACCTACTCTCTTCTTTCCTTACACATAAGCCGACATCGCACGTAATTTCTCTATCGTCAAATAACCTTCACAACACCTGTCTAAAAAATTTGAGGTGAATCCTTCTTGTAAGGATTAGCTAGAAATACACCATATATTCCTAAGGTTGATACAATCTCTACTTCCTTCGTCAGCCACGCAACATCACATTTAGAAGTTATATAAGCAATCTAGAAGATAATCATAATTACATTCCAACTTACCTATCCATTTCTCATTCTTGAGTTCAAGGTCATCATTAATACTCAAAGTAACTTAGCCATAATGATTCTCAGAATAGTACCAACTATCAAATACTCAGAAACCCCCTTGAAGTCGATTGACTGGTGACTTCTGAATCCCAATGTAAACTCACATCATATAGGAAAGTCCGATAAAACGAGTCTGTGCGCCTGTCATCAACCCGTCCTGATCTTACGTATGTATAAACTTCTAGGGTAAAACTTTCCCCTACTCGTTAACTTCCTTTCCCATATCAATATATTTTTGTTATCTCTTACTCACTAATCTATACATCATAATACTGCATTTGAATTCTCAATGTCAACTTTCCCTATATCTTCAATAAATCTCAATTCTCCGAAATCTCGAATGCACTCCTTCCAACTCCTTTAATTACTAATCATTTTTCCCCTCCAGGGTTCTTCCCTTAAATTAAAATCATTCATAAACTTCTATTTGAAAGTATCTCATAATGGTTCATTCAATCATGACTTACCAAACATCCGATTGTCACATTTTCCCTTCATCCTTATATATCCTAGACATTCAAACAATTCAATTTTTACAAAAATCTCGGTAGAGTTTCCTCTATATTTCTTACTGCTTCATTCCTGCACATAGCCCAGAAAATACATCCACTGCCTCACAGGGCGATCACAATACCCGTAACATTTAGCTCAGGTTCTCATATCAAAGTCTATCAATATCAATAAGACAGGAAACATAACTTCCAGAGTAACAACTTCAATTCTCATTAATTACCTCATAGCAGCATAATCAACTGCTTATCCATAATCAAAATATTTAGGGTTAGAATCAGAGACATCACATCTTATAATTTAGCTCTACGGCACGATCTAAGATGAGAAAGAAAGGTCAATCATTCCTAAATGCCCTGCAGCCTCTTGTTTATAAGTGTGGCGCACTTCACACCCATAAAGAAAACTCTACTGGACACGGCTCGTAGACACACCCTAGGACAAGCTACTCTGATACCACTTTTGTCCCGACCCAACCAGAGGGCCATGATGGGCACCCGGAGCTGACACACCGAGCATCTCTAAACATGCATCTCATAAACATTTCTGGGTGGACAAGGCTACTAAAATGTTGTACAATGATATGGACCGGTAGGGTTATGAAATGTCTAATTAAACACACATGTTTACGAGCCTCTACATAGAATACAAGTGACCATGAAGACCAATACCAATAGATTGCAACTACGAAGTAAGTGGAGTACTCCTGAGAATCCGCTGATAAATCACCTACAGGTTAAATCCGTGTACCTTTCTGCCCGCGGTCATGAACACAGCGTCCACAAGAAAGGACATCAGTACGAACAGTGTACTGAGTATGTAAGACATGAATAACAACATAATAAGAAATATAGAACAAAACATGAGATAAGGATAACCTGTATGTCTGATTGCCTCTTAGGGCGAATATCATGCATGCTTAGTCTTTCATAAAAACCTTTCTCATTCTTGTATAACAACATAGTCTGCGGAACGTGCACCCCGATCCATAAATATTTTATATTATTGCGGAACGTCAGCCCGATCCATATATATATATATATACACACACTATATTGCTGTGGAACGTGTAGCCTAATCCGTACCCATATATCCCGCGTCCGGGCATCCCACGTCCGGGATGACGTCATAATATACCAACTGATCAGGTGGCTATGCGTATATAACGCCTTGCCCTTTTCCCATATCCCCTATATACATATATAGACATCATGTACATATATAATATAAGTAGCATGCATAGGAGCCCAAATAAAAGCTACTACTCTATCGGAGTGACGTAAGGTCGGTAACCTCCGATTTATATTATGAAACAATCATCATCCCTATATCTCACCTTGAATGAATAATTATTATAAGGTGAGATCAACAACAATGAGTAAAATCGAGAAAATCATGAAATAAGCTCAATAATCTCATAATTGCATTAAAATCATAAGCTTTGGAATTTCTATAATTAAAATCATCATCATGATGTTCAGCATAGAAAACATCTCATCTTTAGTATCATAAGAAGCTTTTAAGAATCATGAACTTCTAACTTTTGGAAGTAAGAAGGTTATGGAAACATATATAGAATCACAGCATAAGAATCATGCCTTTTGAAAGAAAGGGACTAGCCTTAACATACCTGGAAGTTCACTTCTCGACATTCCCACCTACTTTTGGTCTCTCAATCTACATATAAGACCATTCATACTATGGTTAGGCCTATTGTCATATACTTATCCTAAGTCTTCTATTTAAATCCCCTTAAAAATCTGCCGAAAATCGAGCAGCATCTCCCTGTTTATACCCCTAGCCCGAAATCACAGTACCGACAAAACAACGACAATAGCAATACTAATATCAACAACATCATCATACACACCAATATACTCCATAAAACATCCCACACGATATTTTTCTCAACAAACCATAACAATATCCACAATATCATAATCAAAGAGTTATACTCAATTTAATCTCAAATTAATCCTAAATCTCCTTTCAAATTCATTCCATAGTCATCATCTTCACTTTAATTCTTTGAAACTTCTCTACTATGATTATGTTCTTTTATAGGACTTGCTAAACCTTCAAATCAACTTAATCATGAGAACTGGATGGAAAACATACCCAACACTAGAAGAACTTCACCCCACTCAACTTCTTCCAGGACCAAATTCATCACAACATTAAGTAAAGACAAGAAGAATCCTTCTCCATGTCTTAGCTTGGGGTTTTGGGGTTTAATCCTCTTTTGTGATGGTATAGAATGTTTTCGAATGGTGGAGAGCCTTCAAGAATATTCTTATAGTGGAGAGAGAAGTGTGGAAAATTCTAGAGAGGTGTGGAGATGTTAGGAGAGTGGTAGAGGTTTGTGGAGTTGAAAAAAAATGACTAGAAAGAAGTGTAGTGGCCCTTTTATAGGTGCCAAATTTGGATTGGGCCGGGTCAAAACATAAGTGGGCTTTTAATTGGATTTTTCGGATTTTCGCCCAGGTTCGGGTCCCTCTGACTGTCTGTTTTAAATCGCCCATAACTCCCTGCTCCGATATCGCATTGACGAACGGTTTGTTGCGTTGGAAACAAGACTCGACGAACTTCATTTTAGGCTTTTGAAATTCCTTAAAACTCCTAATATGTCATGACCCAAAATGATGAGTCGTGACGAGTGACTGACCTCTAGCGACCAACACCCCTAAATACGTATATGAAATATACTGAACATCAAGGGCCCATAAATGGCATGAACTGATCTCATAAAAAGGAAACATCGAGACTCTGTACAATTTGTATATACACATACATACTGAAGAACAGTGCAGGCCAGCTAGGCCGCTATATATACTGTACACAAAGGAATGGAAGCCACAAGGCAACATCATCTGACTAGTACATACAACTCTTTAAAGACCTCTACTGGAATGAAAGCTGTAAAAAGGACGGGATAGGGCCCCGTCATACCCATATGCATACACATCTCAAAAGGGTGGCATGCTAAAACTGACTGCAGCCCCGGATCAAATGGAGCGCACTGACCACTACTTGATCTAGAGGTCCTACTGAGCTGGACCACCTGTCTGTCTACCAGTACCTGCGGGCATGAACGCAGCCCCCCGAGAAACGGGGAGTCAGTACGAATAATGTAATGAGTATGTAAGGCATAAGAACAACACACACACACACACTCACACACACACACACACACACACACATATATGTATATATATATATATACAAGAATCATGAATAAGATCTGAACTCATAAGCTGAAATGACTATCTGCATGTACTTGTATGAACTAGTATCTGCCTGTATCTGCATAAATTTGTGTAACGGACAATGCCACTTTGGGCGCATAATATGCATGCTCATGCCTATCAATGAAGGTCATACATCTATATGTGTGTGTGTTTATAAAATGCCTGGTATATGTGCGTATATGACACCTGATATATGTGGGTGTATAACGCCTGTAAAGCCTCTATGGAATCTCATCATATCACATCGGCTCCTCTGCGGCCATAATCAATATCATCATCAGTGTGCACCATCTAATCAGGTGGTAATGCGTATATAACGCCTATCTCCTTTCTCATGCCCCATATATATATATATATATATATATATAATATTTGCATATACAATGCCTTCTGGTCGTGGGTCAATGTACATAAATATATAATGAATGTAATGCATGAATCAACTGTATGCATAGAACTGGCTACATAAGACTGGACCCATGAACAGAAGGATCACTCATAAACGGGGTACATGAACATTAAGACTGAAGTGCTCCTAATGCTTCTAGGAATAGAGTAATATAGAAGCTCGCTTACTCGCTTGTTGGATCATACCATAGGATCATACCAAAAGAAATAAAGGATAGCCTTAACATACCTTGACGTATATCAAATCGCCCAACCTCTACCTCTTAAACTTGTAAATCTACAATTAAGACAACATAGGCCTCAGTTAGACTAGTTACCTCGCTTACTAACTATCCTCAAATACATACAAAACTTAACGATTTATAGATAACAATTTCCTTTGTAAGCTTACAACTCTTCAACTTTCCGTTCAATCCAACATTAACCACAACAATAACAATACTTATATATAAATATATACTCAAATTTATCCCCATCATCTCTTCAAATAGCCTCAATTCACCACATTACCCTTCATCAACTTACCACTTCCACCAATACCCTCTCTTTACATAGAATCACTAAAACTCTTGATAATCAAATTAAATATAAGGGTAGAAATCATTTACATTGTTACATCCGGCATTTTTGCATACTCGAAAAATTTGAGATAACTTGACTTGTAATGAATAAGGCCATATTTGGACCTTACTTGGTATGAATGTGTCGGTTATGAATACGTTTGTGTGAAATTGTGAAAGGAGGCCAAGGGCAAAAATTAGAATTTTGAAAACTTGTTCCATGAATTACAATATTTAGCCAACAATTTGGCTCACAAAATGATAAGAGAATGAGGCCCAATTGGAAGAGGCCCAACCGGCCATGCACAATGGCCCAAATCCATGGAGAAAAATTATTTCCCATGTGATAATTAAGGGACCATAATATAAATAAGTCATCTTATCTTATGGAAGGTTCAAGAAAACAAAATAAATTGAGAGAAAAAGAAGAAGAGTAATTCGGGTAAGAGAGAAAGAAAGAAAAGAAAGAAAAGAAAAAAAATTCTAGCCCTTCAATCTTGAACCAAAAAAAATTGGAATTGTTGGGTAATACTACTAAGTGCAAGATTCTCTACAACTTGATATAATTATCTTGTTAGGAGGACAACTTTAGTGGCAAGTGGAAATTGAAGAGGAAAGGTAAGAATCAATTCATTTTCTTATGTTATGATGTTTGGTTCATGTTGTAGTATGTAGAATTGAGTAGAACTTATGAAAGTATGGAAGTTTGTAAAGTGGGTGTGTTGTTTGGAAGTTGGCCGTGAGTGTGTGTTAAGGTGTAGGAAATATGAATTGAATTTTATGTGATAATCTAGTTGTAGTTATGGTGGAATTTGTATTAGAAATGAAAGTTGAATGAATTAGTGGGTGTTGGAAAATGTAGTGTGTGGCCGTGTGGGGTATGTTTTTGATGGAGGGTGAACTAAATTTTGTTAGTATGATAATTGTGTTGATTATGAAGTGAATGAAAGAATAATCGTTTTTGTTGTCATGGAAAATTTGTTGTTAAGTTGTTGTGGGAAGTTATACAACTTTATTGTAACTTATGTAAATGTGGAAATGTAAGTAGGAAGATGCAAATTATGATTGTCATTGATGAAGTTGGAAGATATGAATATGTCATGAATATGTTTGCTAAATGATTGGAAGTTGTGGGTGAATTATGCCTTTGGTAGGAAACTTGTATATTGTGTATACCTTATATATATTTGGTGAAAACGATATGATATGTCTCCGAATTACGTGGTAATGATCTTGATGAGTGATAAATATGAAAATGGTAAGATTGGTTTGAAATGTAAGGTCGGAATGAAAGATGTTGTGTTATGCCGGAAAGATGGCTAGTTATGTCATATTATGTGTTTTGTAATGCTTGTTGTTGTTATTGATGTTGTTGTTGGGTTGCTGTGTTGATATATTAAGCCGAGCTAAGTCTCGGGGATGTCATATATATATGGGGACATGCTGCCGAAATCTCGATAGGCAAGTATGCAATAAAATTTTGAATCTTAAAGGCTTGAATTTGACAATTGGTAAACATGACCATTTGTAGATTCTGGACGAAATTGGAATTGAAGCTAAGCGAGCATAAGGCGCAACTGAGGTATGTAAAGCCTACCCCTTCCTTCTTAGGCATGTTCTGAACATAATAGGCTCGGCCGCGAGCCTTAAATACGACTTCGTTCCCCGGAATTCGAGATGGAAACCCGCTCCAATTCCTTCAGCGAGACTGAATCACTTTTCTTATAATTTGTCCCTAAAGTGAACTTTTGTATGAAACCTTCCTAAACGAAGTAGGAATACTCCCAAATTATTATGGATGACCTCTTAAGGTCTATTATCAATAATTTACGTATGTCGCCTCAAGTTGGTCCGAGGTGGGCCCACAAGGCCCCGACACTCTTTATATGACCTAAATTGCCCTATTTCTGTCCGTTCTCACAGGCAACATCTGGACTATTATTCTGATCATGATATGACTACTTTTTATATAAATTTTACAAAATGGCTTTGACATCTAAAAAATCTGATTCTGGTAATAATTTGTCGTGCCTTCCCAAGCAGGATATAGCCGCACATTATGAACGTTATTCGAATACTCTGATTTGACTCGCCATTTGGCCTACTTCAGTTTGATTGAGTCGGTATAACAATCTGTATGTATGTGGTTTCTCATTAATCTGTTCATGGATGTCTCAATGCTTCCTTTCACCGGATCCCGGGCCGGTTTATATCGTGCGGATGGGCCGTCGAGTCCCTTGTCGGGGGCCAGGTCCCTTGTATGAATTCCGAAGTATGATGTGTCCGGTTCCGGGGTACTGTGGTATATGTCGTTCCCGGTTACCGTGTATATGTTACGAAGTATGATGTGTCCGGTTTCCCGGCGTGTGATCTGTCCCCGGGGTTACCGTGGTTATGATATGATGTGTTATGTGACGGAGATGTTCGAAGATATGAAATCTTCTGAAATATGATATGTTGTGGCGCCAAAGGCAGGAGTGGCGACCACGTTCTTGTGCCCTATTCTGATTTTGTCTGTCCGTATGGATTCTGATTCTGTCTGTCCGTATGGATTATGATTCTATTCGTCCGTCTGGACTATGATTCTGTCCGGTATCCTTCCGTCTGTCTGTCTGAACTACGACTCTGTCCGGTATATCTCTGTCTGTTCGTTGGATTACGATTCCGTTTGCTATACTTCTGTGCTTCTGATTCAGACTATGATTATGTTTGTTATATTTCCGCTTTACATACTCGATACATTTTTCGTACTGACCCCCGGTTCTTCGGGGGCTGCGTTACATGCCCGCAGGTACAGACGCACCTGGAGATACACCGCCAGTCTAGGACTCAGATTCTGCTATTTTGAAGAGCTCCTTTGATCCGGAGCGAATACTTTTGGTATATATCTTCTGACATCTGTATATTCTGTATGTATGATAATTCGGGGTACGGCGGGGCCCTGTCCCGTCATATGACTCTGTCGGTCTGGTTAGAGGTCTGTGGACATGTTTGTGGGTTGGGGTCTTTCTGTACGGACGTGTGTATATGTTGTGTTTGGGCGATCCCATTCGCCGCGGTGGCCGGTCCGCATATGGTTATATGTTGCTTTGTTGGCCGGTGTGGCCTTTGTTGGTATTTTCTGTGCGCAGGGTTAGTTTGGATAGTCTGTAAAACAAAGGAAACTCTGCCAAAATTTTTCTGGAAATTATCTAAATTTAAAATATAGCCTTGACGGCTTCTGCTTTATACTTGAATGTGTTTGATAACCTTTGAGATAGCATTGGATAGATGTGTTTGGGTGCCCAGATCGGGTACTAGTCACGGCCTACGGGGTTGGGTCGTGACAGAAGTGGTATCAGAGCGGTTAGTCCTCGGTATGTCTACAGGCCGTGTCTAGTAGAGTCTTGTTTATCGGTGTGTTGTGCACCACATCTATAAACAGGAGGCTACAGGGCATCTAGGATGTTACCCCTCTTTGAATCTTAGATCGTGCGATAAAGCTGTATGGTTAGGATGTTGCTTCCCTACGAATTGTTGTATCTACAGCGGGGCTCCAAAAGAGCATCAGTGTCAGTATTTGGGGAAAATGTTTCTGACCCTCTTCCTGCAGGTGATTGTAGATTGACAAGAATGAAGAGGACTGCTTCTGATGATGGGGGTGCTAAGAAGGCCCCTAGGATATCACCAGGACCGAGTAGGCAGATCCCCAGCTACTCGATTGAGACAGACCCTTCGGAGGATCCAGAGACAATTCCTCCAGAGTTTCTGATTCCCCGAGCAGAGGATCCCAGAGAAGATAGTTATGATACTGACCCTTCGGAGGATCCGGCAACGATACCTCCAGAGCTTCTTACTCCCAGGGAGGAGGATGGCCATGATGCAGATTCCCCCGAGCATTCCTCTGGGACGCCGGAGGAGGAGGTTTCCGGGGATGTGCCAGCAGCTCCTGTGATAGAGCACTATGTTAGATAGGCTTCCCGGAGAGTGTTACGCCCTATTCCAGTCCATTGTCCTGGCCATCAGTGAACCAGGAATTGCCGGGCTACCTATACTCCTCTGATTCGGACGCAGGTAATAGCGGGGGCCAGGCGAGTGGGGGCCAGACAGATGATGATGATGATGGACACAGTTCCCACGGCAGCTCCCCAGGTTAGACCCGAGATTGATCATTTACGAGTACATAAGTTTCCTAGAATTTCTGATGTGTGTATGATATCTGTAAAATAGTATTCGATGACGACGACGGAAAGTTTAAGAGGATTAAAGACCTAGTGGTTAAAAGCAAGGGTGACTGAGATGTCTCCACTATCAGTGTGAATCTAGAAACCCCAGATGAAGGTGAATATTGAAGATTCAGAAAGACAACATGATAATTGTATGGTTTAGCCCGGGGTGGGGACCCGCTACGAGAACTTTTCGAAAATTTACTAAGATCCCGATCTGCCCTAAATTATGTGACAAAGGTCGTGCAGGGCAGTCGACGCAATTATATTAGCATTAACGCACCCAAATGCATGAAAGTTTCGAGGTTAAGCGTGCTAAGGCCAGAGCAATTCTGGGATGGGTGACCCCCTGGGAAGTAATATATATAAAAAATTTCACAAAGTGTAAGCATGATATATATAAATGGAAATTTGGGGTAACCTAAAGGAAAAGAGAATGTGTGGAATAGCTAGTGCCCTTACAGGAGCCGCGCAGACCGAGGCGGACTAAATGGGCGAAAAGAGGAAGCGCAATACCGCTCGGGAAATTGAGCGAATTTGAATAACGGTCGGAGACGTTCGCGAATAAGATATTAGTAAATGTATATGTATGTGTATAATTTTCGTCTGGTGCCCATATGGATCAAGAGCCGGGCCCCGGCGACTAATGTTGTGATAGACGAAAGGTTTTACTAAACCGAATACACGAAACGAAGCGGAGGTGAGGATATGAATGTTGTCAAAGAATAGAAAAACCCCCGATTACCTTACAACTTAGTCTAGTGCGACGATATCTGAAAAAAAGAAAATAAGCATGGATAGTAGGAAAGATGAAGGATAAGAGATATGATTAAGCAGAATCTTTGAAAGAGTCGATAAGCGACACGTAAGACGATTTGTATGACAACTTGGCGAACAAGTTTATGAATGAGTGAACAGGTTTCGGTGAGATAATCGGTGATATAATTGTCGAGGTGAATAATGAGATGTCGACAAAGGAAATTTTCGTAAATCACTGGAGTCTTAATAGAAGTGGTCTGGTCCTAATCAAAACTCTGTTTTTTGTACTTCTGCACCTCTGACTCTGATAAGGCTCTGTCTATTACGCCTCTGTCCTTCTAAATCCGATTACGTTTCTGTCTGATACACCTCTGTCCGATTGACTCGGGATATGAATCTGTCTGATATAACTCTGTATGTCTGACTCTGATTACGGATCTGTTCGATACATCTCTGTATGTTTGATTCTGATAACGAATCTGTCTGATACATCTCTGTACGTCTGACTCTGATCTCGGATCTGTCTGATACCGTCCCATACATCTGACTTTGACTACGAATCCGTCCGCCATAGTTTAGTACGTCTGCCTCCGATTTCGAATCTGTCTGATACGCTTCTACGCGTCCGATCCCAGTTATGAACCTGATTGGTATGATATGGGGATATGATAATGTGGTAAGGGACCGAGGAGTGTAACAAGAAGTGATATTGATTATGATGTCTGAAAAGCTTTGAAGGAAAGGAAGAAGGGACACAATGTCTGTGAAGGAGCGAAAAGCATTCATCTGTTACTGGAATATAATTCTTGGCCCAGTGACTGTGTGGGATATGAGAAGATATGTTATAAAAGCATATGAGTCAGTAATGTGAAGAATTACTACATCATTTTGGTAAAGAATCCATATCGGAAAGTCAACAAGGGACGATTATAAAAAGAACCCTCCCGAAGTAGTAAGACGCCCCATGAGGTCAATTTAACATTCGAGGACGAATGTTTTAAAGGGGGGGAGGATGTTACATTCGGCATTTTTGCATACTCGAAAAATTTGAGATAACTTGACTTGTAATGAATAAGGCCATATTTGGACCTTACTTGGTATGAATGTGTCGGTTATGAATACGTTGGTGTGGAATTGTGAAAGGAGGCCAAGGGCAAAAATTAGAGTTTTGAAAACTTGTTCCATGAATTACAATATTTAGCCAACAATTTGGCTCACAAAATAATAAGAGAATGAGGCCCAATTGGAAGAGGCCCAACCAGCCATGCACAATGGCCCAAATCCATGGAGAAAAATTATTTCCCATGTGATAATTAAGGGACCATAATATAAATAAGTCATCTTATCTTATGGAAGGTTCAAGAAAACAAAAGAAATTGAGAGAAAAAGAAGAAGAGCAATTCGGGTAAGAGAGAAAGAAAGAAAAGAAAGAAAAGAAAAAAATTCTAGCCCTTCAATCTTGAACCAAAAAAAAATTGGAATTGTTGTGTAATACTACTAAGTGCAAGATTCTCTACAACTTGATATAATTATCTTGTTAGGAGGACAACTTTAGTGGCAAGTGGAAATTGAAGAGGAAAGGTAAGAATCAATTCATTTTCTTATGTTATGAAGTTTGGTTCATGTTGTATTATGTAGAATTGAGTAGAACTTATGAAAGTATGGAAGTTTGTAAAGTGGGTGTGTTGTTTGGAAGTTGGCCGTGAGTGTGTGTTAAGGTGTAGGAAATATGAATTGAATTTTATGTGATAATCTAGTTGTAGTTATGGTGGAATTTGTATTAGAAATGAAAGTTGAATGAATTAGTGGGAGTTGGAAAATGTAGTGTGTGGCCGTGTGGGGTATGTTGATGATGGAGGGTGAACTAAATTTTGTTAGTATGATAATTGTGTTGATTATGAAGTGAATGAAAGAATAATCGTTTTTGTTGTCATGGAAAATTTGTTGTTAAGTTGTTGTGGGAAGTTATACAACTTTATTGTAACTTATGTAAATGTGGAAATGTAAGTAGGAAGATGCAAATTATGATTGTCATTGATGAAGTTGGAAGATATAAATATGTCATGAATATGTTTGCTAAAAGATTGGAAGTTGTGGGTGAATTATGCCTTTGGTAGGAAACTTGTATATTGTGTATACCTTATGTATATTTGGTGAAAACGATATGATATGTCTCCGAATTACGTGGTAATGATCTTGATGAGTGATAAGTATGAAAATGGTAAGATTGGTTTGAAATGTAAGGTCGGAATGAAAGATGTTGTGTTATGCCGGAAAGATGGCTAGTTATGCCATATTATGTGTTTTGTAATGCTTGTTGTTGTTATTGATGTTGTTGTTGGGTTGCTGTGTTGATATATTAAGCCGAGCTAAGTCTCGGGGATGTCATATATATATAGAGAAATGCTGCCGAAATCTCCGTAGGCAAGTATGCAATAAAATTTGGAATCTTAAAGGCTTGAATTTGACAATTGGTAAACATGACCATTTGTAGATTCTGGACGAAATTGGAATTGAAGCTAAGCGAGTATAAGGCGCAACTGAGGTATGTAAAGCCTACCCCTTCCTTCTTAGGCATGTTCTGAACATAATAGGCTCGGCCGCGAGCCTTAAATACGACTTCGTTCCCCGGAATTCGAGATGGAAACCCGCTCCAATTCCTTCAGCGAGGCTGAATCACTTTTCTTATAATTTGTCCCTAAAGTGAACTTTTGTATGATACCACTTTTGTCCCGACCCAACCAGAGGGCCATGATGGGCACCCGGAGCTGACACACCGAGCATCTCTAAACATGCATCTCATAAACATTTCTGGGTGGACAAGGCTACTAAAATGTTGTACAATGATATGGACCGGTAGGGTTATGAAATGTCTAATTAAACACACATGTTTACGAGCCTCTACATAGAATACAAGTGACCATGAAGACCAATACCAATAGATTGCAACTACGAAGTAAGTGGAGTGCTCCTGAGAATCCGCTGATAAATCACCTACAGGTTAAATCCGTGTACCTTTCTGCCCGCGGTCATGAACACAGCGTCCACAAGAAAGGACATCAGTACGAACAGTGTACTGAGTATGTAAGACATGAATAACAACATAATAAGAAATATCGAACAAAACATGAGATAAGGATAACCTGTATGTCTGATTGCCTCTTAGGGCGAATATCATGCATGCTTAGTCTTTCATAAAAACCTTTCTCATTCTTGTATAACAACATAGTCTGCGGAACGTGCAGCCCGATCCATAAATATTTTATATTATTGCGGAACGTCAGCCCGATCCATATATATATATATATATATATATATATATATATATATATATATATATATATATATATATATATATATATATATATATATATATATATTGCTGTGGAACGTGTAGCCTAATCCGTACCCATATATCCCGCGTCCGGGATGACGTCATAATATACCAACTGATCAGGTGGCTATGCGTATATAACGCCTTGCCCTTTTCCCATATCCCCTATATACATATATAGACATCATATACATATATAATATAAGTAGCATGCATAGGAGCCCAAATAAAAGCTACTACTCTATCGGAGTGACGTAAGGTCGGTAACCTCCGATTTATATTATGAAACAATCATCATCCCTATATCTCACCTTGAATGAATAATTATTATAAGGTGAGATCAACAACAATGAGTAAAATCGAGAAAATCATGAAATAAGCTCAATAATCTCATAATTGCATTAAAATCATAAGCTTTGGAATTTCTATAATTAAAATCATCATCATGATGTTCAGCATAGAAAACATCTCATCTCTAGTATCATAAGAAGCTTTTAAGAATCATGAACTTCTAACTTTTGGAAGTAAGAAGGTTATGGAAACATATATAGAATCACAGCATAAGAATCATGCCTTTTGAAAGAACGGGACTAGCCTTAACATACCTGGAAGTTCACTTCTCGACATTCCCACCTACTTCTGGTCTCTTAATCTACATATAAGACCATTCATACTATGGTTAGGCCTATTGTCATATACTTATCCTAAGTCTTCTATTTAAATCCCCTTAAAAATCTGCCGAAATTCGAGCAGCATCTCCCTGTTTATACCCCTAGCCCGAAATCACAGTACCGACAAAACAACGACAATAGCAATACTAATATCAACAACATCATCATACACACCAATATACTCCATAAAACATCCCACACGATATTTTTCTCAACAAACCATAACAATATCCACAATATCATAATCAAAGAGTTATACTCAATTTAATCTCAAATTAATCCTAAATCTCCTTTCAAATTCATTCCATAGTCATCATCTTCACTTTAATTCTTTGAAACTTCTCTACTATGATTATGTTCTTTTATAGGACTTGCTAAACCTTCAAATCAACTTAATCATGAGAAATAGGATGGAAAACATACCCAACACTAGAAGAACTTCACCCCACTCAACTTCTTCCAGGACCAAATTCATCACAACATTAAGTAAAGACAAGCAGAATCCTTCTCCATGTCTTAGCTTGGGGTTTTGGGGTTTAATCCTCTTTTGTGATGGTATAGAATGTTTTCGAATGGTGGAGAGCCTTCAAGAATATTCTTATAGTGGAGAGAGAAGTGTGGAAAATTCTAGAGAGGTGTGGAGATGTTAGGAGAGTGGTAGAGGTTTGTGGAGTTGAAAAAAAATGACTAGAAAAAAGTGTAGTGGCCCTTTTATAGGTGCCAAATTTGGATTGGGCCGGGTCAAAACATAAGTGGGCTTTTCATTGGATTTTTCGGATTTTCGCCCAGGTTCGGGTCCCTCTGACTGTCTGTTTTAAATCGCCCATAACTCCCTGCTCCGATATCGCATTGACGAACGGTTTGTTGCGTTGGAAACAAGACTCGACGAACTTCATTTTAGGCTTTTGAAATTCCTTAAAACTCCTAATATGTCATGACCCAAAACGATGAGTCGTGACGAGTGACTGACCTCTAGCGACCAACGCCTATCTCCTTTCTCATGCCCCATATATATATATATATATATATATATATATATATATATATATATAATATTTGCATATACAATGCCTTCTGGTCGTGGGTCAATGTACATAAATATATAATGAATGTAATGCATGAATCAACTGTATGCATAGAACTGGCTACATAAGACTGGACCCATGAACAGAAGGATCACTCATAAACGGGGTACATGAACATTAAGACTGAAGTGCTCCTAATGCTTCTAGGAATAGAGTAATATAGAAGCTCGCTTACTCGCTTGTTGGATCATACCATAGGATCATACCAAAAGAAATAAAGGATAGCCTTAACATACCTTGACGTATATCAAATCGCCCAACCTCTACCTCTTAAACTTGTAAATCTACAATTAAGACAACATAGGCCTCAGTTAGACTAGTTACCTCGCTTACTAACTATCCTCAAATACATACAAAACTTAACGATTTATAGATAACAATTTCCTTTGTAAGCTTACAACTCTTCAACTTTCCGTTCAATCCAACATTAACCACAACAATAACAATACTTATATATAAATATATACTCAAATTTATCCCCATCATCTCTTCAAATAGCCTCAATTCACCACATTACCCTTCATCAACTTACCACTTCCACCAATACCCTCTCTTTACATAGAATCACTAAAACTCTTGATAATCAAATTAAATATAAGGGTAGAAATCATTTACATTGTTACATCCGGCATTTTTGCATACTCGAAAAATTTGAGATTACTTGACTTGTAATGAATAAGGCCATATTTGGACCTTACTTGGTATGAATGTGTCGGTTATGAATACGTTGGTGTGAAATTGTGAAAGGAGGCCAAGGGAAAAAATTGGAATTTTGAAAACATGTTCCATGAATTACAATATTTAGCCAACAATTTGGCTCACAAAATGATAAGAGAATGAGGCCCAATTGGAAGAGGCCCAACCGGCCATGCACAATGGCCCAAATCCATGGAGAAAAATTATTTCCCATGTGATAATTAAGGGACCATAATATAAATAAGTCATCTTATCTTATGGAAGGTTCAAGAAAACAAAATAAATTGAGAGAAAAAGAAGAAGAGTAATTCGGGTAAGAGAGAAAGAAAGAAAAGAAAGAAAAGAAAAAAATTCTAGCCCTTCAATCTTGAACCAAAAAAAATTGGAATTGTTGGGTAATACTACTAAGTGCAAGATTCTCTACAACTTGATATAATTATCTTGTTAGGAGGACAACTTTAGTGGCAAGTGGAAATTGAAGAGGAAAGGTAAGAATCAATTCATTTTCTTATGTTATGAAGTTTGGTTCATGTTGTAGTATGTAGAATTGAGTAGAACTTATGAAAGTATGGAAGTTTGTAAAGTGGGTGTGTTGTTTGGAAGTTGGCCGTGAGTGTGTGTTAAGGTGTAGGAAATATGAATTGAATTTTATGTGATAATCTAGTTGTAGTTATGGTGGAATTTGTATTAGAAATGAAAGTTGAATGAATTAGTGGGTGTTGGAAAATGTAGTGTGTGGCCGTGTGGGGTATGTTGATGATGGAGGGTGAACTAAATTTTGTTAGTATGATAATTGTGTTGATTATGAAGTGAATGAAAGAATAATCGTTTTTGTTGTCATGGAAAATTTGTTGTTAAGTTGTTGTGGGAAGTTATACAACTTTATTGTAACTTATGTAAATGTGGAAATGTAAGTAGGAAGATGCAAATTATGATTGTCATTGATGAAGTTGGAAGATATGAATATGTCATGAATATGTTTGCTAAAAGATTGGAAGTTGTGGGTGAATTATGCCTTTGGTAGGAAACTTGTATATTGTGTATACCTTATGTATATTTGGTGAAAACGATATGATATGTCTCCGAATTACGTGGTAATGATCTTGATGAGTGATAAATATGAAAATGGTAAGATTGGTTTGAAATGTAAGGTCGGAATGAAAGATGTTGTGTTATGCCGGAAAGATGGCTAGTTATGTCATATTATGTGTTTTGTAATGCTTGTTGTTGTTATTGATGTTGTTGTTGGGTTGCTGTGTTGATATATTAAGCCGAGCTAAGTCTCGGGGATGTCATATATATATGGGGAAATGCTGCCGAAATCTCCGTAGGCAAGTATGCAATAAAATTTGGAATCTTAAAGGCTTGAATTTGACAATTGGTAAACATGACCATTTGTAGATTCTGGACGAAATTGGAATTGAAGCTAAGCGAGCATAAGGCGCAACTGAGGTATGTAAAGCCTACCCCTTCCTTCTTAGGCATGTTCTGAACATAATAGGCTCGGCCGCGAGCCTTAAATACGACTTCGTTCCCCGGAATTCGAGATGGAAACCCGCTCCAATTCCTTCAGCGAGACTGAATCACTTTTCTTATAATTTGTCCCTAAAGTGAACTTTTGTATGAAACCTTCCTAAACGAAGTAGGAATACTCCCAAATTATTATGGATGACCTCTTAAGGTCTATTATCAATAATTTACGTATGTCGCCTCAAGTTGGTCCGAGGTGGGCCCACAAGGCCCCGACACTCTTTATATGACCTAAATTGCCCTATTTCTGTCCGTTCTCACAGGCAACATCTGGACTATTATTCTGATCATGATATGACTACTTTTTATATAAATTTTACAAAATGGCTTTGACATCTAAAAAATCTGATTCTGGTAATAATTTGTCGTGCCTTCCCAAGCAGGATATAGCCGCACATTATGAACGTTATTCGAATACTCTGATTTGACTCGCCATTTGGCCTACTTCAGTTTGATTGAGTCGGTATAACAATCTGTATGTATGTGGTTTCTCATTAATCTGTTCATGGATGTCTCAATGCTTCCTTTCACCGGATCCCGGGCCGGTTTATATCGTGCGGATGGGCCGTCGAGTCCCTTGTCGGGGGCCAGGTCCCTTGTATGAATTCCGAAGTATGATGTGTCCGGTTCCGGGGTACTGTGGTATATGTCGTTCCCGGTTACCGTGTATATGTTACGAAGTATGATGTGTCCGGTTTCCCGGCGTGTGATCTGTCCCCGGGGTTACCGTGGTTATGATATGATGTGTTATGTGACGGAGATGTTCGAAGATATGAAATCTTCTGAAATATGATATGTTGTGGCGCCAAAGGCAGGAGTGGCGACCACGTTCTTGTGCCCTATTCTGATTCTGTCTGTCCGTATGGATTCTGATTCTGTCTGTCCGTATGGATTATGATTCTATCCGTCCGTCTGGACTATGATTCTGTCCGGTATCCTTCCGTCTATCTGTCTGAACTACGACTCTGTCCGGTATATCTCTGTCTGTTCGTTGGATTACGATTCCGTTTGCTATACTTCTGTGCTTCTGATTCAGACTATGATTATGTTTGTTATATTTCCGCTTTACATACTCGGTACATTTTTCGTACTGACCCCCGGTTCTTCGGGGGCTGCGTTACATGCCCGCAGGTACAGACGCACCTGGAGATACACCGCCAGTCTAGGACTCAGATTCTGCTATTTTGAAGAGCTCCTTTGATCTGCAGCGAATACTTTTGGTATATATCTTCTGACATCTGTATATTCTGTATGTATGATAATTCTGGGTACGGCGGGGCCCTGTCCCGTCATATGACTCTGTCGGTCTGGTTAGAGGTTTGTGGACATGTTTGTGGGTTGGGGTCTTTCTGTACGGACGTGTGTATATGTTGTGTTTGGGCGATCCCATTCGCCGCGGCGGCCGGTCCGCATATGGTTATATGTTGCTTTGTTGGCCGGTGTGGCCTTTGTTGGTATTTTCTGTGCGCAGGGTTACTTTGGATAGTCTATAAAACAAAGGAAACTCTGCCAAAAATTTTCTGGAAATTATCTAAATTTGAAATATAGCCTTGACGGCTTCTGCTTTATACTTGAATGCGTTTGATAACCTTTGAGATAGCATTGGATAGATGTGTTTGGGTGCCCAGATCGGGTACTAGTCACGGCCTACGGGGTTGGGTCGTGACATACATACCTTGAGGGGTCAAAATCCCAAGAATCACTTCCACTTCAACTCCCTAAGCCTCACAAACTTGAAGAAACCCTAGAAGTAACCTTGTTTTTCACAAGCTCGGGTTTACGGGGTTCTGGTCTTGTCAAATCTTCACTAATATGATGAAAAATATTGGGATAGAAAATATTAGGGTTTTTCTAATTAAGAATGGAGGAAAATATGAAATAGGGTCGTGAACTACCTATTTATACTCGGAATTAAAAAAGCTACAGCGGTCCGGTTCGACGAGCTGGTCGACGGTCCGTCAACTTGATCCGTCGACCTGCGCCTACAGATGTAAGGCTGCAGGACCCTGTGGACGATGACTGGTCTCTGCAGATTTTTCTGATTCAATTCAGATCGCGTCGATTCGATTCATTCAACTTCTAACTCTATAAATTGCTAGGAATATCTGCTGGTACCCTTGTACACGGGGTAAGACACTTTCTATATCCAAAACTTAGACACGAGTCTCAATTCCAAGGGCATACCCGACTAGGAAACCATAGGTTATACTACAACGAAAGCGAGGGGTGTAACATTCTCCCCCCCCCCCCCCCCCCGGAACATTTGTCCTCGAATGTTCGAACACTCCTAGGTTATAAATATTTCAATAGAATTTCCCCTGTACTTATACCAATCTGTCCAGCACACAGTAACCCAAAATATTGCCACACAAGGCCACATATTACAATACAATACTATAGCCTCACACGACCAATCACGATAACTAAAATGAAATAATACCTGGGGGTGATGATGCGACAGACTGAACCTTCTATACTGCTGGAAACAAATGCGGGTACTTAATCTGCATCACTTCTTCCGCTTCCCAAGTCACTTCCTCAACATTCTTATTCCTCCACAAGACATTAACGGAGGCTACATCCTTGGTTCGCAACCGACGGACCTGCCTGTCCAATATAGCCACTGGAAATTCTTCGTATAATAACTGCTCGGTCACCTAGATATCATCTACTGGTACCACTCTTGAAGGATCTCTGATACATTTACGAAGCATAGATACATGAAATACTCGATGTACAGACTCCAACTCAGAAGGCAATTCTAGCTCATATGCCACCGTGCCCACAGTACGAATGATCTTATACGGACCAATATATCGAGGGCTCAACTTACCCTTCTTGCCAAACCTCATCACTCCTTTCATAGGTGAAACTTTCAGGAACACCCAATCGCCTATCTCGAACTCTAGCTTACGTCGTTGATTATCCGCATAGGATTTCTGTCGACTCTGAGCTGTTAGCAATCTCTCTCTAATCACTTTCACCTTATGAACTGCTTGCTGAATTAAGTCTGGGCCTACTAACTGATTTTCCCTAACATCAAACCATCATATGGGCGACCTACATCTCCGCCCATATAAGGCCTCATACGGAGCCATCTGAATACTGAAATGGTAATTGTTGTTGTATGCAAACTCGATAAGAGGTAAATGATCATCCCAACTGCCTTGAAAGTCAAGTACACAAGCTCTAAGCATATCCTCAAGGGTCTGTATAGTACGCTCTACATGTCCATCTGTCTAGGGGTGAAACGCAGTACTAAGACTCACCTAAGTCTCCAATCCCTGTTGAAAAGACTTCCAGAATTTAGCTGTGAACTGTGCTCCCCTATCTGAAGTAATGGTTGTAGGAACACCGTGAAGTCGTACAATCTCCTTAAGATAAAGCTTCGCATAATCCTCAGTTGCATAAGTAGTTCTGACAGGCTGAAAATGAGCTGACTTAGTAAGATTATCAACTATGACCCATATCGAATCACACTTCCGCTGAGTACGGGGTAACCCTATAATAAAGTCCATATTAATTACCTCTCACTTCCATGTCGGAATCTCCATAGTCTGCAACAGACCTCCGGGCTTCTAGTGCTCTATTTTGACCTGCTGATAATTTGGACCCTGAGCAACAAATTCTCCTATATCTCTCTTCATACCATCCCACCAATAAACTTCTTTGAGATCATGGTACATCTTTGTTGAGCCTGAATGAATAGAATAGCAGGAGTAATGTGCCTCCCCCATAACTTGCCGACGGAACCCTGCAACATTAGGGACACATAATCTACCCCGATACCTGAGTACTCCATCGCCTGTAATCACAAAGGGTGTCTTTTCTTTCTGAGGTGTTATATCTCAGTAATGAACTAAAACAGAATCCTCATACTGACGCTCCTTTATCTCAACTACCAAAGATGACACCACTGTGTCTTGAACAATAACCCCTGCATCACCTGAATCTACCTATCGAACTCTGAGGCTAGCTAATTGATGAACTTCAAGGACCATTTCTCTTTTCTCTGGTGGTACATATGACAAGCTACCCATGGATTTACGACTAAGAGCATCAGCTACTACATTAGCTTTCCCAGGATGGTATAGAATATCCATATCATAATCCTTTAGCAACTCTAGCCATCGCCTTTGACGTAAGTTCAAGTCCTTCTGCTTAAAGATGTACTGAAGACTCTTATGATCAGTATAGATATATACATGGACACCGTATAAGTAGTGCCTCCATATCTTCAAAGCATTAATCACTGCCACTAGCTCAAGATCATGGGTTAGATAATTCTTCTCGTGCTTCCTCAACCGCTTAGAAGCATAAGCGACAACCTTACCGTGCTGCATCAACACAAAACCTAATGCAACACCTGAAGCATCATAATATACTAAATAGCCATACGTTCCTTCTGGAAGAGTCAAAACTGGTGTTGAAGTCAACTTATCCTTCAACGTCTGAAAACTCTGCTCACAAGCATCTATCCATTGGAAGTTAGCTGATTTCTGAGTCAATTTAGTCAATGGGGCTGAAAGAGAGGAGAATCCTTCTACAAACCTTCTATAATAACCTGCCAAGCCCAAGAAACTACGTATCTCTGTTGGTGCCGTGGGCCTTGGCCAATTCTTCACATCCTTAATCTTTTGGGCATCCACTCTAATGCCTTCTTCTAAAATAATGTGGCCCAGAAAAGCCACAGAGTTCAACTAGAACTCACACTTAGAAAACTTGGCATACCGTTCTCTTCCTCGAAGAATTCCAAGCACTGTCCGTAGATGTTCAGCATGATCAGCCTCTTGTCACGACCCAACCCCGTAGGCCATGACTAGTGCCCGACCTGGACACCCGTATACATACCTATCAGATATAGTCAAACTGAAACTACGAACAATATGGAACTTTACAAAAGAACTCCGAAAGTTCATAGCGTCATCATATATGTATATCCAGATAAATTGTCTCCTGAGGAGTCACAACTGATCAAATCATAAAATGATACGCAAGCCGACAAGGCTGCCACTACAAATCAATATCATGTCATATGCAAGCAGGCAAGGCTGCCACTACAGACGGACATCATATCATAGCATATCGTGTAGACACAGTTGAACAGAACTTATACACAACCCACACATATGTCTACAGACCTCTAAGAGTACTAACAGTGAAATATGACGGGACAAGGCCCCGTCGTACCCTTGGATAAACATACATATATATATCATATGATCTGTGCCAAAAGTCTAAACTTCGGAACAACGGAGCTCTCCAAGACAGCTGAGTAGAAGTCCTATGCTGAAGGGTCACCAAACTGACTATCTGTACCTGCGGGCATGAAATGCAGCCCCCCGACGAAAGGGGGTCAGTACGGAATATGTACTGAGTATATAAAGCATGAGATACAGTAAAAGAATCATAGCCGAAATAGGGAGTACAGAAGACAAGTACAATGTTCAAAATATCAAAACACTTGCCCTTTTGAAACATAAATCATGCATGTCAATATCATTTATCATACCCGGCCCATTATGGGACTCGGTGAACATGGTCGCCACCCCGTCTTTGGCGCCATAACACAGCATAACTCCGTAAACACAGCATAACGCCATAACACAGCATAACTCCATAAACACAGCTTAACACCATAACACAGCATAACTCCATCATATATATATATATACCGTACCCGGCCCTCTAGTGAGGGACTCGGTGAATAATGCAGTGAAACTGTGCACGATAACATACCCGGCCCGGGACTCGGTGAAAGACATATTGAGGTATGCACGAGCAGAGTAGTGAGCAACCATATGCAATTTAAAACATTATAAAGACACAAACAGAATAAGAAGAAGGGGTTAACAACTGTGTGTCAATAACGACAATCATATCAAATATCCCTCTAATGTCATCATAAATAATATCGAAAGAGCCTTAGGAATCACAGACACATGTCAACATAGTATGAAATAGCTTATAGAAGTCAAGGACAACAGTTATCGTAGAGTTTCTAAGAATAGGAGCTTGTATATATCGACTACTATCCAACGTATAGGAAACTGAAGAGGGAGGCTCAATCACTTAAGAGTTCTAACATCAAGAAGTGAATAAGAATCATGAATCACACTCCAAAACTTATGAATAGAATTACCCTAAAGCTCATATCATTCATCACTTAAATCTAAGACATGCCGAAAGAAAGAAGGGACAGCTTTACATACCTGTTAGCGACTATTCGTAAATCCGTTCGCCTCGTCGCTCTTTTAGCCTATTTAATATAAGAGTAACGTTATCGTTAGTAACTATATTTTCTAGTTCGTAAATCCGTAGGCCATCGCTTATAGAACTTATTCTTTTAACTTATATTCCTCGTTTAGGGTTTTTCTCATTATTCAAGGACTTAACAAAAATCGGGCAGCATTTCCCCTATATATTCGCCTAACCCGAATTTCTAATTTTCCTCCTCTCAACACAGAAATACCAACAACAACGATATACACATAAAATTCTCACAACTCAGCTCATAACAATTCTAAATCCATTTCAACCCACGATTTCACAAAATAACAATTTCATGCATTTTCTTACTTCCAATTTCGTCCAACCCAATTTTATTAGCTCCATTACAACAATATTAACATAATTACACCATAGAACAAGAAAATATTACCTTAATTTTCTCGGAGGAATTTCTACTCTTAATTGCTCCAATTTCGCAATTTCTTCTTCCTCGATTCAATATCCAATGTTGTTATCACCTCCTTGAACTTGTAATTCACTTGAATTTGATCCAAATATTCAAAGAAAACAATTTTTTTTTCACCACCATGGCTGGCCGAGAGCAGCCATGGCTGATTTCCTTTCTTTTTTTTTGAATTTTTGTGAAAAAGTTGTAAAAATGAAACTTATTCTCTAAACCTCATGTATATATATGCTTGATCCTAGGGGGACACGTGTCCCCCCCCCCCCCTTGTGAGTCATTATTCCACTTTCTTGAACATATTTTATTTATTTATATATTTTTTTTAAAATAATTAATTTCGGGTGGGGCCCACTTTAATAATTAAGCTTAATTAATTTAATTAATCAATAATTCTCATTTAGTAATATAATCACAATTAATTAATTCCTAATCTCCAATAATATTTTTACACTAAATAAAATTTATAAACAATTTATGTGCTTAATTAAAATTGAAAATTAAAGGTTCCTATTTCATGTCCGGAAATAATCCTGTCTTTAACTTGAGTCGATTTGCTTGCGAATAATTTGACGTATAAAAATACGGGGTATAACATCCTTCCCCCCTTTAGAACATTCGTCCTCGAATGTTGGACTGATTCTGAATTCCCAATACTTTCTCAAGTGTTCTCTTAGTTAATTATGCCCTTCACATACCTCTTCCGTTTGTCGATTTGCTTTAATTCATTATAACGCATTTCAGGTCTTTACATAGTCATTCCTGTAATATCTCCTCTTTCTGTTGCTTCCCGAGGTAATTATTCCACGTCGTTATCTTTGCTCTTCTCTTTATTTCATAGTTGGTTGTCAGCTGTATGTCGAGCTGTTCTGCTGAAGTGTTACTGTCTTTCTTGTCTGCATACTGTTCAGTTGTATTGTCACTGATTGTTTCAGAATTGTACTCATGGTGCACGTAGTCATAACTTGACTCTTTTTCTTTCTATACTTACTCCTTTAAGATGATGTATCATTCACTTCACTTTACCTTCTTATCTTTAAACACGATCTTGTGACGCGCAGACATCCTCCATCGATTCATTAGACTTTAATATCCCTGGAGTATTGCATGCCTCTGGTAACCTGTAGACCCTTCACAGGTTCTACGAGTAAAATGAAATTTCCCAGAGGGTATCATTTCTGTACTCCAATATCCTTGCTTTACTCCGCTGTTATAGTCCGTACTCTGGAATTCTCGGCATCATGTGTCACTTTCTGAATTTCCTTTAAAGGTCTTTAACTATCACTCGTTTTTACTTCTTGATCTCGATCTTTAGGGTTGGCTATTAAATAGCGGTAGGGTCTTCTCATATTATAACTTCACTGTCATCCAGTAACCCGCTTGTTCTGATTGTCTGGGTTAAATCATTTCATAATTTCCCTTGATCCAACTTGTAACACTTTAGGCATATCATTTCGTGTTATTTCTTTACCTTTAATTCGAACTCTTCTATTGCCTCTTCACTCAGATTTTTCTCTTAGTTTTCCTATCACGCATCATGTTGCAATCTTACAAGAATATATGTGGGTTCTCAAATCAGCCCAAGAAATACTTTAGCGTCGTCTCACTAGTCTTTATGCAGACCTTACATTCTTCGCTTGTATCTTTCAGTTGAGACTCAACTACGGTTTTTGCCTTCAGTACTAATTTCATCTATGTAGTTTTGCCTCAAACCATCTTACACCTTTCCCTAATGTATCCAAAATATCTTAACCATATTGTTATTACTGAATCCTTACTCTTTTCACCGAGTACTCACTTGGTCTCATCCTTAGCATACAAGTATTCGTAGGTTGCATAACTATTCTTGTACAATTTGTACAAAGTGCATCCAATCTTAGTCACAGTCTTTCCTTCTCCTGGTTTATTCTGCTCTACATATCTTATTGTACTATCACTCACTCGCTGTCTATTTCGCCATACTCTTTTCCCTTCCTCTATTCACCATTTTGTTTCCTCATATTCTACAATAGGCGAGATTTCTTATCCTTTCTCCTTTGCTGCTTTTATGTCACAATATCATTAGCCAATAACTCTGTTGTCAACATCTTAACCTCTAATCCAGTATAGCCTTGCTATCCTTTATAATATCTTTTAAGTTACTCGTTACCGTTCTCTTGTCGCATTCTTCCTTTTTATAAGCACCCACCTTCTGATGTTATATTATCCAAGATCTTTACCAATAATTCTCAGCACTGTTTCCAATACTATCTTAGCTTCTATCAGTTTATTGCTGGCTTTCAAATCTAACTAACATGTTTCAGCAAGGGATCTCACTAAAAGTTTAGGTATTCACATTACACGTGTTGCAGTGTTGGTTATTTTCATCTTACACTTGCATCTCTCTCATCCGCTTCCCCCCTTTTGGGTGTACCTATATCATTATCTATTTATATTCTACTCTATGTCCCCATTTCCAATTTTTCAAATTCATATGATTCTTTTCCAATACATTTGGTATACTGCACCATACCCATGTCTTCCTTTATATCATCTTAAATTCCTCATGTATGAAACCCCAACACAATCACGAGGCGATGAGAACCCTCGATATATAGTACAAAATTTTATCTGATGGTTGGTACTCGAGTAATGTAATTAATGTAGCAATTTATTCGTAGCCACACTCCACTGACTCCAATCCATATTTAACTAGTGCTTGTAGTCATTCCAATTTTCAATTAGGTAGTATTTATATTCTGATGATAAGTATCTAAGATCTGTTGTAACGTTATCTTTATCCCAACCTATATCATATGTTTCCTTTACTAGGTTTACAATGCCTTATTTATCCTTCAGGCCTACAGTCTTGTCCGTTAAGGATTTCCCTATTTCCGAGGTGAGGTCATATACACGCAGTACCCCTTTCATGCCTCATACTATTTCTCCCTTGTTGTATATCCAACGATAACTTCTAACTTACTCAAAATCATATCAAATTCATCTTAATAGTGGTCTTGTCTTATCATCTTTTCGTCGTACTACATCCTTTAGTCCATAGCTATATGTTTTCCTGTTTTATTTCATACTCGTACTCAATTATTTACGTCCGTCTTGAGTGCTTCCTTTAGTATTCCTTTCATTTCTCCAGTCTATGTCCATCTTTTATTCTGTGCATGAGAAATCTCATGCTACTCCTGTATCCTTCGGAAAACACTACTCTACATAACCCCTTTCTCATTTTCGAAACATATTTTGTTCATCTCTATTTGTTCTTATCATACCAGTCATTTCTGGTACTCATTCTGTCTCATTGCTCACCTTCCTTTAGGTTGGTCTTTCACAACTCTGTCACTTATTTTACTCGTCTTCTTGGCTATACATGTCATAACGCATCGCTACACTGCAATCCCACTCGTTTTCTTCTTATCTTCCTCTTTCTATTAACTCCTCCTCTTCCTGTGCTCGCATTCACTTTCGTTACCACTTGACTTTTATTCTGAACTTTCCCTATAGAACTTTGTAAGTCTTTCTTATTCATTCTACATTTGCTTTTCCGTTTCACACTAATCACATCATATTCTTTAGTTACTTCCTGGCTAGGCTTTACTCATTTCTATAGCAATCCTTATGGTATTCACATTACATCCTGTTCGTAATCCATCCTATAATGTAACACTTCTTAATCTCATTCACGATTCTTACTATGTTTTAATTACACTCTATGGACTAGGCGTACTTAACCCGTCACCCTTTCTGATCAATCTTATCCTTAATATTTCACAAGCGGTCTTGTCAATACCTTCATGATTTGTTATAACTCTTCCTCCTCTGTACTTTTGTCTCAATCATACTACTACTCCTTTAACTGTAAACTCCTCGTAATTTACCCCTACTTATCGGTTCACTCGATACCTCAATAAAATGTTCTGTTACGAGTTGCCACCTTTTTCTAAATCATCACTTAGTATCACAAGCCCTTCCGAATCATCCCAGCATTTCATCAATACACGTGGAACACATGATCCATGACAGCTCACAAGTTTGAGTTTTCCTTCCACGAATTCCATCTCCAATTAGTTGATTAAAACTAATAAACTCAAAGAACACAAGAACACTCCCACTCCAAGGTTACATCACCATGAAGCGTCCACGGAACCGCACAAGAAAAACTAGAATTCGACAAGCACCACGAAACTTCTATTGCTTGATTCATATAGTTTACCTCCAGATTTGTTCTTGAGTCGTGAACGAATCATTCAGTTCATAAACTACTGGTTGTATGCCTTGTACGTTTCAATAAAAGTGAAACTTAATTGCCGGACGTTTTTGCCCTTCAACATAAGCCTTTTTCTAAGGCAAAAATGTGGCTGGAAAGTATTCTGGTCCGTTCAAATGAATTCCAAAATTTACTGCTCATATATGCTTTTTCGAAATACAATTTCCCAAATAAGAATGGTGCCTCTTACGGATGACATGGAAGGTATCTCTTAAAGTTTTAGTCCAACATATCAAATTTACCCCTTCGGTATCGATTTTCAAGACATGTTATGAACTTATATCTCATTCTCTCCTTTTTTCCTATTTCTGGGAAAATTTGGGCAGTGTTTCCTCTGTACTTCTTACTATCCCAAAACCTGCACGCAGGAAATACCAGCTATGCCTCACAGGGCCAACATATATACGTGTATATCATATCGTATCATAGCCACACAGGGCTCCCAATTTCAAGTAAAAGGTATAAAGTTGTCGGAACTTACCTCACATATCGCACTTCGAGACGTACCTGATCCTTTAACAATCTGTCCTGTTATACCTTCCTATCTACCTTCCCTTTTATTCTTCAACTTTACATATCAATCACACCTCAATATTCTTACCTTATCCGACATGCCTCTTTCGCACCGTTGCTTACCTGTGTACTTTGTAACTTCCAATATCATCAGTCGCTTTCTTCTGTCGATGTTGTTCTTCAGCTGAAATCAAAGGTTAGTATAAGGAATTTCATTTCCTATGGTTGGGATCTATCGCACGATCTTAGCTATGAAAGAAAGGTAACATCCTAAATATCCTGTAGCTTCCTGTTTATAGATGTGGTGCACAACACACCGATAAACAAGACTCTACTAGACACGGTCTGTAGACACTCCGAGGATGAACTGCTCTGATACCACTTTTGTCATGACCCAACCCCGTAGGCCATGACTAGTGCCCGACCTAGACACTCGTATACATACCTATTAGATATAGTCAAACTGAAACTACGAACAATATGTAACTTTACAAAAGAACTCCGAAAGTTCATAGCGTCATCATATATGTATATCCAGATAAATTGTCTCCTGAGGAGTCACAACTGATCAAATCATAAAATGATACGCAAGCCGACAAGGCTACCACTACACATCAATATCATGTCATATACAAGCCGGCAAGGCTGCCACTACAGACGGACATCATATCATAGCACATCGTGTAGACACAGTTGAACAGAACTTATACACAACCCACACATATGTCTACAGACCTCTAAGAGTACTAACAGTGAAATATGATGGGACAGGGCCCCGTCGTACCCCTGATAAACATATATATATATATATCATAAGATCTGTACCAAAAGTCTAAACTCCGGAACAACGGAGCTCTCCAAGACAGCTGAGTAGAAGTCCTATGTTGAAGGGTCACCAAATTGACTATATGTACCTACGGGCATGAAACGCAGCCCCCCGACGAAAGGGGGTCAGTACGGAATATGTACTGAGTATATAAAGCATGAGATACAGTAAAAGAATCATAGCCGAAATAGGGAGTACAGAAGACAAGTACAATGTTCAGAATATCAAAACACTTGCCCTTTTGAAACATAAATCATGCATGTCAATATCGTATATCATACCCGGCCCATTATGGGACTCGGTGAACATGGTCGCCACCCCGTCTTTGGCGCCATAACACAGCATAACTAACTCCGTAAACACAGCATAACGCCATAACACACTCCATAAACACAGCATAACGCCATAACACATCATAACTCCATCATATATATATATATATATACCGTACCCGACCCTCTAGTGAGGGACTCGGTGAACAATGCAGTGAAACTGTGCACGATAACTTACCCGGCCCGGGACTCGGTGAAAGACATATTGAGGTATGCACGAGCAGAGTAGTGAGCAACCATATGCAATTTAAAACATTATCAAGACTCAAATAGAATAAAAAGAAGGGGTTAACGCCTGAGTATCAATAACGACAATCATATCAAATATCCCTCGAATGTCATCATAAATAATATCGAAAGAGCCTTAGGAATCACAGACAGATGTCAACATAGTATGAAATAGCTTATAGAAGTCAAGGACATCAGTTATCGTAGAGTTTCTAAGAATAGGAGCTTATATATATCGACTACTATCCAACATATAGGAAACTAAAGAGGGAGGCTCAATCACTTAAGAGTTCTAACATCAAGAAGTGAATAAGAATCGTGAATCACACTCGAAACTTATGAATAGAATTACCCCAAAGCTCATATCATTCATCACTTAAATCTAAGACATGCCAAAAGAAAGAAGGGACAGCTTTATATACCTGTTAGCGACTATTCGTAAATCTGTTCGCCTCGTCGCTCTTTTAGCCTATTTAATATAAGAGTAACGTTATCGTTAGTAACTATATTTTCTAGTTCGTAAATCCGTAGGCCATCGCTTATAGAACTTATTCTTTTATCTTATATTCCTCGTTTAGGTTTTTTCTCATTATTCAAGGACTTAACAAAAATCGGGCAGCATTTCCCCTATATATTCGCCTAACCCGAATTTCTAATTGTCCTCCTGTCAACACAGAAATACCAACAACAACGATATACACATAAAATTCTCACAACTCATCCCATAACAATTCTAAATCCATTTCAACCCACAATTTCACAAAATAACAATTTCATGCATTTTCTTTCTTCCAATTTCGTCCAACCCAATTTTATTAGCTCCATTACAACACTATTAACACAATTACTCCATAGAACAAGAAAATCTTACCTTATTTTTCTCGGAGGAATTTCTACTCTTAATTGCTCCAATTTCGCAATTTCTTCTTCCTCGATTCAATATCCAATGTTGCTATCACCTCCTTGAACTTGTAATTCACTTGAATTTGATCCAAATATTCAAAGACAACAATTTTTTTTCACCACCATGGCTGGCCGAGAGCAGCCATGGCTGATTTTCTTTTTTTTTTTGTTTTTTGAATTATTGTGAAAAAGTTGTAAAAATGAAACTTATTCACTAAACCTCATGTATATATATGCTTGATCCTATGGGGACACGTGTCCCCCCCCCCCCCTTGTGAGTCATTATTCCACTTTCTTGAACATATTTTATTTATTTATATTTTTTTAAAATAATTAATTTCGGGTGGGGCCCATTTTAATAATTAAGCTTAATTAATCACTAATTCTCATTTAGTAATCTAATCACAATTAATTCCTAATCTCCAATAATATTTATACACTAAATAAAACTTATAAACAATTTATGTGCTTAATTAAAATTGAAAATTAAAGGTTCCTATTTCATGTCCGGAAATAATCCTGTCTTTAACTTGAGTCGATTTGCTTGCGAATAATTCGACGTATAAAAATATGGGGTATAACACCTCTGATGGCGAATAAACCTGAATATCATCTATGAACACAATAACGAACAAATCTAGAAAGGGCCTGAATACACGATTCATTAAATCCATGAATACGGCTGGGGCATTAGTTAGCCCGAATGACATAACACGAAACACATAGTGGCCATATCTAGTCCGGAATGTCGTATTCAGAATGTCCTCTTCCTTTACCCTGATCTGGTGATATCATGATCTCAAGTCTATCTTCGAGAAATATTTATCACCTTGCAACTGATCTAATAAATCATCGATCCTCGGGAGCGGATACTTGTTCTTTACAGTCACTTTATTCAATTGCCTATAATCAATACACATTCGCATAGAGCCATCCTTCTTTCTTACAAATAACACTGGCGCTCCCCACGGTGATGTACTAGGCCTGATAAAGCCCTTCTCGAGCAAATCCTTCAATTCTTTGAACTCCACAAGTACCATCCTATAAGGAGGAATAGATATTGATTGAGTGTCTGGCAATAGGTCAATAGTGAAATCAATCTCCCTCTCTGGGGGAATGCCTGGAAGCTCATCTGCAAACACTTCTGGGAACTCATTAACCACAGGAACAGACTGAAGAGTCGACGAATCTGCTTGCACATCTTGAACTCGAACTAGGTAAAAAATAGACCCCTTTCTGATCATCTTCTCTGCCTTAAGGTAGGAAATAAACCTACCCCTAGGCAAAGCAACGTTGCCCTTCCACTCTAGGACTGACTCTCCTGGGAACTGGAATCGAACCATCTTTGCTCTACAATCAACATTAGCATAACAAGAAGCCAACCAGTCCATGCCCATAATAACATCAAAATCAATCATATCTAACTCGATCAGATCTGCTACGGTATGGCGGTCACAAACTATAATAACACAGTTCCGGTATACACGCCTAGCTATAACCGGATCACCAACTGGCGTAGACACCTCAAAAGGTTTAATCAACTCGGGCTCTATCCCAAACTTGTCGGCAACAAAGGGCGTAACATATGATAAAGTGGAACGTGGATCAATCAGTGCATAAACATCATGGAGAAAACTGATAATATATTTGTAACAACATCAGAAGACATCTCGCGGTCCTGTCAACCAGGCAGTGCATACAGGCGGTGCTGAGGACTGCTCGAGCTAGATACTCCACTCCTCCCTCTACCTCGCCCTGCTAGCGTCTGAAAAACTTTCCCTGAAGGGCGCACTGCAGAAGAAGAACCAGCCACAGACCCTGTAGGTCGAACCACACCTGTACCAACCCTCCATCGGGCACTCCCTCATCCTGTGGCCTGACTGACCACAAGCATAGCAACCATCTGAGCCCAGCCGATACTGACCTGCATGTAACTTGCCACACTGGGTACACCGCGGTAAAGGGGGCCTCATCTGGCCTAAATCCGGTTTGTACTGAGAGCTTGATGCTCTAGAACTCTGGCTCGCTCCGGAATAAGAAGGTCGATCAAACCTCGGACCTGAAAACCGCGGAGGTGCACTTTCTGCGGAATGGAATGGATATCGGGGATATTGCGGTCTTTGTCCCCCCCCCCCCCCCCCCAGACTCACCCCCGATCTCTAAAAGTCCTGGCTCTCTTCTATGGCCCGGTCACGATCACGATCTATCCTTCTCTGACGCTTGCGATCTTCCTGATTCTGTGCATATGCCTGTATACGGGAGATATCCATGCCTGGCTATAATGCAGCAATCGTACAAGCATCTATCAAATGTGGATCTAGACCAGCCACAAAGCGATGAACTCTATCCTCCATCTCAGCCACCATGGCTGGGGCATATCTAGCCAAGGAATCGAAGTACACGCAATTCTCCTGGACACTCATACTGCCCTGATCAATACATAAGAACCTGTCTGCTCGGGCTCGCCTGACCTCAGGAGGTAAATAATGGCGAATAAAAGCATCTGAGAACTCTCACCAAACACCTAGAAGGGCATTTTCTCCCCTAGATAACTCCCAAGTCTGATACCAATGCACTGTAATATCGCGGAGCCTATAGGAAGCCAACTCCACAGACTCGACCTCATCTGCGTGCATAACCCTCAAGGTCCTCTGCATACCATCAATAAAATCCTACAGGTCCATATTTTGCTTTATCACTGAGAACTCTGGAGGACCTAACCCAAGGAAGGTCTTAACCCTCGAACTACCAGTCCTATCTGCCTGGTCAACACCAACTCCCTGTCTTTGAGCCTGGGCGGCTACTAATCTAGTCAGTAATTGTATAGCATCTCTCACATCCTGGCCCGGTGCATCCGACTGAGGAACTGGGGTAAGTGCTGGAGGTGGGGTATGCGATGTCTCGGACGGCCCCTCACTCTGAATCTCATCCCGGCCCCTCGTGGCCTACTGAGTATGGCTAGTGGCCTCACCAGCCGCTTTCTTGCCCTTCTGGGAAGTTGTAGCTTTCTTGCAGAGCATCACCGAAATCAGAACAATTCATCAGAAGCGAACGCTTAACACATGGCTCTATCGCACAATCTAAGAGAGAAAGAATGACATCATCCTAAATGTTCTGTAGCCTCTTGTTTATAAGTATGGTGCACAACACACCCATAAATAAGACTCTACTAGACACGGTCTGTAGAAAACCCTAGGACGGAACTACTCTGATACAACTTTTGTCACGACCCAAATCGATGAGTCATGACGTGTGTCTGACCTCTAGCGACCAAACATCCCTAAATACGTATCTGAAACATACTGAACATCAAGGGACCATAAATGGCATGACTGATCTCATAAAAGGGAAACAATGAGACTTTGTACAATCTGCCAAGCCCAAGAAACTATGTATCTCTATTCGTGCCGTGGGCCTTGGCCAATTCTTCACAGCCTTAATCTTTTGGGCATCCACTCTAATGCCTTATTCTAAAATAATGTGGCCCAGAAAAGCAACAGAGTTCAACCAGAACTCACACTTAGAAAACTTGGCATACCGTTCTCTTCCTCGAAGAATTCCAAGCACTGTCTGTAGATGTTCAGCATGATCAGCCTCTGATGGCGAATAAACCTGAATATCATCTATGAACACAATCACGAACAAATCTAGAAAGGGCCTGAATACACGATTCATTAAATCCATGAATATGGATGGGGCATTAGTTAGCCCGAACGAGATAACACAAAACTCATAGTGGCCATATCTAGTCCGGAATGTCGTCTTCGGAATATCCTCTTCCTTTACCCTGACCTGGTGATATCCTGATCTCAAGTCTATCTTCGAGAAATATTTAGCGCCTTGCAACTGATCGAACAAATCATCGATTCTCGAGAGCGGATACTTGTTCTTTACAGTCACTTTATTCAATTGCCTATAATTAATACACATTCGCAAAGAGCCATCCTTCTTTCTTACAAATAACACCGGCGCTCCCCACGGCGATGTACTAAGCCTAATAAAGCCCTTCTCGAGCAAATCCTTCAACTGCTCCTTCAATTCTTTGAACTTCACAGGTGCCATCCTATAAGGAGGAATAGATATTGGTTGTGTGTCTGGAAATAGGTCAATAGTGAAATCAATCTCCCTCTCTGGGCGAATGCCTGGAAGCTCATCTGCAAACACTTTTGGGAACTCATTAACCACAGGAACAGACTGAAGAGTCGACGAATCTGCTTGCACATCTTGAACTCGAATTAGGTAAAAAATAGACCCCTTTCTGATCATCTTCTCTGCCTTAAGGTAGGAAATAAACCTACCCCTAGGCAAAACACGTTGCCCTTCCACTCTAGGACTGGCTCTCCTGGGAACTGGAATCGAACCATCTTTGCTCTTGTCAGGACCCAACGCCATAACGGGTACCCGGTGCTAACCCACCCGGGCACCTCTTATCGTATATTCACATTTACGTCTAGGTGAGCCACATAGCTTAATCATACTTTCTATCCATCATTCATGCTAATCTCATTGGGCAAAAATACATTTATATCATCATCAACACAATGCCCATATCCATGTACACTAGCAGACGAGGCTATCAAAAAAATATACAAAATATAAGCTGACAAGGCTAAAGACATGTAATCATACACAACTGTCTACGAACATCTAAGAAGAGTAGGTAACATCATATAGGCGGGACAGGACCCCGTCGTGCCCATGCATGTACACAAATTAATAATACCAAAAGTTGTTGCTCCGGATGAAATGGAGCTCCTCTATGTAATCCTTGAATAAGAAAGCTATGGATCGAGCCTGTCTCCCTGGCCACCTGCAGGCATGACGCAGCGTCCACAAAAAAAAGGACGTCAGTACGAATAATGTACTGAGTATGTAAACCATATTTAACAGCATAATAGGAGCATATGAGACACATGAGAAACAACATAATATGGGAGAATCGGGAGATAGTAGAGTCGTCATCACAATTACTTACTTGTCTTTCATAGGGACCTTCCATTTCTAATGCGTGTGCGTGTAAATACATACAAACACATACATATATCTATATTTGTATCCATATTCGTATCCGTATTCATATACATATTTTTATCCATAGCATACCCGACCATGAAGGCTCGGTGGTTTCACAAACCCGGCCATGACAAGGCTCGGTGATTATACATACCTGGCCCTACCAAGGCTCAGTGTTATCCGTACCCAACTGCAGTAGTGTGCGCGCAATAGGTATCATACCCGGCCATACAAGCTCGGTGTTACGTAATAGTCATACATACTTAGTCACGTATACCAAAGAGCCTATAATTATCGTTAACATCATTAATATAATCGTTTCATTACATCAATCCTTAGAGGATCAACCATCATATAAGGAAAGTAGTAGAATCGTAAAAGTATCGAGAATCATGAGCTTTAGTAGCTTTAGAGATAGACTCATTTGGAGGACATTATAGAACTCATGAAAGGATATATATATATATATATATATATATATATATATATATATATATATATATATATATATATATATATATATATATATATATAACCATGCCTTATTGAAAGAAGGGTTAGCCTTACATACCTCTTCGACTTCTTAATTATCTAGCGTTCATCGTCGAAGCTCGAATAATCTACATTTAGAAGAATTCATACCATGGTTAAACCTTAATGATACTATTAAACTCAAACTAGGATCATTCATGATCAAATGAAAATTGGGCAGCATTTCCCCTATTTCGTCAACTTCCACTATTTTACAAAACAACTCCCAACAACCACAATAACATCCATAATACACTCATAATACCATAATCAAGTAATCACACTACATTAGCCTTCAACAATTCATCCTTATGTTCAACTCATGCCAACAACTTCACACCCATTTAGCACATTTTCATATAATACTTCTTCATCACCATTATTACCTCCCATAACATGATTATATCCGTATCATACTAAGAATCATGACTCATTTTAGTTTACTACTCACAAACATCACAAAAGCTACATTTAGACTTCATTTTCTACTTTCTTCTTTTACCCAAGTTTTGCTACAATCAAACATTCTCATTAACATGAAATAAGCATGGAAACTAACATTTTTATCCCATAGAAACAAGCTTTGGAGCAGCTATCAATTTGTGCAAAAACCCTAGCCACAATGCTCAAGTTTCCTTGAAATCTACCAACCCTAGGAAAACTTCTAACACATGAACACTTGATTTCTTGCTATTTGATCTTTGTAATCTCTTGGGTTTGGGTAAAATATGTTTGGAGAAGGGTTTTGGAGCTTTGGAGAGTTTGGATGAAATGTGGGAAATGAAATGAAGTGAGGGTCGTCCATTCTTTATAAAATAAAATGTGACCCGACCCGACTTATACGGCCTACTATACGGGCCGTACAATTTATACAGTCCGTATATCAGGCCGTATAATACCACCAGGCTGCACCCCTTTCATGGAACAAACCTACGGACCATTATACAGTCCGTACTACCAACCCTAGGAAAACTTCTAACACATGAACACTTGATTTCTTGCTATTTGATATTTGTAATCTCTTGGGTTTGGGTAAAATATGTTTGGAGAAGGGTTTTGGAGCTTTGGAGAGTTTGGATGAAATGTGGGAAATGAAATGAAGTGAGGGTCGTCCATTCTTTATAAAATAAAATGTGACCCGACCCGACTTATACGGCCTACTATACGAGTCATACAATTTATACAGTCCGTATATCAGGCCGTATAATACCACCAGGCTGCACCCCTTTCCTGGAACAAACCTACGGACCATTATACAGTCCGTACAAATGGCTGTATAATTGGGAAAATCCCGATTTTCATTCTCGTCGACTCGTTTGGCCTCCAATCCTCGTGAAACCTTCTTGACACTTATATAACACTTCATTAACCATACAATAGGCCCTATAGCATCCCCTCAAGAAATTTCTAAATAAATATTAACTCAATTATAGCGGAAATCTTTCCGAACATGACTTACATTTCGTTCCCTTCAACAACTAAACTTTACATATTCGTATGACTTCGAAATATTATCGTATGCACCTTAAGCTATCTAATACTTCCCTTAATCTCATAAGAGTTTCATAATCACCTTAACCTCACATTAGCCTATCCACAAGGCAACACAAAATCTGAAATTTCCGAGGTGTAACATTCTTCCCTACTTAAAAAACATTCGTCCTCGAATGTTAAGTTCTTGGGGATTCTATAAAAATTTCGCCAGAGTTTCCCCTATAATATGGAAATACCATCCTACACAGCAACCCAAAATGCATCACCTCACAGGGCTACAACAGCAATGACAATAACCGTGGCCACACACGACCAAGAAAACATCACGGAAAGAATTACATACCTGAGGATAATGGTTCCTCTGCCTAAGTGTCACGACCCGTCTAGAGGGCCGTGACTAGCGCCCGGTGCTAGCCCACCCGGGCACCCCTTGGCTTACACTTATACTTACATCTAGGTGAGCCACATAATTAAACACATAATTCTATTCATTCATCATGCTAGTCCCATTGGACAACAATGCCTTTATATCATCATTGGCATCTATGCCACATCAATGTACATGAGCCGACAAGGCTATCAAAATGATATACAAAATATAGGCCGACAAGGCCAGACATATCTAACCATATACACATGTCTACGAGCCTCTAAGGAGAGTATAACATATCACATAAGCGGGACAGGACCCCGCTATGCCCATAATTATATACACAAAAGAATAAGTACCCAAAGGTTATGGCTCCGATTGAAATGGATCTCTGCTATGTAGTCCCTGCGAATGCAGCTATGGATCAAGTCTGTCTCCTTGTGCACCTGCGGGCATGACGCAGCGTCCACAAATAAAAGGACGTCAGTACGAAGAATGTACTGAGTATGTAAAGCATAGTCAATATCAATATAGAATCATAATAAGGAACATAAGAAATAGAATAAGATGGGAGATAGTAATATCATCGTCACGGGCACTTACTTGCCTTCCATAGGGGCTTTCCATTTCTAGCACATAATAGTGTACATACATCTGTAACCATATCTACATTCATATTCGTACTCCCTTACATCTCGTATCCACAATCGTGTTCATATACATCTTCTTATCATACACATATCGTTTACATAACATACCCGACCTCGAAGGTTCGGTGTTTCACGTGCCCGACCATAGCTAGGATCGGTGATCATACATACCCAGCCAACCAAGGCTCAGTGTCACGCATACCTGGCCCTACCAAGGCTCAGTGTCGTCCATACCCAACTGCAGGGTGTGCGCGCTTTACATAAACATACATACATATACATCTACATATATTCTACCCGGCCATACAAGCTCGGGGTTTTCATAATAGCCATACACAGGCATGCATACATATAAGCTCGTAAGCATCCTTGCTATTATCATCACTATCATCATCGTTATCGTTATCACTATCGCTATTACTATTATAGCAGTCATCAATATCATTATCACTATTATCGTTATTCGTCACATCTATCTTATAGGCTTGCTCGTCATATGAGGAACTTAGTACAATCGTAACATATCGAGAATCATAAGCTTAGTAGCTTTGAAGATAGAGACATTTGGAGAATATCATAAGCTCGTAGAAGATTTAGATGATTTGCCAAAGAACCATGCCTTATGAAAGAAGGGTTAGCCTTACATATCTTTCTGTTGAACTATTCTACACTTGCATGTTCTCCTTCAATGATCGCGTTTCTACCTTCATTAAAGTCGTACTATCATTAGAATCGATAGCTAGCATGTATGACTAAAGCTAAAGAAAATCGGACACCATCTCCTTCATTTATACGACGTTTCCTCCATAACGTATATCGACTCCCAAACGTCAATAATACATTCACAATACCATAACAATAGTCATTATTCATTCACATTATCCACATTTCTCAATTTGCTTTCAATTACTCATATCCATGGCTATAACACACGACTAAGTCCATTCACGTACATTGCTCATCTCATGTTCTCAACATCATTTATAACATATTTACATCTCAATACATCAAGAATCATAACTTAATTCAAACTATTTCTCAAAATGACACTATTCCACATTCATGACCCATTTTTCTATACCCTTCTACAATCCAAGTATTTCAACTCTCAAATACCTTAAACAACATAGGAATACCATGAATCTTACCTTAGACGTCGTAGCAACAAGCCTGGGTTGATAATACTCCACTTGAGCAAAACCCTTCTTCATCTCCAGTGAGATTTCTTGACTTGTATGATCTTTAATGGGTTTTCTTACACTTGATTCACTTTGTTTATGTTGTTGATCACTAATAACCCTTGAATTCTTGTGGAATAAATATAGAGAGATGTTTTAGAGAGAAGGGGTGAAGTGTGGAAATGAAATAATAAACTTGGTCCCCTTTTTAATAACCCAAAATCTGATCTAGAATGAACAGTCGTCGAAAGTGCAACAGTGGTCGTAAACTCAGTTTACGGTCCGTATTCCAGTTTACGGGCCATATTTCATGAACGTATTTAATCATAACAGAACTAGAAAGTCAGGCTGAGACATGGTGATTTACGAACACAGTTTACGGTCCGTATTTCAGTTTACGGTCCGTATTTCAAGTCATCTTTAACCATTCAAGCATTTGATAGAAAGTTGAAGTTTTGGAAGTTGAAATACGACATGGAAGTTTACGGGTCGTATACCACTTTACGGTCCGTATTTCATTTTACGATCAACTGGCCAAAGTGCAAGTCTGCAACTTCCCACATTTTCAGAACCTATAGTTAGTCATTATGGAGCATAACCTATCTCTTATTGCAATTGCCTTTGGAATCTTACTTAGGTTCGTCAAACGTCGTTCCCTTCTTATTAAACATCGTATATGCTATGCCCTTTGTTAGCCTACCCACTGTACATTTGCAGGGAAATTTTCAAGGTGTAACACTAAGTCTCCTCTAAAGGTGAAAATAAATGTGGGTACCGGAATTTCATGTCTTCTTCGGCTTCCCAAGTCATTTCCTCTCTATTATTATTCTTACATAAAACCTTAACTGAAGCTACCTCTTTGGTCATAAGCTTTCGTACTTTCCTATCTAAAATGGCAATGGGGACTTCTTCATAAGACAATTGTTTAGTAACTTTAACATCATCTATTGGTACTATTCTAGTAGGATCTCCAATGCACTTGCGAAGCATCGATACATGGCAAACTGGGTGGACTGACTCCAAATCAGGAGATAGATCTAATTTGTAAGACACTTTCCCTACCTTGCGTATAATCTCATAAGGTCCAATGTACCGGGGACTAAGCTTCCCTTTTTTGCCAAATCTCATGACGCCCTTCATCGGAGACACGTTTAAGAATACCTAATCCTTCACTTAGAAATCTAAGTCCCTTCGACGATTATCTGCATAGGATTTCTGTCGACTCTGAGTTGTCAACAGTCGATCCTGTATAAGCTTGACTTTTTCTATGGCTTGCCTGACCAAGTCTGGCGCTATCAATTTAGTCTGTCCTACTTCGAACCACCCAATTGGGGATCTGCACTTTCGCCCATATAACGCCTCATACGGTGCCATTTGGACGCTAGAATGATAACTATTGTTGTAAGCAAATTCAATAAGCGGTAAATGACCATCCCAACTACCTCCAAAATCCAGTATACATGCCCGTAGCATATCCTCAAAAGTCTGAATAGTATGTTCAGCTTGTCCATCAGTTTGTGGGTGAAATGTCGTGCTAAGACTCACCTGAGTCCCGAAACTTTCTTGGAAAGATTTCCAAAAAATTAGCTATAAACTGAGTTCCTCTATCAGAGATAATAGAAACTGGAACATCTTGAAGTCGCACTATCTCTTTAACATAAAGCTTTGCATAATCTTCTGCTACATATGTAGTTCTAACCGGTAAGAAATGAGCTGACTTCGTGAGTCTATCCACAATCACCCATATGGAATCATACTTACGTCGGGAATGGGGTAAACCTGTAATGAAGTCCATGTTAATTACTTCATATTTCCAAGTTGGGATTTCTATAGCTTGCAACAATCCGCCGGGCTTTTGGTACTCAATTTTCACTTGCTGACAGTTGGGACATTGAGCTACGTATTTAGCTATATCTTTCTTCATCCCATTCCACCAGTATATAGATTTAAGATCATGATACATCTTCGTTGCTCCGGGGTGGACAGAATAACGGGAACAATGGGCTTCCCTCAATATTTGGTGGCGTAATCCTGCAACATCAGAAACACATAACCTGCTTCGACATCGGAGAACTCCGTCTCCAGAAATCTCGAATGATGACTTCTCTTTCTGAGGGAGTGCATTTCTGTAATGAATTAGCATGGGATCTTTGTATTGTCGCTCTTTCACTTCCACTACTAGCGACGAAACCGCTGAATTCTGAATGGTAGCTCCCATATTTCCTGAGTCCACTACTCAAACTCCTAGGCTAGCTAACTGCTGGAGCTCACGAACTAGCTCCCTTTTCTCTGGCTGAGCATCACATAAACTTCCCATTGATCTATGGCTAAGAGCATCAGCTACAACATTTGCCTTTCCGGGATGATACAAGATGTGAACACCATAGTCTTTCCACAATTCCAACCATCGTCATTGCCGTAAATTCAATTCTTTCTGCTTGAAGATATACTGAAGGCTCTTATGATCTGTATAAATATCAACGTGGACACCATACAAATAATGTCTCCACATCTTCAATGCATGAATCACTACAGCTAATTCAAGATCATAGGTTGGATAATTCTTCTCATGTTTCCGTAACTATCTTGAAGCATACGCAATCACCTTACCATGTTGCATCAACACACAACCTAGCCCAACTCCTGAAGCGTCACAATAAACAACATAACCTTCCAATCCCTCTGGAAGTGTCAGGACTGGGGTAGAAGTTAATCTATCCTTGTTATACCCCGCATTTTCAGAGCCCGAGCGTGACACGTACTTCCTCAAACATTGACAATCACGTTGTTACTACATAATTTAAACTCACGTTGATAGTATTATATTTCGTATTTTTTGTACGTCGGATTATTCGTAAGCGGAGGTGGGGCCCACACATCGAGATTTTTTTTGGAACACGTGACAATTTATATGAATCACATACGTGAAGTTAAACACAGCTCAAGAAGGACCCTTGAGCCAAATCAAAGTGGAAGTCCTCCAAACAAATATTTTTAAGTAACGTTTTCGGGTGATCTGACTTCGAGGGGCAAAAACGGTATTATAAGTTTGGAATTTGGAAGAATACCAAGAAATATAAGTTGTAGATAATTGAATTAGCTTTCTAACCATAGGTCGTGGGTCCACAGGAGATGTCGGGATAAGGAGATAAGGACGTTTTAAGGCGGAAAGGTCAGTGGGCTAGGCCTAATCCGGGCCCAACCGGGTTAGGCCCATGACCCATGTTTATTTAAGTGATATATCAGCCTTTTCTCCTCATTTTTCAGAACAAAACACCCAGAAAATTCTAGAGAAAAAGTGAGAAGAAAGCTTAGAGAGAAAAGATCAATTTTGACCAAAATCTGAGCCCCGAATCCCGAAGCCCGTGAAGAGAAAAGTGTTCTATGTTGCGTTGCCTCCAATTTGAGCTAAAAATCAACCAAAAATAAGGGTGTGGACGTGGTGGATGCACACTTAAGGTAAGATTAAGGTTCCTTTTCATTTCTAATAAGTTTATTTAGAGTTCTACCGAACTAGAACGGAGAAAATAGTGTGATAAATTCGTTTGTTGGCGTTGTGAATTATGGAATGAGATTTGAAGAGAATTTTGAATGAAAATAAATGTATTCAACTTGTAGAATGTGGAGGATGTCGTTATTGATGTTGTTAGTATTAATTTCGACTCCCTTGCGGAAATAAAATTATTAAATAGTTATATCGCAAATTTGGTTGGTTGAGGAATTTAGAAAATAATGTGTGGGCTGTTTTATGGCATACGTTGGTATTGGAAATATTATTATTAATGTTGGTATGGTTGTTGTTGTTGTTGGTTGCTGAATTGAGAATTCGGGCTAGGCACATAAACAGGGGAGATGCTGCCCGATTTTCAGCAGAATATAAAATAGTATGATTTGAAATATGGTACAAATGTGCGACGAAAAGGCTAACATTAGCATAAATTCCTTTTAAATGTAGACTTACAATCTTGGACGAATAAGCGTAGCTTATAAGCGGTCGAACAGGTATGTAAGGCTTACCCTTTCTTTCTTTTGGCATGATCTTTATGAAACGAGCAAATGACGTATATGTATGATTTCAAAGAAATTTCCTGTTCTTAGAGCCACTAGGATGGCTAATATTTTTTACTTCCATAAGTTGTCTCATATGGTTTTGATGTATATCTATGATGTCCGAAGTTTGTTGATATGTTTCCAAATGGCATTCGAAAAATAATTGATATGAATAAGGTTTTGATTTTCAAATGCTAGCACGTTCGATTACTCCATCGAGTCTTTGATATATTTTGATATGTGCATATGGTCCCGAAAACTCTAATTGAATTGATCCATAACGATATCTGAAAGGTACTTGACATGATTATGGCCTTGATTTTCCAAAAATGGCTTCTGAAACGCTTGTAGAACGTTCTGTACTTCAAACGTTCATAACTTTCTTATATTATTCAGATTGACCCGAAACATATTTCTGAGCCTTCGGGGGTCGGTAAGTATACTTATCCATCGAGTCTTGATTTATGTGCATATGGTTTCTCACTACTTTGCTCGTGCATACTACTATTATATCGTTCGCCGAGTCCCGGGCCGGTATAGATCGTGCGCATGGTTCGCCGGGTCCCTTGCTTGAGGGTCGGGTGCCATATATGTATTCCGTAGTATGATGTGTCACGGTGTTATGATGTGTTCATGGTTCGCCGAACCATATATGTGTATATGTATATTCTGATCTTATGATGTGATATTATGATGTGTGACGGAGATTACGGAGCAAACCTTCCGGAGTATGATGTGTGTGGCGCCAAAGGCAGGGTGGCGCCACGTTCCCCGGGTTCCGTAAGGGGCCGGATACCGTTCTTGGCATGCATGATTCGTGTTTCCAGTAAGTTGTTTTTATTATTCTGCATATCGTGCTTATTGTCTGTACTAACCTTCTGCACGTGCCACAGCAATATAATATGTGTATATGGATCGGGCTGCACGTTCCGCAGCAAATACATTTGTGGATCGGGCCGAACGTTCCTCGACACTAATATGTTATATATATGGATCGGGCCGTACGTTCCTCGGCACTATTATGTTACATATGAATCAGTTATGTGTGTATGTATATGATAACATACGATGTTGGCACGCACGGTCTGTGTTTGGAAAGTACGCATTTTGGCACTCTGGGTGATCTACTTATTTTCTGTACTTCTTCTGACACATGACATCGGTATACACCATTTGTATTCTGGAAAATAAGTAATTTGGTATTTTGAAAATGTACTTACTTTTGTACTGTTTGTTTCGATTATGATTCTGTTTTCTATATTCCATGCTTTACATACTCAGTACATATTCCGTACTGACCCCCTTTTCTTCGGGGGCTGCGTTTCATGCCACGCAGGTACACCCAGATAAGTAAAGGACATTGCTAGAAGATGCTTCAGCTGGAGTGGCAACTCCATTTGCTCCTGGAGTGTTGCCGAGTCAGAGTATATGTGCTATGATGTTTTGTTTGAAGTTAGAGACTTTGCAGACAGAGTCGTGGGTATAGGACGTCAGTTTTGTAAGCGGCTCCATCAGCCGATGTGTCATTTTATGTTGTGTTACAAATTCCGTGTGATCACAGATTTGACTTGTTTTTGAAGTTTGCAAAAGAATTTATTATGTTTGTCATTTTCACTGATTAACAGAATCAAGCGATAAAAGAAAGATTTTGAAAGCTTACTATGTATTTCACTTTTATTTGATTTCAGAGTCCGAAGAGATTATGTATGTAATAAGAGTCTGTGGGTTCGTTCGGCTCCGGATATGGGGTTAAGTGCCCATCACACCCTAGGGAGATTAGGGTGTGACAATCCTTTTGCTCTTGGAAACTACGTTAACAAGCATCTGTCCATTGAAACTTAGCTGATTTCTGGGTTAACTTCGTAAGCGGTGCAGAAATGGAAGAAAACCCTTCTACAAATCTCCTGTAATAACCTGCTAAGCCCAGAAAACTGCGAACCTCCGTAGGAGTTGTGGGCCTTGGCCAAGTTTTCATGGCCTCAATCTTCTGGGTATCTACCCAAACACCATCGAGTGAAATAATATGCCCCAGAAAGGTCACTGAGTTCAACCAAAACTCACACTTAGAAAATTTGGCAAATAACTCCCGAGCTTGAAGAACTTTAAGAACAGTGCACAAATGATCCGCATGCTCTGCCTCTGACCTAGAATATACCAGGATATTGTCGATGAATACAATCACAAATAAATCTAGGAAAGGCCTGAACAGATTGTTCATCAAATCCATAAATACTGCCGGTGCATTAGTTAGCCCAAATGACATTACTCGGAACTCAAAATGGCCATATCTTGTTCTGAAGGATGTCTTAGGGATATCTTTCTCCCTAACTCTCACTTGATGATACCCGAATCTCAAATCTATCTTTGAAAACCATTTGGCGCCTTGTAATTGATCAAATAAGTCACCAATCCTTGGAAGAGGGTATTTGTTCTTAATCGTCACTTTATTTAGCTGCCGATAGTCAATGCACATTCACAAGGATTCATCTTTCTTTCGCACAAACAACACAGTGCTCCCCACGAGGATAAACTAGGCCTGATAAAGCCTTTCTCAAGCAAGTCCTTCAATTGCTCCTTCAACTCTTTCAACTTTGCGGGAGCCATTCTGTAAGGAGGATTAGATATGGGTTTAGTATCCGGCAGCACATCTATAGCAAAATAAATCTCCCGCTCTGCAGGGAGTCCTGGAAGCTCTTCCGGGAACACATCCGGAAACTCATTCACTACGGGGACAGACTGAAGAGTTTGTGATTCAGCTTCTACATCTTGAACCCGAACTAGATGGTAAATACAACCTTTTGTGATCATTTTCCTTGCCTTTAGATAGGAAATAAATCTACCTTTTGGGGACGTGGTATTCCCTTTCCATTCTAAAACTGGTTCTCTCGGAAATTGAAAGCAAACCATTTTCATTCAACAATCAACATTGGCATAACAAGAAGCCAACCAATCTATACCCATAATAACATCAAAATCCACCATTTTTAACTCATGTAAGTCAACCATAGTACGATGGTCACAAATCACAACTACGTAATTTCGATATACTCGACTAGCTATTACCAATTCACCAACGGGTGTAGATACCTCAAAAGTTTTGATCGACTCCGGTTTGACCCCAAACTGACCCGCAATATATGGAGTAACATATGACAATGTTGAGCCCGGATCTATCAAAGAATATACATCATGAGAAAATACCGATATTATACCTGTGACAACATCAGGAGAAGACTCAAGATCTTGGCGTCCAGCCAAAGCATAAATACGGTGTTGAGGACCGCTAGAACTGGGAACTCGCCCTATGCCTCTACCATGGCTGACTGGCGCATGTGAACCTGGCCCCATAGGGCATATAGATGATGAAGACCCGGCTACCGATCCTGAAAGCTGGGTCCTACCCCTACCACCAACCGAGGGGCAATCGCGCATAATATGGCCTGACCGACCAGATGCATAGCAAACCTCTGAACCTAGTCGACATTGGCCCCAATGTAACTTCCCACACTGGGAACATCATGGCACGGGTGGCCTTTCCTGACCCGAATCACCCCTGAACTGAGAATCTGAAGCCATGAAACTCTGACTCGGCCTGGAATAAATAGATCTATCAAATCTCTGGCCTGTAAACTGTAGAGGCGCACTAGTCATAGCATGGCCTGAATGCCTAGAAAACTGCTGTCTCGGCCCGCCTCTAAACTCACTCGTCGGACCCGAAGGTTTAGCCCTCTTGTTATACCCTCTATCATGCTCACGCTCACTTCTTTACTGTTGTTGGCTTTCTTCCAAATTCTGGGCATGGGCTTGAATGCGTGAGATATCCATGTTGTCCTGAAGGGACGCAGTTAAGCACCTATCCATCAAATGTGGCCCTAGGCCTCTCACAAATCGGTGCACTCGGTCACCCATATTTTCTACCAAGGCCGAAGCATACCTAGCCAAAGAATTGAAGCGGAGACTATACTTTAAAGCACTCATACTCCCTTGCCTAAAATTCAGGAATTTATCGGCTCTAGCCCGCCGAACCTCTGGAGGCAAGTAATGTCGGAGGAAGGCATTGACAAATTCTTCCCATACCGGGAGGTGCATTGACTCCCCGTGAAGCCATCCAAACTGTATACGAATGAACCGTGACATCCCTCAATCTATAGGATGCTAAATCCACCGATTCAACGTCTGAAGCATGCATTAACTGAAGTGTCCTCAACTGTTATACCCCGTATGTTTTTACGTCGAATTATCTGCAAGCAAATCGACTCAAGTTAAAGGCGGAATTATTTTCGGACACGAAATAGAAATCTTTAATTTTCAATTTTAATTAGAACATAAATTGTTTATAAATTTTATTTAGCGTAGAAACATTATTGGAAATTAGGGATTAATTAACTATGATTAGATTATTAAGTAGGGATTAGTAATTAATTAATTAAGTTAATTATATTTGTGGGCCCCACCCGATTTATTAAAAAACAAAGGGGAAAGTGAAATGGATGAATCATCATCATCATAGTGGGCACGTGTCATTGTAAGGGGAGCCATATACATATGTAGTTGTATAATGAATCAAGAACACTTTTTCATTCCATTTCTTGAAATTTAAACTCAAAAAAAAAAAGAACTTCCATGGCTGCCAAGCTCTCGGCCAGCCATGGTTGTTGAGAAAAATACCTTGTTGCACATTTTTGATCAAGTTTTAAGTGAAGTACAAGTTCAAGGAGGTGGTAGAAACATTGGATTTTAAGTCGGAAGAGAAGAAATTGTGAAATTAGAGCAATTAAGAGTAGAAATTTCTTCGATAAAATTAAGGTAGGATTTTCTTGTTTTATGATGTAATTGTGTTAATAGTATTGTAATGGAATTATTAGAATTGGATTGGACGGAATTGGATTTAAGAAAATGCATGAAATCGATGTTATAGGAAATTGTGGGCTGAAATGAATTTAGAGAAGTTGTTGGGTTGTTGGAATTGTTATGGGCTAAATTGTGAGAATTTTATGTGCATATTGTTGTTGTTGGTATTTCTATGTTGACAGGAGGACAATTAGAAATTCGGGTTAGGCGAATATATAGGGGAAATGTTGCCCGATTTTCGCTAAGCCCTTAACTAATGGAAAACCCTAAATGAGAATATATAAGTTGAAATATAAGTTCTATAAGAAACGGCCATAAATTTGTGAACTAGAAAATATAGTTACTAACGATAATGTTACTCTTATATAAATAGGCTAAAAGAACGACGAGGCGAAAGGATTCACGAATAGTCGCTAACAGGTATGTAAAGCTGTCCCTTCTTTCTTTTGGCATGTCTTAGACTTAAGTGACGACTGATATGAATTTGGGGTAATTCCATTCATAAGCTTTGAGTGATACTTATGATTCTTATTCACTTCTTGATATTACAATTCTCAAATGATTGAGCCTTCCTCTTTAGTTTTCTGTACGTTGGGTAACTGTCGATACATAAGCTCCTACTCTCAGGAACTCTGTAATAACTAATGTCTAGACTTCTATAAATTGTTTCATATGATCTTGATACATGTCTATGATTCCTAAGCCTCTTGATATATTCTATAACGATATCCGAGGGATACTTGATATGATTGTCGCTATTGATACTCAGGCATTAATCTTTCTTCTTATTCTGTTGAGTTTTGATAATGATTTAAATTGCATATGGTTTCTTACTACTCTGCTCGTGCATGCCTCAATATGTCTTTCGCCGAGTCCCGGGCCGGGTATGTTATCGTGCACAGTTTCACTGCATTGTTCACCGAGTCCCTCACTAGAGGGCCGGGTACGGTATATATATATATATATATATATATATGATATGATGACATGTTATGGCGGCCAGGAGGGCCGGGTACGGTATATATATATGTATATGATATTGACATGCATGATTTATGTTTCAAAGGCAAGTATTTTGGTATTCTGGTTATTGTACTCGTTTTCTGTACTCCTTATTTCAGATATGATCCTGTTTATGGTATTTCATGCTTTACATGCTCAGTACATATTCCGTACTGACCCCCTTTCTTCGGGGGGCTGCGTTTCGTGCCCGCAGGTGCAGATGCTCGCTCTGGTGATCCGCCAGCTTAGGATTCCCTTTCTGCTGACTTGGAGAGCTCCTTTGTTCCGGAGTCTAGACTTTTAGTTTGAATCTTATGATATATATATATATATATATATATGTGTGTGTGTGTGTGTATATGTTATCCAGGGGTACGACGGGGCCCTGTCCCGTCATATTTCGCTATTCGTACTCTTAGAGGTCTGTAGACATATGTGTGGGTTGTGTATGGGTTCTGTTCAGCTGTGTCTATACGATGTGCTGTGGTATGATGTTCATCTATAGTGGCAGCCTTGTCGGCTTGCGTATTATTTCATGATATGATTAGTTGTGACTCCTCAGGAGACAGTGATCTGGAAGTATATACATATGTGACGATGTTGCGGACTTTGCAGTTCCTTTATAAGTTTCTGTATTGTCGTAGTTTTAGTGAGACTATATCTGATGGGTACGTATACGGGTATCCAGGTCGGGCACCAGTCGCGGCCTACGGAGTTGGGTCGTGACATCAACATCCCATCAATGAAATTTTGAGGGTCCTCATCCAGCTTTGATCCGAAGAATTTCGGAGGGTTTAACCTAATAAAATCACGGGCCCTTGCACTAACAGCCCTATCACCTTGCCCTGCACTTTGCCGCTGAATCTGGGCGGCAACCAACTGAGTAAGTACATGAATGGCCTCTTTTACATCTTGTCCTGAAGCATCCGATAGAGGAGCTGGAGGTGCTGGAGCTGGGGCTGAGGCTCCCTTATGCTCCTCAGAAATAGGCACTGAGTGGGAGGACTGAGATCGAGCCGCATTCTGGGACTCACCCTCCTCAATATCCGTTGGCAGTGCTCTTTCAGCCCGCTTTCCTGCCACTGTCTTGCCCTTTTGGGCAGCCGTAGCTTTTCTCTTTACAAGCATCTCTGAAATACACAATACACAGTTAAGGAAAAAAGAAATCCTTATATTATGGCTCTATCGCACGATCTTATGAAGAAAGAAGGTCATTCATTCCTAAAATGCCTGCAGCCTCCTGTTTATAAGTGTGGCGCACAACACACCCATAAATAAGACTCTACTGGACACGGCTCGTAGACACACCCTAGGACAAAACTGCTCTGATACCACTTTTGTCAGGACCCAACCGAAAGGCCACGACGGGTACCCGGTGCTAAACCACCCGGGCACCTCTTATCGTACATTCACAGTTACGTCTAGGTGAGCCACATAGCTTAATCATACTCTCTATCCATCATTCATGCTAATCTCATTGGGCAACAATACATTTATATCATCATCAACACAATGCCCATATCCATGTACACTAGCAGACAAGGCTATCAAGATAATATACAAAATATAAGCCGACAAGGCTAAAGACATCTAATCATACACAACTGTCTATGAGCATCTAAAAAGAGTAGGTAACATCATATAGGCGGGACAGGACCCCGCCGTGCCCATGTATGTACACAAAAGAATAATACCAAAAGTTGTTGCTCCGGATGAAATGGAGCTCCTCTATGTAGTCCTTGAATAAGAAAGCTATGGATCAAGCCTGTCTCCCTAGCCACCTGCAGGCATGACGCAGCGTCCACAAATAAAAGGACGTCAGTACGAATAATATATTGAGTATGTAAACCATAATTAACATCATAATAGGAGCATAAGAGATAGCATTAGAAACAACATAAGATGGGAGAATCGGGAGATAGTAGAGTCGTCATCACAATTACTTACTTATCTTTCATAGGGACCTTCCATTTCTAATGCGTGCCCGTGTACATACATATAAACATATACATATATCTATATCCGTATCCATATCTGTATCCGTATTCATATACATATTCATATCCATAGCAAATCCGACCATGAAGGTTCGGTGGTTTCACATACCCGGCCATGACAAGGCTCGGTGATTATACATACCTGGCCCTACCAAGGCTCAGTGTTATCCGTAACCATCTGCAGTGGTGTGCGTGCAATAAGTGTCATACCCGGCCATATAAGCTCGGTGTTACGTAATAGCCATATGTACGTAGTCATGTATACCTAAGAGCCCATAAGTATCGTCAACATCATTACTATCATCGTTTCATTACATCTATCCTTACAGGATCAACCATCATATAAGGAAAGTAGTAGAATCGTAAAAGTATCGAGAATCATGAGCTTTAGTAGCTTTAGAGATAGACTCATGTTACACCTCGGAAAAATCTTCCGTTGATGCACAAGTGAATAGACTAGAGAAGAGTACGAGCATATGGTACTTCAATAAGTAAGAAATGACATTTGATGACCCTAAGTAAGATTTCAAAGACATCCGATGTTAGACGAGAAAGTTGTCAAGAGAAGGCAAGGCATTTGATAGGTTTCGGAAAGGAATTACGAATAACGAGTTAATGAGGACTTAATGATGTCTTGGAGAAGGGCGATGACGTCCCTTAGATTGGTATTGAAGTGTTGAACAAGTGTTAAGAAGGTTCCACAAGGATGGGAGATCAAATGAGTCGACGAAACGAACTTCGGAATCACTGGGGATTATACGGCCAAACATACTGGCCGTATAAATTATGCGGTCCGTATGTTTGGGACCATATAATCAGCCTAGAATAGCCTACCTTTCTAGACCAAACATACGGCCAAACATACGGCCCGTATAAATTATACGGACCATATGTTGGTCCGTATATACGGTCGGGACTGAAATGGTTCATTAAATAAAGGGACCAGGTCTTATTTCATTTCACTTCCATATCACACCCCTTCTCTCTAAAACATCTCTCTATATTTATTCCACAAGAATTCAAGGGTTATTAGTGATCAACAACATAAATCAAGTGAATCAAGTGTAAGAAAACCCATTAAAGATCATTCAAGTCAAGAAATCCCATTGGAGATGAACTAGGGTTTTTGCTTAAGTGAAGTGTTACCAACCAAGACTCGTTCCTAAGATATCTAAGGTAAGATTTATGGTTTTTCTATGTTGTTTAAGGTATTTTAGATTTGAAATACATGGATTGTAAAAGGGTATTGAAAAATGGGTCATGAATGTGGAATAGTGCCATTTTGAGTAATAGCTTGAATTGAGTCATGATTCTTGATATGTTGTGATATAAATATGTTATAAATGACGTTGAGAACATGGGATAAGCAATGTATGTGAATGAACGTAGTCGTGTGTTATGACCTTGGATATGGGTGATTGAAAGTAAATTGAGAAATGTGGATATGTGGATGAATAAGGAATATTGTTACGATATTGTGAATGTATCATTGATGTTTGGGAGTTGATATACGCTGTGGAGGAATGTCTTATAAATAAAGGAGATGCTATCCGATTTTCTCTAATTTTAGTCATGTATGCTAGCTATCGATTTCTAATGATAGTATGACTTTAATGAAGGTAGAAACGCGAGCGTTGAAGGAGAACGTGCAAGTGGTAAAGTAGTTGAACGGAAAGGTATGTAAGGCTAACCCCTCTTTCATAAGGCATGGTTCTTTGGCCAAACATCTAAATCTTCCATAAGTCTATGATGTCTTACAAATTATTCGATCTTCCGAGATATTGAGCTCACGATTCTTGATATGCTACGATTGTACTAAGTTCCTCGTATGACGAGTAAGCCTATAAAGATAGATGTAATGAATGACGCTAATAGTGATAATGATATGGATGACGACTATAATGGTAATAGCGATGACGATAACGATGATGATAGTGATGATAATAGTAAAGATGCTTATGAGCTATTTTGTATACATATCGATGTATGACTATTATGGAACCCCGAGCTTATGAGGTCGGGTAGGATATGTAAATAAGTATGTATATGATTATGTAACGCGCGCACACCTCTGCAGATGGTACGGATAACCCTGACGCCTTGGTAGGGCCAGGTAGATGTAACCCTGAAGCCTTGGTTGGGCCAGGTATGTGTAACCTTGAGCCTTGGTTGGCCAAGTATGTATGAAACACCGATCCTTCATGGTCGGGTATGTTATGTAAATGTTATGTATATGATATGATGATGTATATGATATAGATATGAGAATGAATGCGAATACGATACGATCACGAATAAGAATATGTACATGATATGAATGTGAATAAGGACACGTAAGTGGGTACGGATATGAGTACGGACACGGATATGGATGTATGTACACAAATACGCATTAGAAATGGAAAGTTCCTATGAAAGGCAAGTAAGTGCTTATGACGGTGATATTCCTATCTCCCATCCTATGCTATTTCTTATGATTGTATATTATGCTTCTATGTTGATGTTGATCATGCTTTACATACTCAGTACATTCTCCGTACTGACGTCCTTTTGTTTGTGGACGTTGCGTCATGCCCGCAGGTGCACAGGGAGACAGACTTGATCCATATCTACCTTCTCAAGGACTACATAGCAGAGCTACACTTCATTCGGAGCTATGGATTTTGGGTACTTATTCTTTTGTGTACATAATTATGGGCTAGTGGGGTCCTGTCCCGCCTATATGATATGTTATACTCTCCTTAGAGGCTCATTTTGTAGCCTTGTTGGCACATATACATTGATGCGGCATAGATGCCTATGACGATATAAAGATGTTGTTGTCCAATGGGACTAGTATGATAGGTGAATAGAAATGTATGTTTTATTATGTGGCTCACCTAGATATAAGTGTAAGTGTAATCCAAGGGGTGCTCGGGTGGGCTAGCACCGGGTGCTCGTCGTGGCCCCATTGTCGGGTCGTGACAAAAGTGGTATCAGAGCAGTTCAGTCCTAGGGTGTGTCTACGAGCCGTGTCTAGTAGAGTCTTGCTTATGGGTGTGTTGCACGCCACACTTATAAACAAGAAGCTGCGGGCATTTTAGGAATAAATGACCTTCTTTGTTCATAACAATCGTGCAATAGAGCTATGACATAAGAACTTCTTGTTTCTTAACCGTGTGTTGTGTATTTCAGAAATGCCTGTAAAGAGAAAGGCTACAGCACCCCAAAAGGGCAAGACGGTGGCAGAAAATGGGCTGAAAGAGCACCGCCACCGGTAGTAGAGGAAAGTGAGTCCCAGAGTGCGGCTCAATCTCAGTCCTCCCGTTCAGTACCTATATTAGAGGAGCGTGAGGGACCCTCAGCCCCAGCTCCAGCACCTCCGGCTCCTCCACCGGATGCTTCAGGCCAAGATGTAAAAGAGGCCATACATTTGCTTACTCAGTTGGTTGCTACTCAGACTCAGCGGCAGAGTACAGGGCAGGGTGATAGGGCTGTTAGTGCAAGGGCCCATGACTTCATTACCTTAAACCCTCTGGAATTCTTTGGATCAAAGCCGGATGAGGACCCTCAGGATTTTATGGATGGTATGTTGAGGACGCTTCGATTGATACATGCTTCGAACACCGAATCGGTGGAGTTAGCATCGTATAGATTGAGAGATGTCTCGATCCAATGGTACACAGTTTGTATGGCTTCACGGGGAGCCAATGCACCTCCCCGGGTATGGCAAGAGTTTGTCGATGCTTTCCTACGACATTATATGCCTTCGGAAGTTCGGCGTGCTAGGGCCGATAAATGCTTGAACTTGAGGCAAGGTAGCATGAGTGCTTTAGAGTACAGTCTCCGCTTCAATTCATTGGCTAGGTATGCTTCGGCCATGGTAGCGGATATGGGTGACCGGGTACACCGATTTGGGATGGGCCTAAGGCCACATTTGATGGATAGGTGCTTGACAACGTCCCTTCAGGACAATATGGATAATGCACGTATTCAGGCCCATGCTCAGAACTTAGAAGAAAGTCTGCAACAGCAAAGAAGTGAACGTGAGCACAATAGGGGACATGGAAAGAGGGTCAGATCTTCGGGTTCGATGAGCGAGTTCAGAGGTGGGCACAGGCAGAAGATTTCAAGGTATTCAGGCTATTCTATGACATGTACACCTCTACGATTTTCAGGCCAGAGATTCGATAGATCTACTCATTTCGGGCCGAGTCAGAGTTTTTCGGGGTCTCAGTTCAGAGATGATTCGGGTCAGGCAAGGCCACCCGTACCACGATATTCCTAATGTGGGAAGTTGCATTGGGGTCGATGCCGATTGGGTTCAGATGTTTGCTATTCATGTAGTTGACCAGGCCATATTATGTGTGATTGCCCCTCAGTTCATGGTAGAGGTAGGACCCAGCCTTCAAGGTCGGTAGCCGGATCTTCAGCATCTGTACGCCCTATGAGGCCAGGTTCACATGCGCCAGTCGCCCAGGGTAGAGGCAGAGGGAGAGTTCCCAGTTCCAGCGGTCCTCAGCATCGTATTTATGCTTTGGCTGGACGCCAAGATCTTGAGTCTTCTCCTGACGTGGTCACAGGTATATTATCGGTATTCTCTTATGATGTATATGCTTTGATTGATCTGAGCTCCACGTTGTCATATGTTACTCCATATATTGCGGGTCAATTTAGAGTCGAACCAGAGTCGATCAAACCTTTTGAGGTGTCTACACCCGTTGGTGAATCGGTAATAGCTAGCCGAGTATATAGAAACTGTATAGTTGTGGTTTGTGATCATCGTACCATGATTGACTTGCGTGAGTTAGAAATGGTGGATTTTGATGTTATTATGGGCATGGATTGGTTGGCTTCTTTCTATGCCAATGTTGATTGTAGAATGAAAATGGTTTGTTTCCAATTTCTGGGAGAACCAGTTTTAGAATGGAAAGGGAATACGGCGTCACCAAAAGGTAGGTTTATTTCCTATGTAAAGGCAAGGAAAATGATCACAAAAGGATACATTTATCATCTAGTTCGAGTTCAAGATGTAGAAGCTGAATCGCCAACTCTTCGTCAGTTCCCATAGTGAATGAATTTCCGGATGTATTCCCGGAAGAGCTTCCAGGCCTCCCTCCTGAGCGAGAGATTGATTTCGCTATTGATGTGTTGCCGAACACTAAGCCTATATCTATTCCTCCCTATAGAATGGCACCCGCAGAATTGAAAGAGTTGAAGGAGCAATTGAAAGACTTGCTTGAGAAAGGCTTTATTAGGCCTAGTTCATCCCCGTGGGGAGCACCCGTATTGTTTGTCCGAAAGAAAGATGACTCCTTGAGAATGTGCATTGACTATCAACAATTAAATAAGGTGACGATTAAGAACAAATATACTCTCCCGAGGATTGATGACTTATTTCATCAATTGCAAGGTGCCAAACGGTTTTCAAAGATAGATTTGAGATCCGGGTATCATCAGGTGAGAGTTAGGGAGAAAGATATCCCAAAGACAGCTTTCAGAACAAGATATGGCCATTTTGAGTTCCGGGTAATGTCATTTGGGCTAACTAACGCACCGGTAGTATTTATAGATTTGATGAACAATGTGTTCAGGCCTTTCCTAGATCTGTTTGTGATTGTATTCATCGACGACATCTTGGAATATTCTATATCCGAGGCAGAACATGCGGATCATTTGTGTACTGTCCTTGGAGTTCTTCGAACCCGAGAGTTGGTTGCAAAATTCTCCAAATGTGAGTTTTGGTTGAACTCAGTGACATTTCTGGGACACATTGTTGCAGCCGATGGTATTCGGGTAGATAGCCAAAAGATTGAGGCCGTGAAGACTAGGCCAAGGCCTACAACTCGGCCAAGGCCTACAACTCCTACGGAGGTTCGTAGCTTTCTAGGCTTAGCTGGTCATTATAGGAGATTTGTTGAAGGATTTTCTTCTATTTCTACCCCACTCACAAAGTTGACCCAGAAATCGGCAAAGTCTCAATGCACAGATGCTTGTGAACGTAGCTTCCAAGAGTTCAAAGATAGATTGACTTTCGCCCCAGTCTTGACACTTCCAGTGGGATTGGAAGGATATGTTGTTTATTGTGATGCTTCAGGCATTGGGCTAGGCTGTGTATTGATGCAACATGGTAAAGTGATTGCGTATGCTTCAAGGTAATTATGGAAACACGAGCAGAATTATCCAACACATGACCTAGAATTGGCTGCAGTGGTTCAAGCATTAAAGATATGGAGACATTATTTATATGGTGTCCATGTGGACATCTATACATATCATAAGAGTCTTCAGTATATCTTCAAGCAGAAAGAGTTGAATTTGCGGCAATGACGATGGTTAGAATTGCTAAAAGATTATGATGTTGATATCCTATATCACCCAGGAAAAGCGAATGTTGTAGCTGATGCTCTTAGCCGCAGATCTATGGAAAGTTTATGTAATGTATGACAAGAGAAGAGAGAAATGACCTGCGAGCTCCAGCAGTTAGCTAGCCTAGGAGTTCGAGTAGTAGACTCAGGCAGCAGGGGAACTACTATTCAGAATTCGGCAGTCTCGTCGCTAATAGCGGAAGTGAAAGAGCGACAATACGAAGACTCCATGCTAATGCATTACAGAGATACACTCTCTCAGAAAGAGGAGTCATCATTTGATATTTCAGGAGACGGAGTTCTCCGATGCCAAGGCAGATTATGCGTTCCTGATGTGGCAGGTTTACGCCACCAGATATTGAGAGAAGCTCATTGTTCCCGTTATTCTGTTCACCCCGGTGTGACGAAAATGTACCATAATCTTAAGTCTATATATTAGTGGAATGGGATGAAGAAAGATATAGTGAAGTTCGCAGCTCAATGTCCCAATTGTCAACAAGTGAAAATCGAGCATCAAAAGCCAGGTGGATTGTTGCAAGCTATAGAAATTCCAACTTGGAAGTGGGAAGTGATTAACATGGACTTCATTACAGGCTTACCCCGTTCTCGACGTAAGTATGATTCCATATGGGTGATTGTGGATAGACTCACAAAGGCAGCTCATTTCTTGCCAATCAGAACGACATATGTGGCAGATGATTATGCAAAGCTTTATGTTAAAGAGATAGTGCGACTTCATAGTGTTCTAGTATCTATTATCTCAGACAGAGGAACCCAGTTTACGACTAATTTTTGGAAATCCTTTCAAGAGGGTTTAGGGACCCAAGTGAGCCTTAGCACGACATTCCATCCGCAGACTGATGGACAAGCTGAACACACCATTCAGACTTTTGAAGATATGCTACGGGCATGTATGTTAGATTTTGGAGGTAACTGGGATGATCACTTGCCACTCATTGAATTTGCTTACAACAACAGTTATCATTCTAGCATTCAAATGGCACCGTATGAAGCGTTATATGGGCGAAAATGTAGATCCCCAATTGGGTGGTTTGAAACAGGAGAGGCTAAATTGATAGGGCCAGACTTGGTCCAGCAGGCCATAGAGAAAGTCAAGCTCATACAAGATCGGTTGTTAGCAGCCCAAAGTCGTCAGAAGTCCTATGCGGATAATCGTCGAAGAGACATAGAGTTCCAAGTTAAAGATTGGGTGTTCTTGAAAGTGTCGCCAATGAAGGGCGTTATGAGATTTGGCAAAAAGGGGAAGCTTAGTCCCCGATATATTGGGCCTTATGATATTGTGCGCAAAGTAGGCAAAGTGGCCTATGAGTTAGATCTACCTCCGGATTTGGAGTCAGTCCATCCAGTTTTCCATGTCTCGATGCTTCGAAAATGTGTTGGAGATCCTACTAAGATCGTACCAATAAGTGATGTGCAAGTGACATAAAATTGACTTATGAAGAGATACCCATTGCCATACTAGATAGGCAAGTACGGAGGCTTAGAAACAAAGAAGTGGCCTCAGTTAAGGTTTTATGGAGAATTAGTAAACGAGAAGAAATGACATGGGAAGCGGAAGAAATTATGCGATCCAAGTACCCGCACTTATTTCAGCCCCCGGAAGAAGGCCAAGATGAGACATCAAGATCATAAGTAAGAAATGACATTTGATGACCCTAAGTAAGATTTCAAAGACATCCGATGTTAGATGAGAAAGTTGTCAAGAGAAGGCAAGGTATTCGATAGGTTTCGGAAAGGAATTACGAATAATGAGTTAATGAGGACTTAATGATGTCTTGGAGAAGGGAGATGACGTCCCTTAGATTCGTATTGAAATGTTGAACAAGTGTTAAGAAGGTTCCACAAGGATTGGAGATCAAACGAGTCGACGAAACGAACTTCGAAATCACTGGGGATTATACGGCCAAACATATTGGCCGTATAAATTATACGGTCCATATGTTTGGGACCGCATAATCATCCCAGAATAGCCTACCTTTCTGGACCAAACATACGGCCAAACATACGGCCCGTATAAATTATACGGACCGTATGTTGGTCCGTATATACGGTCGGGACTGAAATGGTTCATTAAATAAATGGACCAAGTCTTATTTCATTTCACTTCCATATCACACCCCTTCTCTCTAAAACATCTCTCCACATTTATTCCACAAGAATTCAAGGGTTATTAGTGATCAACAACATAAATCAAGTGTAATAAAACCCATTAAAGATCATTCAAGTCAAGAAATCCCATTGGAGATGAACTAGGGTTTTTGGTCAAGTGAAGTGTTACCAACCAAGGCTCGTTCCTACAACATCTAAGGTAAGATTTATGGTTTTTCTATGTTGTTTAAGGTATTTTAGAGTTGAAATACTTGGATTGTAGATGGGTATAGAAAAATGGGTCATGAATGTGGAATAGTGCCATTTTGAGTAATAGCTTGAATTGAGTCATGATTCTTGATGTGTTGTGATATAAACATGTTATAAATGACGTTGAGAACATGGGATAAGCAATGTATGTGAATGAACGTAGTCTTGTGTTATGACCATGGATATGGGTGATTGAAAGTAAATTGAGAAATGATAATGTGGATGAATAAGGAATATTGTTACAATATTGTGAATGTATCATTGACGTTTGGGAGTTGATATACGCTGTGGAGGAATGTCGTATAAATAAAGGAGATGCTATCCGATTTTCTCTAGTTTTAGTCATGTATGCTTGCTATCGATTTCTAATGATAGTATGACTTTAACGAAGGTAGAAACGCGAGCGTTGAAAGAGAACGTGCAAGTTGTAAAGTAGTTGAACGGAAAGGTATGTAAGGCTAACCCCTCTTTCATAAGGCATGGTTCTTTGGCCAAACATCTAAATCTTCCATAAGTCTATGATGTCTTACAAATGATTCGATCTTCCGAGATATTGAGCTCACGATTCTTGATGTTCTACGATTGTACTAAGTTCCTCGTATGACGAGTAAGCCTATAAAGATAGATGTAAGGAAAGACGATAATAGTGATAATGATATGGATGACGACTATAATGGTAATAGCGATGACGATAACGATGACGATGATGATAGTGATGATAATAGTAAAGATGCTTATGAGCTATTATGTATACGTATCGATGTATGACTATTATGGAACCCCGAGCTTATGAGGCCGGGTAGGATATGTAAATAAGTATGTATATGATTATGTAACGCGCGCACACCTCTGCAGATGGTACGGATAACCCTGACGCCTTGGTAGGGCCAGGTAGATGTAACCCTGAAGCCTTGGTTGGGCCAGGTATGTGTAACCTTGAGCCTTGGTTGGCCAAGTATGTATGAAACACCGATCCTTCATGGTCGGGTATGTTATGTAAATGCTATGTATATGATATGATGATGTATATGATATAGATATGAGAATGAATGCGAATACGATACGATCACGAATAAGAATATGTACATGATATGAATGTGAATAAGGACACGTAAGTGGGTACGGATATGAGTACGGACACGGATATGGATGTATGTACACAAATACGCATTAGAAATGGAAAGTTCCTATGAAAGGCAAGTAAGTGCTTATGACGGTGATATTCCTATCTCCCATCCTATGCTATTTCTTATGATTGTATATTATGCTTCTATGTTGATGTTGATCATGCTTTACATACTCAGTACATTCTCCGTACTGACGTCCTTTTGTTTGTGGACATTGCGTCATGCCCGCAGGTGCACAGGGAGACAGACTTGATCCATAGCTACCTTCTCAGGGACTACATAGCAGAGCTCCACTTCATTCGGAGCTATAGCTTTTGGGTACTTATTCTTTTGTGTACATAATTATGGGCATAGCGGGGTCCTGTCCCGCTTATATGATACTCTCCTTTGAGGCTTGTAGACATGTGTATATGGTTAGGTATGTCTGGCCTAGTCGGCCTATATTTTGTATATCATTTTGTAGCCTTGTCGGTACATATACATTGATGCGCCATATATGCCTATGACGATATAAAGATGTTGTCCAATAGGACTAGTATGATGGGTGAATAGAAATGTATGTTTTATTATGTGGCTCACCTAGATGTAAGTGTAAGTGTAAGCCAAGGGGTGCCCGGGTGGGCTAGCATCGGGTGCTCGTCGCGGCCCCCTTGTCGGGTCGTGACAACTCATTTGGAGGACATTATAAAACTCGTGCAAGGATATATATAGCCATGGAACCATGCCTTATTGAAAGAACGGTTAGCCTTACATACCTCTTCGACTTCTTAATTATCTAGCGTTCACCGTCGAAGCTCGAATAATTTACATTTAGAAGAATTCATACCATGGTTAAACCTTAATGATACTATTAAACTCAAACTAGGATCATTCATGATCTAATGAAAATTGGGCAGCATTTCCCCTATTTCATCAACTTCTACCATTTTACAAAACAACTCCCAACAACCACAATAACATCCATAATACACTCATAATATCATAATCAAGTAATCACACTACATTAGCCTTCAACAATTCATCCTTATGTTCAACTCATGCCAACAACTTCACACCCATTTAGCACATTTTTATATAATACTTCTTCATCACCATTATTACCTCCCATAACATGATTATATCCGTATCATACTAAGAATCATGACTCATTTTAGTTTACTACTCACAAACATCACAAAAACTACATTTAGACTAAATTTTCTACTTTCTTCTTTTACCCAAGTTTTGTTACAACCAAACATTCTCATTAACATGAAATAAGCATGGAAACTAACCTTTTTATCCCATATAAACAAGTTTTGGAGCATCTATCAATTTGTGCAAAAACCCTAGCCACAATGCTCAAGTTTCCTTGAAATCTACCAACCCTAAGAAAACTTCTAACATATGAACACTTGATTTCTTGCTATTTGATCTTTGTAATCTCTTGGGTTTGGGTAAAATATGTTTGGAGAAAGGTTTGGAGCTTTGGAGAGTTTGGATGAATGTGGGAAATGAAATGAAGTGAGGGTCGTCCGTTCTTTATAAAATAAAATGTGACCCGACCCGACTTATACGGCCTACTATACGGGCCATAAAATTTATATAGTCCGTATATTTGGCGTATAATACCACCAGGCTGCACCCCTTTTCTGGAACAAACCTACGGACCATTATACAGTCCGTACAAATGGTCGTATAAGTGGAAAAATCCCGATTTTCATTCTCGTCGACTCGTTTGGCCTCCAATCCTCGAGGAACCTTCTTGACACTTATATAACACTTCATTAACCATACAATAGGCCCTATAGCAACCCCTTCAGAAATTTCTAAATAAACATTAATTCAATTATAGCGGAAACCTTTCCGAACAAGACTTACATTTCGTTCCTTTCAACAACTAAACTTTACATATTCGTATGACTTCGAAATATTATCATATGCACCTTAAGCTATACTTACCTTAATCTCATAAGAGTTCCATAATCACCTTAAGCTCACATTAGCCTATCCACAAGGCAACACAAAATCCAAAATTTCTGAGGTGTAACAGCTCTACAATCAACATTAGCATAATAAGAAGCCAACCAGTCCATGCCCATAATAACATCAAAATCAATCATATCTAACTCGATCAGATCTGCTACGGTATGGCGGTCATAAACTATAACAACACTGTCCCGGTATACTCGCCTAGCTATAACAGGATCACCAACTGGCGTAGACACCTCAAAAGGTTTAATCAACTCGGGCTCTATCCCAAACTTGCCAGCAACAAAGGGCGTAACATATGATAAAGTGGAACGTGGATCAATCAGTGCATAAACATCATGGGAGGAAACTTGTCACGACCCGACAAGGGGCCATGACGGGTACTAGGGGCTAACCACCGAGCACCGCTCATACCATTACCAATCATACACATCAAGCGTTCATTCATTAATCTTATACTCAAATCATAGGAAAACCATTTTTTTCACATTGAAACATAGTTACCATTATATACATAAGCCCTTCGGCTATCAAAATATTTATACATATACGTGGGAAAACAATCGTGACACCATACTACCCACACATGCGTATCTACGAGCCTCTACTATAGTAGTAGACATATGGATGGGACAGGACCCCGTCATGCCTAAAACACACACACACGCACACACACACACACACATATATATATATATACACACACACACACACAAAAGGATAAATCAATGGCACCTCCGGAATAATGGGGTGCTCTCAAAGTCTGCTAGTAGCTAATACGAGTCTGGATCACCTCCCTGTCTACATGTGGGCATGAACACAGCGTGCAAAGAAAACGGACGTCAGTACGAACGTTGTACTGAGTATGTAAGGAATCAACAATAACAATACATCAATGAACTAAGGAAGCATCAAATGAGGAGCAACCTGTGACTGACTATCAATTATAAAAGAAATAATGCATGTTGCCTTACTCCATAATCATCATCTTATCATGTATGCATATATGTATAAGTTGCCCGACCATAGAGGTACGGTGTAATAATCATTAGCCCGCGTCCAGACATCCCGCGTCCGGGTACCATCTCATACCGCCCACTAGTGGTGTCTGCCCACGCCACTTAGACATGGTGTATACGCTGCCCGCCTTAGCGGTGTCTGCCCGGCCATATAGGCCTGGTGTAATATCATCATCATGTACTCGTCATAATGCATGCATAGATTCAAAGACAGCTACTTTATCGGGGTGACATAAGGTCGTGAACCCCTGATTCTATTATGGAGCATTCATAAGCATTCTGCCTCACCTTGAAGGAATTAGCATATAAGGTGAGTGTATACAATGAACAACATCAATGGATCGTAGTTAACATCATTAGCTTTGTAGAAACATCATATTCGAGAACTCTAGAATCATTGGACTTAAGCTCACCATCATCGTGTTCATAATATCTCTTATTTTTAACTCATATGGCTATTCATGAACATAGACTCTTAGTTTTCTGGAATGTAGGAAATTCATGGAGAAGGAGGGAAGATCATGTCATAAGATTCATGCTTTAGAAAGAAGGGACTAGCCTCACATACCTTTTCCTTTAGCTATTCTACCGCTTGATCGTTCTCCTTCAATACTCATGTCTTTACCTTCATGGGAGTTCGTATTAACATTAGCTAAACGATTATAAGAACGTGCTTACTACAGATAGAGAAAATTGGGCAGAATTTCCTTTGTTTATACAACTTTTATCATTTTACATATCAACTCCCAAACATCCATAACAACATTCACAATGTTATAAACAACAATCATCATTCATCTACATAATCCACATTTCACAATTTCACTTCAATTCCTCCATAATCATGGTCATAATTCACTATTGTGTTTTCTCACATATAATGCTTATCCCATATTCTAAATGTAACTTATAGCATACTTACAATCACAACAGATCAATATTCATGATTCACTCCAAACTACTACTCAAAAATGACATTATTCTTACATTCATAACCCATTTTCTATCTCCTTCTACAATTCAAGTCTTTCAACTTCTCAATACTTTAAACAACATGGAATGATCATAAAACTTACCTTTGATAGTGTGGGAATGAGCTTTAAGTGTAAATATTTCACTTGGGCAAAACCCTAGTTCCACTTCCCACGAGATTTCTTGCCTTAGATCAACCCTAGTGAGTTTCTTCCACTTGTTTCTCTTGATTTGATGAATTTGATCCTTAGGTTCACTTGGATTCTTGTAGATGAAGAGTGGAGAGAGTTCTAGAGGGTTCTTGAGGTGTGGAGAGAAAATGAGAAGATGGGAAATGAAAATAATGAACTTGGGTCCCTTATTTAAAAACATAAAATTTTGTCCCGACTAAATTATACGGTCCGTATAAATTTATACGATCCGTATAAGTGACCGTAAATTTATCCCAGCAATAACTCATTCTGTGACCATTATACCGCACATTATACGGTCCGTATAATTTTATACGGTCCATATAAGTGACTGTATAATCCCATCAGTGAGGGACCTTCACTGTGACGATTCTGCGGACCATTATACGGACTGTATAACATTATACGAACCGTATAATCGGCCGTGTAACCCATCTTTTCTCTGATCTTGTTCTCGTCACTTCGTTTGATCTCAAATCCTTATGGAACCTTCTTCGCACTTGTTTAACACTTCATTAACAATCTAAGGGACGTTATAACTCTTCTCCAAAACATCATTAAGCCATCATTCATTCGATACTCATAAATCTTGCCCGACACATAACATATACCTTGCTTTCCTTAACAACTTTCGTCTCCTACCTCAAATGTCTTTGAAATCTCATTTAGAATCATCAATTGCTATTTCTTACTTATTAAAACATCGTATACGTCGTTCCCTTCGTTAGTCTATTCACTGTGCATTAATGGAAAAAATTCTGGGGTGTAACATTCTTCCCCCCCTTTTGGAACATTCGTCCTCGAATGTTAAGCACTCGGGAATTCTACGAATATTTCGACAGAGTTGCCCCTGTAATATAGCACTACCATCCTGTCACAACAACCCATAATAATATTTCCTCACATGGCCACAACACAATAGCAATATAAGTTGGCCACACACGACCCATATGCATAAAAGAAAACATACATACCTCATAATCCCGATGTTTTATCGTGGATCTCTTCTGGGGGCTGAAATAAGTGCTGGTATTTAGATTTCATACTCTCTTCTGCTTCCCAAGTCATTTCTTCTCAGTTGTTATTTCGCCATAAGACATTAACTGAGGCCACTTCCTCATTTCGAAGTCTCCGTACTTGCCTGTCTAATATGGCAATGGGCACTTCTTCATAGACTAGCTTTTCTGTCACTTGAACATCATCTATTGGGACAATCCTTGTAGAATCTCCAACACACTTGCGGAGCATTGAGACATGAAAAACTGGATGGACTGATTCAAGTTCTGGAGGCAAGTCCAATTCATATCCTACTTGACCCACCTTGCGGATAATCTTATAGGGTCCAATGTATCGAGGACTTAACTTTCCTTTCTTACCAAATCTCATCACTCTTTTCATTGGTGACACCTTTAAGAATACCCAATCATCAACTTGAAATTCTAAGTCTCGCCAGTGGCTGTTCGCATAAGATTTTTGGCGACTTTGGGCTATAAATAATCGATCTCGAATCACCTTGACTTTTTCTACTGCTTGTTGAATTAACTCAGGGCATATTAGTTATACTTCTCCTATTTCAAACCATCCAATTGGGGATCTGCACTTCCTTCCATATAGAGCTTCATACGGAGCCATTTGGATACTGGAAAGGTAGCTATTGTTGTATGCAAACTCGATTAGAGGTAAGTGGTCATCCCAACTACCACCAAAATCTAGGTCTGAATGGTAAGTTCGGCTTGCCCATCAGTCTGCAGATAAAATGTCGTGCTAAGCTTTACTTTAAGTACCTAGACCTTCTTGGAAAGATTTCCAGAACTTGACTGTAAATTGCGCTCCTCTATTTGTGATAATGGATATCGGAATACCATGGAGTCGCACAATCTCCTTGAGATACAACCTTGCATAATCTTCTGCTAAGTATGTGGTTCTAACAGGAAGAAAATGAGCTACTTTCATCAATCTATCCACAATCACCCATATAGAATCATACTTGCTTCGGGAACGAGGTAATCCCACAATAAAATCCATATTTATCACTTCCCATTTCCAAGTAGGGATTTCCATTGCCTGCAATAATCCTCCTGGCTTTTGATGTTCGATTTTCACTTGCTAGAAATTTGGACATTGAGCTACAAATTTTGCTATGTCTTTCTTCATGCCATCCCACCAATATATTAACTTGAGATCATGATACATCTTCGTTGCACCTGGGTGAATAGAATATCGAGAATAATGAGCTTCTTCGAGGATTCGATGACGTAATTCTGCAACATTCGGAACACATACCCTACCTCGGTATATAAGAATTCCATCCATAGAAGCTTTAAATAGAGACTTCTCTTTTTCATGAAGTGTGTCTCTATAATGGCTCAACTGAGGATCTTCATAATGACGCTCTTTTACTTCCATATCCAGGGACGAAACTGTGGGATTATTAATACCAATCCCTGCACTACCTGAATCAATTAAACGTACTCCAAGATTAGCTAGTTGGTGGAGCTCATGAATTAATTCGTTCTTTTCCGGAGGAGCTTCACATAGGCTGCTCATCGATCGGCGGCTAAGCGCATCAGCTACTACATTTGACTTTCCGGGGTGGTATAAAATACTCACATCATAATCTTTCAATAATTCAAACCTCTGCCTCTGTCGCAGATTCAACTCCTTCTGTTTGAAAATGTATTGAAGACTCTTGTGATCTGTATAGATATCAACATGCACGCCATACAAGTAATGTCTCCACATCTTTAATGCATGAATAACTGCAGCCAATTCGAGATCATGAGTTGGGTAGTTCTTTTCATGGTTCCGTAATTGTCTTGAGCCATAAGCAATGACTTTACCGTGCTACATTAACACACATCCTAACCCAACATCGAAAGCATCACACTATACAACATATCCATCTGGCCCTTCTAGAGTGTCAAGACTGGGGCTGAGGTTAATCTGTCCTTCAACTCTTGGAAGCTGCGTTCACAAGCATCATTCCACTGAAACTTAGTTGACTTTTGGGTTACTTCGTCAATGGGGCTGAAATAGAGGAAAATCCTTCTACGAACCTTCTATAGTAACCTGCCAATCCCAGAAAACTACGGACTTCTGTGGGCATCGTAGACCTTGGCTGAGTCTTCACATCTTCAATTTTGTGAGTATCACCTCGAATGCCATCATCTGAAATAACATGGCCCAAAAATGTCACAGAATTCAGCGAAAACTCCCACTTTGAAAATTTTGCATACAATTGTCGAGTCCGAAGAATTCCGAGGACAATACGTAAATGGTCTGCATGTTCTAATTCTATGAGAGAGTATACTAGACTATCGTCAATGAATACTATTATGAATAGATCCAAGAGAGGCCTGAATACATTATTCACCAAATTCATGAACATTGCCGGAGCATTAGTTAACCCAAATGACATCACCCGGAATTCATAATGGCCATATCTCGTTCTGAAAGTTGTTTTGGGAATATCTTCTTCTCTAACTCTAACTTGATGATAACCTGACCTCAAGTCTATTTTAGAAAACCACTTGTCACTCTGTAGTTGATCAAATAAATCATCAATTCTCGAAAGAGGATATTTGTTCTTTATCGTCACCTTATTCAACTGTCTATAATCGATACATATATGTAAGGAACCATCTTTATTTCTCACAAATAGGACTGGTGCTCCCCACGGTGATGAACTGGGTCTACTAAACCCCTTCTCAAGCAAATCTTTCAACTGTGCCTTTAGCTCTTTCAATTCTGCCGGAGCCATTCGGTAAGGAAGAACAGAAATAGGCTTGGTGTCCGGCAACACATCAATAGCGAAATCAATCTCTCTTTCCAGAGGAAGGCCTGGAAGTTCATCTGGAAATACATCCGGAAATTCATTCACTACCGGAACGGATTGGAAAGTTGGTGACTTTGCTTCGGTGTCACGAACTCGGACTAAAAGATAAATATAGCCTTTTGCTATCATCTTTCTTGCCTTAAGGTAGGAAATAAACCTACCTCTTGAAGATGTTGTATTACCCTTCTATTCAAGCACGGGCTCTCCCGGAAATTGAAATCGAACTACTTTTATTCGGCAATCCACATTAGAATAACATGAGGCCAGCCAATCCATGCCCATAATCACATCGAAATCTAACATCTCCAGCTCAACTAAATCAGCTTTAGTCTGGCGGTCGCATATCACAATTACACAATTTTTATACACTTCTCTAGCTATCACGGGATCACCAACCAGAGTAGATACCTCAAAAGGTTTTATTGGCTCAGGTTTCACCCCAATACGACCAGCAACATATGGAGTAATATAAGATAGGGTAGAACTCGGATCTATCAATGCATACACATCATGGGAAAATACGGATAATATACCTGTAACCACATCCGGGGAGGACTCAAGATCCTGTCGTCCTGCTAAAGCATACATACAGGGCTGAGTGGCACCTGAAGTAGATGCTCCCCCTCTACCTCTGCCTCGTCCTGCTGGGATCTGGAGAGTCTACCCTACCGGGCGCACTGAAGATGAACCAGCCGCTGATCTTATGGGCTGGACCCCAAATCAACCACTCATCGACGGGCAATCTCGCATCATGTGCCCAACCTGGCCACAGGCATAGCAAGCATCTGAACCTTGGCGACACTGTCCAGAATGTAATCTACAGCACTGGCTGCATCGCGGTACTGGGGATCTCCTCTGGCTATAATCTCCCCCAAACTGAGAATCTGAGGCCCTCGAACTCTGACCCTATCCTGAAGGAAAGGAGCGATCAAATCTCCTACCTGCAAATCGTGGAGGCGCACTAGTCGCCGACTGGCCTGAGTGTCTAGAATATGCCTACCTTGATACCCCTTTATAATCACTACCTGCCCCCATAGATCTGGCCCTCTTTCTTTGCCCTCTATCAATACCACGATCACCCCTATGCGGATGTTGTTGTCCTTCTAAATTCTGGGGATGGGCTTGAATGCGGGAAATATCCATCCCATCTTGCAACGAAGCCGTCAAGCAGTCCTTGAACAAATGTGGCCCTAATCCACTCACGAATCTGTGCACTCTATCCCCCATGTCGGCCACCATAGTCGGGGCATATCTAGCCAATGAATTAAACTGAAGGTTATACTCCCGGGCACTCATATTTTCTTGTTTTAGATTTAAGAACCTATCCACTCTAGCTCGGCGGACCTCGGGTGGAAAATAGTGGCGGATGAAGGCATCTACAAATTCCTGCCAAACGGGAGGAGGCGCGTTCTATTTTCTTGATGATATCCAATTATTGTACCATAATACCGCCACATCTCGGAGTCTATAAGATGCCAACTCCAAAGATTCAGTTTCGGAGGCATGAATAATCTTTAATGTCCCAACATTTTATCAATAAAGCCTTGCGAATCTTTATCCGACTTTGACCCGAAAAACTCCGGAGGATTCAAACTCATGAAATTACGGGCTCTGGTACTAGCTGCCCGATCACTTGGACCCGCATTCTGCCACTGTACCTGGGCGGCAACTAACTGCGTCAATAGATGAATAGCCTCGGTCACTTGTTGACCCGAAGTAGCCGGTGGAGGAACTGGAGGCATAGGAGCTGGAGCTGAAGCCCCTTCTTGTTCTTCAATAATAGGCGGAATGGGAGAAGTATTAGATGGAGCCTCATTATGTGATTCGCCCTCTTCTACATTCATGGGCGGCTGTAGCTTTTCCCTTTCGCGGCATTTCTGAAATCATAGCATACTATTAAGGAGGAGAAAATCTTATAACACATCTCTATCACACAATCTCTTAAGATGAAAGATGGTCATTTTTCTTAAATTCCCTATAGCCTCCTGTTTATTAGTGTGGCGTGCAACACACCATAAACAAGACTCTACTAGAGACGGCCCGTAGACACTTTCTAGGACTGAACTGCTCTGATACCACTTTTGTAACGACCCGACAAGGGGCCATGACGGGTACCCGGGGCTAACCACTGAGCACCGCTCATACCATTACCCATCGTACACATCAAGCGTTCATTCATTAATCTTACACTCAAATCATAGGAAAACCATTTTTTTTTCACATTGAAACATAGTTACCTTTATATACATAAGCCCTTCGGCTATCAAAATATATATACATACACATGCGAAAAAAATCGTGAGACCATACTACCCACACATGCGTATCTACGAGCCTCTACTAGAGTACTAGACATATGGACGGGACAGGACTCCGTCAAGCCTAAAACATATATGTATATATATATATATATATATATATATATATATATATATATATATATACACACACACAAAAGGATAAATCAATGGCACCTCCGGAATAATGGGGTGCTCTCAAAGTCTAACTACTGAGTATGTAAGGCATCAACAATAACAATACATCAATGAAATAAGGAAGCATCAAATGAGGAGCAACCTGTGACTGACTATCAATTATAAAAGAAATAATGCATGCTGCCTTACTCCATAATCATCATCTTATCATGTATGCATATATGTATAAGTTGCCCGAGCATATAGGTACGGTGTAATAATCATTAGCCCGCGTCCAGTCCTCCCGCGTCCGGGGTACCATCTTATACCGCCCACTAGTGGTGTCAGCTCGTGCCACCTAAACATGGTGTATACGCTGCCCGCCTTAGCGGTGTCTGCCCGGCCATATTGGCGCGATGTAATATCATCATCATCATGTACTCGTCATAATGCATGCATAGAACTCAAAGACAGCTATACTTTATCGGGGTGACATAAGGTCGTGAACCCCTGATTCCATTATGGAGCATTCATAAGCATTCTGCCTCACCTTGAAGGAATTAGCATATAAGGTGAGTGTATACAATGAACAACATCAATGGATCGTAGTTAACATCACTAGCTTTGTAGAAACAGCATATTCGTGAACTCTAGAATCTTTGGACTTAAGCTCATCATCATCATGTTCATAATATCTCTTATTTTTAACTTATATGGCTATTCATGAACATAGACTCTTAGTTTTCTGGAATGTAGGAAATTCATAGAGAAGGAGGGAAGATCATGTCATAAGATTCATGCCTTAGAAAGAAGGGACTAGCCTCACATACCTTTTCCTTTAGCTATTCTACCGCTTGATCGTTCTCCTTCAATGCTGATGTCTTTACCTTCAAGGGAGTTCATATTAACATTAGCTAAACGATTATAAGAACGTGTTGACTACAGATAGAGAAAATTGGGCAGCATTTCCTTTGTTTATACAACTTTTATCATTTTACATATCAACTCCCAAACATCCATAACAACATTCACAATGTTATAAACAACAATCATCATTCATCTACATTATCCACATTTCACAATTTCACTTCAATTCCTCCATAATCGTGGTCATAGTTCACTGTTGCGTTTTCTCACATATAATGCTTATCCCATATTCTAAATGTCACTTATAGCATACTTACAATCACAACATATCAATATTCATGATTCACTCCAAACTACTACTCAAAAATGACACTATTATTACATTCATAACCCATTTTCTATCTCCTTCTACAATTCAAGTGTTTCAACCTCTCAATACTTTAAACAACATGGAATGATCATAAAACTTGACTTTGATAGTGTGGGAATGAGCTTTAAGTGTAAATACTTCACTTGAGCAAAACCCTAGTTCCACTTCCCACGAGATTTCTTGCCTTAGATGAACCCTAGTGAGTTTCTTGCACATGTTTCTCTTGAATTGATGAAGTTGATCCTTAGTTTCACTTGGATTCTTGTAGATGAAGAGTGGAGAGAGTTCTAGAGGGTTCTTGAGGTGTGGAGAGAAAATGAGAAGATGGGAAATGAAAATAATGAACTTGGGTCCTTTATTTAAAAACTTAAAATTCTGTCCCGACTAAATTATACGGACAGTTATACGGTCCGTATAAATTTATACGGTCTGTATAAGTGACCGTAAAATTATCCCAGTAACAACTCATTCTGTGACCATTATACCGCACATTATACGGTCAATTTTATATGGTCCGTATAAGTGACCGTATAATCCCATCAGTGAGGGACCTTCACTGTGACGATTCTGCGGACCATTATACGGACCGTATAATCGGCCGTGTAACCCATCTTTTCTCTGATCTTGTTCTCGTCACTTCATTTGATCTCAAATCCTTATGGAACCTTCTTCTCACTTGTTTAACACTTCATTAACAATCTAAGGGACGTTATAACTCTTCTCTAAAACATCATTAAGACATCATTCATTCGATACTCCTAAATCCTGCCCGACACACAACATATACGTTGTTTTCCTTAACAACTTTCGTCTCCTACCTCAAATGTCTTTGAAATCTCATTTAGAATCATCAATTGTTATTTCTTACTTATTAAAACACCGTATACGTCGTGCCCTTCGTTAGTCTATTCACTGTGCATTAACGGAAAAAAAATTCGGGGTGTAACAAAACTGATAATATACTTGTAACAACATCAGGAGACGTCTCGCGATCCTGTCTACCAGCCAATGCATACACGTGGTGCTGAGGACCACTCGAGCTGGATGCTCCACTCCTCCCTCTACCTCGCCCTGCTAGCGTCTGAAAAACTTGCCCTGAAGGGCGCACTGCAGAAGAAGAACCAACCACAAACCCCGTAGGCCGAACCATACATGTATCAACCCCCATCAGGCACTCCCTCATCCTGTGGACTGACTGAACACAAGCATAAAAACCATCTGAGCCCAACCGACACTGACCTGCATGTAACTTGCCACACTGGGTACACCGCGGAAAAGGGGGCCTCATCTGGCCTGAATCCGGTCTGTACTGAGAGCCTGATGCTCTAGAACTCTGGCCCGCTCTGGAATAAGAAGGCCGAACAAAACTCGGACCTGAAAACTGCGGAGGTGCACTCCCTGCCAAATGGAATGGATATCGGGGATACTACGGTCTCTGTGCCCCCCTAGACTCACCCTCGATCTCTAAAGTCCTGGCTCTCTTGCCATGGCCCCGATCACAATCACGATCTGTCCTTCTCTGACGCTTGCGATCTTCCAGATTCTGTGCATATACCTGTATACGTGAGATATCCATGCCTGGCTGTAATGCAGCAATCGTACAAGAATCTATCAAATGTGGCCCTATACCAGCCGCAAAGCGATGAAACTCTATCCTCCATCTCAACCACCATGGCTGGGGCACATCTAGCCAAGGAATCAAAGTACACGACCATGTCGACAACCCGTTGACGATGACTAGTGTCTGCAAATTTTTCTGATTCAGTTCATATCGCGTCGATTCGATTCGTTCAACTTCTAACTCTATAAATTGCCAGGAATATATGTTGGTACCTTTGTACACAGGGTAAGACACTTTCTATCTCCAAAACTCAGACACGAGTCTCAATTCCAAGGGCATACCCGACTAGGAAACCATAGGTTCTACTACTACGAAAGCGAGGGGTGTAACATAATATACCTGGAGCTATACCCTTCCAAAGTTGACCCAAAATTCTGTCCAGAATTCTGCCAACTTTTTTTCAAATTTTCGATAAACTTATTTTCTTCGATTTGCTTGGTCCCAGAATCTTCCGAAACTCTCCATACATGATATTTGTCATTAATTATACTTTATAATGGTCATGTCCTTTGGTTTCAAGGTTGTCCTTCCCGATTACGACTTACGAGATCGTAATTTATCCTTTACTTCATTGTTACGAACTTCCCATGGCTTGTACCTTCCAAAACTTCATGGGACGTCTCCGATACTCCATTAATACGGTGAAGTATGTGGCTGGCATGCTCATGCTCTGAAAATGCGAGGAGTAACACTTACTCTAGGAAGAAAATGGCCTTCTAGAGCTCCAAGTCACCTCCAATATTGCTCTCAACGAATATAGAACTTATGAGAAAGAATAAGGGTTTTATTAAATAAAACCCTACTGGTTTAGTGGCACCACTGCAGCGGTCACGTCACCACTGCAGCGCCACCGCTCTAGCGCTCATATTGACCGCCCCAGCGGCTAAGGAAATTTTGCAGGATCTCCGCTCCAGCGGCACCTTCACCGCCCTAACGGTGCCGCTGCAGTGGTATTGGTGCCACTGTAGTGGACACCAGTAACCGATACACTAGAAACCAGTTTGCTGTTTTCGCTATTTCAACCTCGAAACTCGACTATCATACGGAATCCAAATTATACAAATGAAATATGTAGATATACATAAAAACATGCTACGGACTCACTTGTGGCCTCAGAATTCCCATTGGAGGTCTCGTTGACCGAGTCAATCCCTGATACCTCAAAACTAACTTTCCAACCCAAGTCTTAAAATGCACCCGAGTACGTTGGGAACCGAACCAAATATGCACACAAGTTCTAAAAGACTATCCGGACCCCTCGAAATTGACAGATTTCTGAAAAAGGTTCGTTTACCCAAAAGTCAACTTTGAGTCAACTATTTTTCGCTTTAAGCCCAATTTTCACCAAAGAGTTACCCGTATCAAATCTAACCACCTCGGGAAGCATGTCAAAAGTGAGCTAACCAAGCTTGGGAAAGGGTCAAAAGTGTTGGCGATACAATAACGACCAAACATGTTGTTACACGTACTTTCGTACGTTACAATTCGTCGAGTGTTGATCATCTTAGTATTGGTATGGGGGTTTTTTTTCGAGATTCATGATAGTAACCATGCCTATTCTACGTACGTGAAATTTTAAGGTTTTTATTAGTAGGTGTTGGAGAGGTTAGGAGTTAAACGAATCGGAAAGAATACATTTCGTTGGAAAAATCGCATAAGGTGACAAGTTGACGGTTGCTTGGACAAACCGTCAAAGAACAATGGCTCGTTGTTGCACCACGGTAGAACCACCCTAGGGGCATTTTTGATATGCACTTTGACCATGTAACTCGACGGCTCGTCCAGAAACTCGACGGACCGTCTAGTGAACCGTTGAAGTAAGGCGGTGCCACCCTTGGATCCTATATAATTTTGATCCTTTGATCTTTTTACTCATTGTTTTCAACCCATCTAGACCCTAGAAATCCTCTCCAAACCGTCCCCTTAATATCTACATGATCCTTTGATTAAAACAAAGAAAGAAAGTATAATTCTAGTGATAAAAGTTCTTGGGTTCCTCGTTAGTTCTTAATTTCCTTTCTTGCGGTGGCTTTTGGAGGAAGCTTCGTGGTGGAGTAACATTGTAAGCAAGCTGTCCCACGTGTATTAAGTTAAGATTAAGTCTTTTCCTTCCTTAATTAAGTTATAGGAGTTGTAATCTTATCAAGAAAGCTAGAAATCACTAGTCTCGCGGTTATTGTTGTTGTTGTTGCTGTTGGTACATCCATAGTGGAATATTTTTAGAGCTTTATTGTAGATGAACTTGTCGATTATTGTTATTAAGAGTTGATTTAAGTTGTTAAAAGTGTTCTAGATAATTTGTTAAAGAAAGAATTAAAGAGGCTAGTCGGGAATCGATTCAAGATAGAGTTTGTTATTCATTAGGTGGTTGTTGAGTATTGTTGTTGTTGTTTATTGGTTGTATTATGTCTTGGAGGTTTGAGGGATTAAGAAGACTAGGGGAAATGTTGTCTGTTGCATTCTTGGACAGGGTAGCTTCCGTTTGTCACGACCCAACCCGCCATGGCTGGCACCCACACTAATCCATAGTAGGCGAACCAATACGCCTAACCATCTACTTATTCAAGTCCATTTTTAGTTTAACCAATTCATAACAGTTAAGCACAAGAATAATCAATAAATAGTCATGCCATAAAATAATAATGTAAATGCGGAAGTCCTAACTATTACAACCCCAAAATTCGAAAAGTCACCGTACAAGGACTCTAATGCAAAACATGTCTAAGGAATGTAGACTGTCTGAAATAAATAACTATCAATGTCTGGAATGGAAATAGACATTAGATAAAAAAGATCTTCGGGCGGCCTGGCATGGATAGAAACTCACCATCAGTCTGTCAGCAAACGGCCTCAACGCTAAATATGAGGTCGGGTAGCAGTCTCTGGATCATAATTTGCACTCAAAAGAATGCAGCAAGGTAGTATCAATACAAACACTATGTACCGGTAAATATCATAGGCCGACTAAGATTTGTATTATTCATGAATCGCAAAATCAATAAAATAGACAGACCAGTCAACAACACATAATCAAATAACCCAACAATAAGTCAACCAATGATATTAGAAATCAAGTCACACAATGATGTCAAGAATCAAGTCAACGGAAGCAAACAACGGAAATAAGTCTACCTATAACATTCTCAATACTCAATCACTGACCACTCGTGTACACACATGCTAATTGATGTCATTGCCCAATAGTCATGACCTGCAGGGGAACCATGATGTCCATGTACCACTCGTTCCGGATTCACTCCTCAGACCCGAGCTCACAACTAGGCCACATCCTCACCCCTGGTCAAATGTGCCTGTTCATATCTAGGTCTCATCCTCACCCCCGGTCAAATGAGCCTTTTCATATATATACATATTTATTGCCACATTGTTTTTAATAATCGATTTATCATTTTGTACCTCAATTTCACCAAGAAGATCATATTAACTCCTCACCACAACATCATCAACCTCTAGGTCCCACCGTATCGAATAGTGGCACTAAGCCCACATAGTCACTCAATCAATAGCAAATAAGAATTTCAACTACTCACATTATGCTTGAAGACTAGACATGCTTTCTCCTATCAATTTTACAACGCATACAATATACTAATCAAAGTCTAACTCAAGTAGACCGTAACCTATCTCAACTGTGGAGCTGGAACAATACAGATCACTCCGCTATAGCCTTTCCCTTCCGTAAAGCCTCGGAATGCTTAAGATCTAGCAATTAAGATGCTAAATAAGTCACAATCACTCTAGTCAACAGTATCAATCCAAAGAACACCCTTCCCTTTTACCCCATTCTAATGGGTAAATGATTACTAGTTGTAAATCATCCTAACATTGGTCTTAGCAACCACAAATTATCAATTTATCAGATTATTCAATCAAGTTATCACTTACAAGCAGTTTCTATGGTCAAGCTACCATTTTTATTAAACCCTAAGTCTCAATTCACTTAGTTCATGCCTCTAAAGGTTCGATTCTTGATTAGAAAGTGATAACCCAAGCCATTAGATGATAAACACACAATAACAATCATAACCCACCAACTATTGAAAGTCTATTAAGTTCTAGGGTTACTATTCCTAATTCACCATTGTAGACCCACAAAAGGGATGATAATCATAGAGACGAGAGCGTAAATATAGAAGGAATGGTTGAGACTTACCTCACAAGGATATTCTTGCCCTAACTTAGAATTTTGCCCAAGGTGCTTGTTGGGAACTGTTTTGGAGTTTTATCAATAAAAAATTACGAACTAAGTGTTTAAAACACAGCTACTGTTTTTCGTCGACCGCTGCAGCGGTCGTTCTACCGCTCCGGCGGTCCCACTATAGCAGGCAAGTACCCGCCGTAGAGAACTACACCAAAACCGTCCCTCAACTGTGGGGAGCCTGGCCCCGCTGCAGCGGCCCCGCTATAGCGGTCCAGTGCCCGCCATAGCGGACATCCCATTTCCCAATTGACCGCGGCGGCGATATGACCGCCGCTATAACAGTCCCACCGCAGTGGTATTTCGCCACTACAGCAGCCTTACAAACAAAAACAAAACATGCACATTAATGTAAAACTACCATACGGGCCGTGGCCTCAGAATCCCCAACAGAGGTCTAATTTCCTATGTCACCCCCCAATGGACTCAATAACATCAAACAATAATCACAAACAAACCAATTTCCCAACTCTTAAGCTTCTACATTTGAGTTTCTATTAGGTCATTCTACCATTGGAAGGGTTCTATTTGGTAGGGTGATTCTAGATTTCCCATAATGACTGGGAGGGTCATTACACCGTTATACGCTTAAAAAGTCATTTGTACATTAACGATAGTGTTATTCTTATATTCGAATAGGTTAAAAGGAAACCGAGGCAAGCTTGTATCTAGTTGAGCAACGACAGGTATATAAAGTCTATCCCTTTTCCTTCTTTTAGCATATCCTTAATGTAAATGAAGCATAGTGAACGTCTTGCTCACGATTCCCTTCATGATAGCTGAGAATGTCCTTGATTCTTATTCACTTCTTGACAATAGAACTTTTAAAAGTATGGTACAGTTATTCCTCATATCTATGGTACAGTTATTCCTCATATCCCATGTACTCCGGATGAGTTGTTGGTATACTTCGTGATAGTGTAATGTATATGACGATAGTGGAACACATAGCTACCTTATATTATTCCAGTAACCCAGACACTTTCTTTTAATAAGAGGATGAAGCTAATGAGATGAATATGGATAGTAGACTTCCTGACAAGGTGTAGTTTTTTAAATGTTTAAGTTACACTTCCCAGGGAACTCTTATGTACTTATTAGTTACTCGATATTGGGAGAACTAATGGTAATTGTAGTGCTACTTGTGTGAATTGAAATATGGATCGGGTTGCACATTCCGCAACACATGCATTGAATATGGATCGGGTTGCACATTCTGCAACACATGCATTGCATATGGATCGGGTTGCACGTTCTGTAACACATGCATTGCACATGGATCGGGTTGCACATTTCGCAACACATGCATTGCGTATGGATCGGGTTGCGCGCCGCAACACATGTATTGATACTTGGGTCGGGCTACACGCCGCAACATAAGTTTGGATAGCCCTATATTAGTAAGCTAATCAATGCCACGTTATTCTACATAGATCTACATAAGGTTACGAGAGTATAAAGAGGTACATGAGTATATGTGTTAAGACTTATATTAATAGGTCAGGAGTGTTAGGTTACACTCTCACCTTTCCTCTTTACAATATACGGTTGTTGTATTATATTTCTCCCTTACATACACAGTACATTCTTTGTACTGACCGCCCCTTTTCCTGGGGGCATTGTGTTTCATGCCACGCAGGTTTAGATAGACTAGGTGAGGACCATCCACAATAAACTGCCTTCAGAGTATAGTGTTTGGTTGGTGAGCTCCATCTCTTCCTAGAGCATTGCCAAGTCAGGGTTGTATATTATATTTTGTATTAGGGGTATATCAGGGGTCCTGTCCCGATTTACATACTTTGGTTATGTCCTTAGAGGCCTTTGCAGACAGATCCTGTGTACAATCTAGTTATGCCTTGTCAGTTGTGATGTTGGCCTCGTAGGAGTATAGTGTTTGGTTGGTGAGCTCCATCTCTTCCTGGAGCATTGCCAAGTCAGGGTTGTATATTATATTTTGTATTAGGGGTATATCGGGGGTCCTGCCCCGATTTACATACTTTGGTTATGTCCTTAGAGGCCTTTGCAGACAGATCTTGTGTACAATCTAGTTGTGTCTTGTCAGTTGTGATGTTGGCCTCGTAGGCCCATATATATATATATATATATATATATATACATATGTATACATATGTATACATGTATATGTATATATACATACATGTATATATATAAGGGACATAGGTGTTATGAGTTGTTATTACAGAGACGTAGGTGGCCAAGTCTTTATTTATGCATGATGTCATATTTACAGGTTGGCCTCGTTGGCCTTACTTATCTTTCTGGACATAGATGATGCGAGTTACAATTTGGTTCGCTCGGCCCTAACCATGTGTCGGTGCCAATCATACCTCACCAAGGTTGGGGTGTGACAGGGATAAGTTATTTGTGATAAAGGGTGGAATAACAATTCGAAGATTAGTTATCCCAGGATAAAATAATGAAAATGATAAAATAGCCCTGAGGTCCCTCAAATCATTTTTTCTACTAAATAAGATAGAGGATACTTTTGTAAACAAATAACTTTTTCTTGAAAATTTTGTAATGCATGTTACTTTTATAACGACAAACCAAACGATCAATAAAAAATAATACCAAGACTAATCCCAAAGTAACTTTATCTTTCAAGCCAAACGACCCCTAAGTAAGGTGTATCAAGGGCTAATTAATTAAGGGTGACAAAAAAGTCTGAAAATTGAGTTGGGGTAACTCTAGTTTTTTTTATTGAGTAGGGGTGATAAAATTTGGATTAGTGATTAGGGAGTTTTGAACTTGCCCCAAAGTTATATTTTTAACACTTTGACCCCAAGCTTTATTTTTTACACTTTGCCACCAAGTTTTGTTTTTAACACTTTGACCCAACCCATATAAACCCTAAAATACCCAAATTGAAAAGAAAAACAATGCGCCAAAGGTTCCTGGTCAGTTCCCCCCCAGCGCCGTTTTCACCGTTTTTGCCTCTTCTTCTTCTTGCTTCTTATTATTCTGCTGCTTTCTTCTTCTTCGTCGTCGTCCATTGTTCTTCTTTCTTCTTCTTCTTCTTCGTCTGCCATTGTTGCTCAAGAAAGAAAAAAATGAGACCACTCGATTTTGCAATTTTTTGATTGGATTTTGCTCGTGTACCATTGGGAATTACTTCATAAGTGTTTTCCGCTCATTCCATTGCTCTACTTTCTTCTTCTTTGTTCGCCATTGTTACTCAAGAAAGAAAAAAATGAGACCACCCGATTTTGTAATTTTTTAACTGGATTTCATTCGTGTAGCACTGGGAGTTACTTCGTAAGTGTTTTCCGTTCATTTGGTAAGTAAAACAATGTTGTTTTATTTCAATGTTTCATCAGGGTATAAATCTACTGATTTTCCAACAACTTACAGTAGATGTTGTAGTTATTGCAACAGATAATGTGGTTGTTGCAACTTCTACAACAAATTATGTAGTTGCTGTAATTGTTGCAACCGTTGCTAAATACGTTCTATAAATAACCTGCAACAGCTGAGTGAGTTGTTGCAACAGGTAGTCCACTTGTTACAACAACTCAATGATCTGTTGGAGTCAGCTTCAGTTTTTGTCTGAAACAGAACCCAAAAAACTGAAGTTGCTTGCAACAGATTATTTACTTGCTGCAACAAGTGGACTATTTGTTGCAACAGGTAATACACTTGTTGCAACAACTCACTAATCTGTTGGACATCTTCAACAGTCTGAAACAGAACCCAAAAAACTGAAGCTGCTTCCAACAGATTATTGACTTGCTGCAACAAGTGGACTACATGTTGTAACAGGTCATACACCTGTTGCAACAACTCACTAATCTATTGGACATCTTTAACAGTCTGAAACAATACCCAAAAAACTGAAGTTGACTCCAACAGATTAGTGACTTGTTGCAATAGGTGGTACCTGTTGCAACAAGTAGTCCACTTGTTCCAACAAATCAGTAATCTGTTGGAACAACTACTATAGCTATTTCATTTTGTTATAGTTTGGTATGTACTCTCATGACCAATTTTTTGTTAAACAAAATATCTTCAGGTACCTCGAACACCACTAATGGGGGACTCAATAACAATAGGGGCTAATTGCCATGGTGAATGGATCGAGAAGAACAATCGATATATTTGGCGATGAAAGGGTAGTGACATGTTAGAGATGATAGCGATGACTGTCCAAAAAGATGTTGTGTTTGATGATTTTGTGAACCTAATCATCACCTATTGTGAATTAACTTGTGAACCAAAAGATCTTGCCATCACTTACATGCACAGCTCTTTTGAAATTCAGAGGGTCTTGCCATTTAAGATAACTGATCAGGTTCGTTTGCGTGCTTATTTGAATGATGTAGCTAGGCCCATTTTAAGGGTATACGTTATTGGAAGCCCGATAGAGAACCATAATTTATCTCAAGACCAACAAGATGTGTTAAATAATAAATTGGATGGAGTGGATGTGGATGTCCCAGATAATAGAAGTGGGGATGACCAGATTCCTATACCCGAAGTTGCGAGCAATACAGTGGGCACTACACAATCAACACAGTCTAGCCATGTTCAAGATCATGAAATAGGTTTTTATGAAGGAATGTCATTCAAGAACAAGGAAGCACTAGCAACTTCGTTGAAACTTGCTTGCTTGAAGAAAAATTTTAGAATCAAGATGGTGATTAATTCGCATACTGTGTATTGCTTCAGATGTGTACATCCAGAGTGCAAGTGGTGGCTGAGGGCGGTGAAGCTTTTAAGTTCTGACAGATTTTATATCAGAACCTACATAAAGCATCACACATGTGGTTCTGAGCACATTACAAGCCATAATCCACACGCTACAGCGAAAGTCATTGGCAAATACTTCAAAGATAGGTTTCTTGACGGTAAAGGGCCCATCTACAAAAGATATGAGTCACTCAATCCGTACAGAATTGGGTTGTAAGGTAAGTTATTGGAAGGTCTGGAAGGGCATGGAGATTGCAAAGGCTTTGACAAGGGGGACACATGAGCACGAGTATGCGGTGCTTGATGTGTATCATTATATGCTTCCTTCTACAGATCCAGGAAGTAAGACGGCATTGAAGGTTGATGAAAATGGGGAGTTCAAGTACTTTTTTGCAGCCTATAAGGCTTGGATACTTGGTTTTGCGCAAATGAAAAAAGTCATAGCTGTCAATGGGACATTCTTGAGGAGCAAGTACGAAGGAGTGTTGTTGTCAGCTGCCGCACAAAATGCGGAGAATTATATTTTTCTGGTGGCATTTTGTGTAGTGGACAAGGAGTGTGATGCTTCGTACAAATATTTTTTTGAATAAATGAGAAGCTTTGTAGAGGATACCCTTGATTTGTGCATAATTTTCGATAGACATCCAAGTATCAAAAAGGCAGTTTCAATTGTCTTCCCTACATCTCATTATGGTTTTTACATGAGGCACCTTGGGGAAAATCTGAGAACCATCTTTCACAATGGGGAGGTCGTATCTTAATTTTGTAAAGCAGCAAAGGCGTACAATATTGATGTCTTCAATGACCATTTTAATCAAATCATAGATATGGTTCCTGAGGCCGCCGGACATCTTGAACGTGCTGGATTTCACAGATGGAGCAGGGCATTCTGCCCCGGAAATATGTATTTGCACATATCTGTTTCCAACAAGTAACACATCTGCTGTAACTAATGTTACTTGTTGCAACAGATATTCTACTTGTTGTGGTTTTTCCAACAGCTGAGCCACTTGTTCCAACACTAATATGTTTGTTTTCTCAGGTATAATTTTATGACGACAAACGCTGCTGAGTCGGTGAACTCAATATTCAATGTTGAAAGAGAATTTCCCATTACTGCTCTATTTGATTCCATAAACAGGAGGTTTGTTGAGAAATTTCATGAGAGGCGTATGGAGTTCATCGACTCACCAACCATCTTTGTTCCCTCAACGGAAAAAAAATATCAAAATTTGTCAACTTGGGGAATAAGTTATTGGCCCATCAAATTGTCAACTACAAGTTCAGCGTCATTGGTCATGGTTTAATTGCAACAGTCGATCTGCAAAGAAGATCTTGTACTTGTAGAGTTTTTGACCTGGACAAAATACCTTGTCCACATGCTATGGCAGCGCTTCGAGTCCAATATGGTAAAGACTTTGGAAGGCGGATTTATGATTACTCATCTCCATATTATAAGGTGGAGAATGACATAATTGCATACTGTGAGAAAATGAATCTCGTGCCTTCTGAAGAATCTTGGGAAGTTCCTATGGAGATTTTAGAGAGAGAAATACCTCTTCCACATGTTGATCCGAGCAAACCGGCAAGAAGACGGACAAAGAGGAGGCGTGGAATTGGGGAATCATTTCCAACGAGGAAAAATAAATGTTCCATATGCAAAACAGCTGGCCATAAAAAAAACTACATGCCCAAACCGAATTGGTCCACAGTTGTTAATCTTGCAATGTCTTGTAATAATAATTACTATTGTTGGTGTTTGTGAAATTGAATTTTATGACATTTTTATGCTGTTCTTTCTTATAATGGAAAATTCTGTTGTTTGTGTTTGTGAACTTGGTTTATATGTTGATCTTACTCAAATCACCAATGTATGTTCTGTGGTTTTGCAATTTCTGAACAGTTTGCAACAAGTAATAATTATGTTGCAACAACTCTGTAAGTACTATAACTTGTTGGGATTTTCCCAACTGTAATCGGACTTGTTGCAACAGCTCTGTAACTTTTTGGGATTTTTCCAACCAGTAATCGAACTTGTTGCAGCAACTAAGTTGCTTAACTTGGTTTTCCAACAAGTGACACGACTTGTTATAACAAGTTATTTGGTGTTTTGAGTTTTTACAACAAATGGAATGAGTTGTTGTAGAAACTCCATTACTTGTTGTGTTTTATCCAACAAGTGATATGACTTGTTCAACAGCTATGTTACCTGCTGCAACAGATTATGCAATTGCTGCAACAGATACTTCAATTGTTGCAACAGATACTGCAATTGCTGCAACAACTATAATATGAGTCACATATATTTAGTGATCAACAAAGGGAATCAATGATACTTATTGTTCAACAAAGGGATTCAATGATATTTAGTGATCAATATATTTATCTACTAACATCCTTAATGGATTAGACTTAATTTCATTAATTAGATGGGTAATTCTAAGTTTATTCTTCGTAAATCGAGCGATCGTTGGAGTTATTTGATGAGAACTACTTGATTCACCCATATTTAGTGATAAACAAAGGAAACCAATGTATTTATTGTTCAGTATATGTACCTAATCAATTTGATGGTATTCTGAGTCAGGACATATGATCAACTAAGTGTATTATTCCCAAATCGAGTGATCGTTGGAGTTATTTGATGAGAACTACTTGATTCACCCATATTTAGTGATAAACAAAGGAAACCAATGATATCTATTGTTCAGTATATGTACCTAATCAATTTGATGGTATTCTGAGTCAGGACATATGATCAACTAAGTGTATTCTTCCCAAATCTAGTGATCTTTGGAGTAATTTGATGAGAACTACTGGATTCACCCATATTTAGTGATAAACAAAGGACACCGATGATATTTATTATTCAGTATATGTACCTAATCAATTTAATGGTATTCTGAGTCAGGACATATGACCAACTAAGTGTAATTTTTCCAAATCAAGTAATCATTGGAGTAATTTGACGAGAACTACTTGATTCACTCATATTTAGCGATCTATATATATACACATTTACAACATCTAGGTATGATTTCGTAACAACTAAATAACTTGTTTAAACAGCTGAGCCATTTGTTGCAACAGATAAGCAACTTGTTGCAACAACTGGCCCATCTGTTGCAACATATTATAAACTTGTTGCAACAGATTATCAACTTGTTGCAACTTCTTCAATAACTATTAGATTTGTTGCAATAACTGACCCATCTGTTGCAACAGAGTATAAACTTGTTGCAACAGATTATCAACTTGTTGCAACTTCTTCAATAGATTATCAATTTGTTACAACGACTGACCCATCTGTTGCAGCAGATTATAAACTTGTTGCAACAGATTATCAACTTGTTGTAACTTCTTCAACAGCTGTTAGGTTTGTTGAAACAACTGAACCATCTGTTGCAACAGATTAGAAACTTGTTGCAACAGATTATCAACTTGTTGCAACTTCTTCAATAACTGTTAGATTTTGTGACTTGTTTGAAACTACTGAACATAATGTCCTGCAACAGCTGTTTGTTTTTACCAACAGATTAAGTATCTGTTGTAACAGAATTGTGACTTGTTTGAAACTACAGAAACAACTTAAAGACTTGCTGAAAATGTCTTAGAAAGGTACTGAACACCTAATATATACTTAGATTATATAATGTCATCAACATCCACCATAATTGTCCAATGACATAAATTAGAAAGCTTCAATAAATTGTTCAACAAGCCACATTTGGGCTCCAAAAAACACAAATTAAATAAATTGTTTATCAGCCCATCTTAGGGCTCCAATACCTTTTTAATCACACCTAAGGCCCATCTCCATTGCATCCTCCCCACAGAGTTGTCGTTGATTAGACTTTCGGGTTTTGTCACAGTTGTGCCGGTAAGCAAAGCCTCTATAAAAGCAAGTGACTACGAACCACATGCCCTACTAGTGTCATTGCGGGGGAGATTTTTGCTCCTATAGAATTCCCACGGTTCATTGAGTAACTTTGCAGGCAAGTGTGCGAACATGCCACTCTGTTTCAGTAACTTGGGCCACAATTCCAATACGGGCTGCATGTAACAAAAGAAAGCATCATCTGGGTAGACAGGAACGTTGCAGTCATAAACATTTATCACTCCCTCTTCAATCTTGAACTCAAGAGTAACAAAATGTGTGACATCAATATTCATCACTATTAAAATCCTCTTTGCACCAGCCCATGAGCAGCCACCCGGGTAGGATCTAATACCTCTACAATAATTGACCACTTCATCATCCCACCGAAATTCAGCAAGTCTAACCTCCAAAGGCATGACATGCGGAACTGTACTCTCATTTGTCAAATCTGTGTACCTCTTGAGAATGTTATTGTAAAAGTTGAGGTCCAGGATTATGTCAGTAGAATCATCGTACTCAGGGAAATTGATTGGCCTCATACGCATTAGAAGCAGGACTTCATCTACATGCTAAAGTAAAAGCAGTAAAACAGTTAGTTACTTGTTGAAGTAACTTATTGCAATAAAATAAAGGACTTGTTGCAACAACTCCTCAACCTTTCTAACCAAATTATCTCTTTTCTCCTTACAAGTGGTGCATTCACAAGCACATGTGGGCACCTTAGAGAAACATCACCAAATCTTCTACCACTCAATCCACCACTACTAAAATTACCACCGAATCCTCCAACACCACTAAATCTAGCAACTGGAATAAATCCACCAAAATCAACATCATCATCTTTTAATTTTTCCCAGCAATACTTGCTGGGATATCATCACCAACACCAACAACACCACCACCACCAACAACATCAACAGGTTGAACAACACCACCACCAATATCACCACCAGTAACACCACCACCAATAGCATCAACAACAACAGCACCACCAGCAACAAGACCACCACCACCAGCAATAACACCATCAACCCCAGTTGATTCCCTTGTGATGGCTGTCACTCCAGCCAATTCCCATTTGAACCCATCAATCAATCTGTCAGGCACAGATTCTATGGGCACAGTGGTGACAAGGCATGGCATCTCCAACTCTCTTATTGTCGGGACAAGTCATGGGTGCACAACCTACAACAAGAAAGTAGATATATCAAAAATTTGCTAAATCATGAAAAGAAAAACCTATTTAAAAGAAGTTCTCAGCTCAGAGGTTGTTGCAACATTGTCCAACAAATGGGTAACTTGTTGCAGCTGGTTACTCATCTGTTGGATATTGTCCAACAGATTATTGTCCGTGTTGTAAAAACTTACTGTAATAGATTCAGAAGTTATCAAATTAGCAAATAAAGTGATTTGTTGCAACAGGTATGATACTTGTTGGACATTTTCCAACAGATGATTAACTTGTTACAACAGGTTACTCATCTTTTGGACATTGTCTAACAGGCTGATGGGTAACCTGTTGCAGCAGGTTACTCATCTGTTGGATATTATCCAACAGATTAGTACCTTGTTGCACCAGATTATTGTACCTATTGTAAAAACTTACTGTAACAGATTCAGAAGTTATCAGATTAGCAAATAAAGTGATCTGTTGCAACAGGTGTGATACTTGTTGGACATTTTCCAACAGATGGGTAACTTGTTGCAACAGGTTTCTCATCTGTTGTAAAAAACTAGCTGCATGTTATAACCGATTCATTTGTTGGAAATTTTCCAACAGATGGGTAACTTGTTGCAACAGGTTTCTCATATATTGGACATTTTCCAATAGATGGGTAATTTGTTGCATCAGGTTACTCATCTATTGTAAAAGACTAGTTGCATGTTATAACAGATTCATTTGTTGGGTAACTTGTTTCAACAGGTTAATGTCCAACAGATTCATAACTTGTTGCAACAGATGCATGTTTTGTTGCAGCAGATTACAAAAGTTATTGCAACAACTAGTTATCTGTTGTAAAATATTTAAGCTTATAGAAGTTAAGTTTATTCTATCTGAATGTGTTCTAATGCTTACAGCTTTCTTAGGGGGGTTGAAAAGGTCAACACTCAATTTTGTGTTGCTCCTGGCAGTCAGCCATCTGAGAATTCTTGGAAAAGTAACTTCTTCGGAGTATTCCTTGACTTGATGCCGGAGGTGAGGAATGGCTTCAAATGCCCAAGCCTAGAAAAGAAGATGCCATCAAAAATCAAAATAGTAATTGAAATACAAAAAAAAAAAAAAAAAAAAAAAAAAGATAAAACATTGAAGAAAGTTTACCATGAAAGCCCAAGGGAAGCCATATAGGTTTACCGTCTTCCCCGTTGGCTTCAATTCTCTCAACAAATATTCAACAATCAACCTAAAGCTTACAAGACCCTAGGAATAGTTGTTGAAGGCATCATAGGCCTCAGCAAGTTTAATCAATCCAAGCGGTATGTTGTTGTTTATGTCTCTTTCCCAAAGAGCACAGTGCACAAACCAAACTAACCCAGTGCCTCCTTGTGCTTTTTGGAGAAAGTTTTGATCTCTAAATCTTCCAAGAATTTCTTCTCTTTATAGCTCTTTCCCACTAAGTCTACCTAAGAGACATCATTCTTAGCGTTGGAACCCTTTGCTTTCTTGGCTGGCTTAGTTAATACAACAGTAGGAAGAGGCTCACAAGAATGACATCTCAATCCGGTAACTATGGCAAACTCCTTCATGCCAAAGCAAACAGGCATGCCACAATAATTAATCCAAACCTCATCCTTTCTATCACAAATAATCCTACGCTTCAAAAGCCCAGACACCATTGTCATTTGAAACCGCGCACCGGTTTCTTCAAGAAAATTTAAATAGAGCCCAAAGCAGCTAGCCCTAAAGAACTTCTCCAACCCCTGCTGCCGTAGAATGCCCCTAAATTTGTCAAAGCCCTTGCCCATGTTGATTTGACCACAATATCACCGGACAAATCAATATTTTCATTCAGCAGCATCCTCATGCCGTACTTTTCAATGCTGAAACTCTTGACGACCTCGTCAATGGAAGGTCTATTAGGATCTGTGGCAATACTAGAAGACTCAAGAATATTGGCATCCATATTATGCTTCCTCTTTTTTCTTAACTAGGACAAGGTCGTCGACATGTGATCTGTAGTTTCTTCTTCGTCTTCTTCATTACCTTTTTCAGTTTCTTCACCTTCTTCACCTCCTTCATCTCATTCTTCATCTCCTTCATCATTTTCTTCATCTCCTTCAGTAGATTTTTCACTTTCTTCTCTAGTTTCTTCATCTTTGCCTACTTCATCATCTCCTTCATCTACTTCGTTTTCTTTATCTTTTTGTTGTTCTTTATTTTGTTCATTTTTATCTCTTTCTTCTTCATGCCCAACGGAAACTTCTACCTGAGAGGTTTCGTCGGTTTCCTCTCTTTCTGAAGCCCCAGTTTCACTAACTCTTTCATCTACATTTGTTGATTCACAAATAGCACTCACAAGTTCATCTAATGGTGTTTGCACCTTGACTCTTTTACTTTCTCCCTCAGTTGGTTTCTCTCATTTTCTTTTAACAGGAGCCATTTTATCTACACACAAGAGATAAAAAATCAGTTTTAATTGATCAGTGCAACATTTAAAGTAAAAAGAGAAAAGGAATCTGTTGCAACAAGTAATCAGTTGTTGCAACAACTTCATCTTTTGTTGCAATTCTTAATCTGTTGCAACAAAATATGAAGTTGTTGCAACAACTGATTACTTGTTGCAACAACTTATTACTTGTTGCAGTAGATTCTACACTATTGGAAATAAAAAAACAGTAGCAACACCTTAGCAACTATTTTGATTTTTTACAACAGCTTGTTAATATGCTGCAACAATTGCTTCAGTTGCTGCAAAAACCTAAGTAATTGTTTTGATTTTATCCAACAACTGTTGGATAAAATCAAAACTTTTCCAAAACCATACCATAACAGCAACAACAACAACAAAAACATCTAATTTTAACTACAAAACATTTATATTTCACTATAAACACACAACCATCACAAATCTCACTCACAACTTAAACAAAATACACCAAATGTGGTTTTTTAATCATGCAACCTCAGTAGATGTTTGCAACTGTCAAACAAGTGCTAAATTTGCTACAACAGGTAATCTCAGTTGTTGGAAAACATCAACAAAATTGCAAGCCTTTTTTTCGAACTCACAAACCCCAACAAGTGCAACAAATTCCCCAAACTATATAATTTCACAACCACAACCACTATTTACAAACTCACAAACCCTAACAAGTGCAACAAATACCCCAAACTACAACTTCTCAAAAACAGAACAACAAAACAAACAACATTCAAGACAAATCCATGTTCTTCTTTATCTTCTCTAACCAAAATTATCATTTTCACACTTTGATTTCAAAACCCTAACTTTTGAACGAAGTGAAAGAAAAACTTTACCTGAGAATGAATAGAGAAGCAATAGCAATGGAGAGAGAGAAACGAGCAGTAGCGACGAGGAAGAACAAATCTCTTGATTTTGAAGAGGAGAAATGAGATGAAGGTAGTGGCGCCGGTAGGGGTGGTGGTTTTGCCACCTAGAGGAAGAACTGATTTTTTTTTTGAAATAATGAAGTTGGGGGCGTAGGGGTTGGTTGGAAGATATTGTATAATGTGTGTGGGCTTTTGTGTATTTTGTAAAAGATTAATAAAATTTAAAAATTATAATTTAATCCCATTTTAATTTAATCACATTTTAAAGATAACTTTTTTTGTCACTTTAGTTTATTTTTTCTGTATCAAATTATCCCAAAGTTATCTTTCACGCCAATCCAACCAGTGGCTTCTTCTTCACCAAGGCAAAATTCCAAATTCCAAAAGCAGAAACAAACTGAAAAACCTCCATGGGAACATCTTGATTAGGAAGAAGAAGAAATTGTATAGTCAATGGCAGCCATTTCAACATGCTTCTTCTTCACAGTGAGACCCACCAACACTCAATCCATTGTATTCTCTCGAAAATCGTTTGTCCTAAAACCTTCACGAATACACTCTCAGGGTTTGAGGTATAGGAGTAAGAGGAGGAGTTCAGTTAATTTTGTTAGGGCGAGTGGTCTTGTGGAGAGCGATAACGTGCCTTCTGATGTAAGGAAGAGGGCTATGGAAGCTGTTGATGCATTGGGGAAAAGGGTTACAGTTGGAGATGTTGCCAGTAAAGCTGGCCTTCAGTTGACTCAAGCTCAGAAAGCTTTGCAAGCTCTTGCTTCTGATACTAATGGCTTCTTAGAGGTTAGTATTCCATTGCTCCAGTAGTTTATTGTCCTTAAATTTCTGTTACTATCTTCGATTTCTGTTACTATCTTGTACTCCCGATTATTGGAGTTTTTGTTGTTGTTACTGTTCAGAATGCTTTGTCATGCATTCCATCGGATTCTACCATAGCTTCTTCATTTCCTTTTCCGAACTGGTTTGAACTGTGTTTCCTCGAGCCAAGGGTCTATCGGAAACAACCTCTCTACCTCCAAGGTAGAGGTAAGGTCTGCGTACACTCTACCCATTCCCGGACCCCACTTTGTGGGATTATAGTGGCTATGTTGTTGTTGTGTTGTTAAATCAATTACTTGGTTTGTGAAAAATTATTGGCTTTTTGTCAATTCATTTGTTTCCATGTAATTATATCATGTTATGCAAAGTGACAACTACTTCAATTGCTTCCTTTTCCACTATCTGTCCCTTGAGTTCTCTCTTTTTTTTTTTTTTTATCTTTTTCTTGGTAAGGTAATTTTTTGTAAATGTATAAGCATCAAGATAATGCTGGTAGGATTGTTTAGCCTGACTACATGTTGAAAATTGCTTTCTCTCTCCTCTGATCTCCAACTCTCCAACGGTAACATCTCCTCTCTCCCTCCCTCCTCCCACCCCACCCGTCACCCCGTCAGGCGACCAGACCGCACCACTGCCCTGGTAACTCCGGCGACCAGGTAACGCCGACCACTTTTCCGGCCAGATCTATTTTTTTCTCTCTTTCCTTTTCTTCTTCTCCTCTTCTTCTTCTCTTCTCCTTTTCCCCTTTTTTAGCTGCTCCTGGCGCTGCCAGAACACAGCTGCGTCATCGCCGAAGACTTTTTCCGGCACCATTTTCCGGCTAGCCCTCTCTTTCTCTCCTTTTTTTTCTTTTTCTTTTTCTTTTCTTGCCCCCCTCTTCTCTGCTACTGTTTCAGGTCTCTGTGAGAATAATTCCGGCAGTGAACAGTGAACAGTACTCGGACGTTGAACAGAGTTTTCCGGCGGCGATCAGGTTCATTTCAACTGGAGTTGGTACCTCCGGTTTCCATATCCATTATTTGTCCATACACTTGTAGTTACATTTTTTGCTAACTTTAGACTTTTGAATAGTTTATTAGTTCATACTCATTTTCGTGGCTTTGCTTAGTGATGGTAGACTAGGGTCATGTTCTCGTTCGGGGACGGGGCGAGAGTTAGGAGGGGTAAGTGGGTTAAAGGAGCGTCTAGGTTGAGAGTAGGATCTTGGAACATTGGAACGTTAACGGGGAAGTCCATAGAGCTAGGTAAGATTCTTAAGAAGAGGAAGATTAATATAGCTTGTATGCAAGAGACCAAATGGGTAGGTCCTAAAGCTAAGGAGGTAGACGGGTATAAGCTGTGGTTTTCTGGTAGGTCGAAGTATAGAAATGGGGTGGGCATTTTAGTAGATAGTGAATTAAGGGATCAGGTGGTAGAGGTTAGGAGAGTCACTGATAGGATGATGTCGATTAAGGTGGTCGTTGAAGGACTCACTTTGAACATTATTAGTGTATATGCGCCGCAAGCGGGCTTAGGCGTCGAGGAGAAGAGGCTCTTTTGGGAGGATTTAGACGAATTAGTGGGAGGCATACCGCCTACTGATTAGCTATTCGTGGGAGGTGATTTCAATGGACACATCGGACCTATTTCGGGAGGTTATGATGATGTGCATGGAGGCTTTGGCTTCGGGGACAAGAATGGAGGAGGAGTCTCACTTTTGGATTTTGCCAGAGCTTTTGGGTTGGTGATAGCCAATTCGAGTTTTTCAAAGAAGGAGGAGCACTTGGTAACCTTCCGTAGTTCGGTGGCTAAGACTCAAATAGACTTTTTACTCCTTAGGAAGGATGATAAAGGTCTGTGCAAGGATTGTAAGGTCATTCTGAGCGAATATCTTACAACCCGACATAAGCTCTTGGTGATGGATTTAGCGATCAAGATGACGAGGAAGAAGAGGGTCGTGGAGGACCGACCTAGGATCAGATGGGGGAGTTTGACCACTATTAGTGCCCTGGAGATGGGAGAGAAATTGAAGGATATGGGGGCCTGGGATAGTAGTGGGGATGCGACCAGTATGTGGGATAAGACGACTAGTTGCATTAGGGTGGTAGCAAGGGAAGTGTTGGGGGTCTCGACAGGTAGTCGTGGTCAGCATCGAGGGGAGTGGTGGTGGGATGGAGAAGTTCAAGGGAAGGTGGAAGCAAAGAAGGTGGCGTATGCGAAGTTGATAGAAAGCAAGGATGAGGTGGAGAAGTGGACGAATACAGAACTTTATAAGATGGCGAGGAAGGAGGCAAAGTTGGCGGTTTCGACGGCAAAAACGGCAGCTTTTGAACGCATGTATGCTGAACTAGAAGAGAAAGGAGGGGACCAGAAATTGTTCAGGCTAGCCGAGGCGAGGGAGAGAAAGGCACGTGATGTGGATCAAGTAAAATGCATCAAGGACGAGCATGGCAAAGTATTGGTAGAGACGACTCTCATTAGACGGAGATGACAGTCATACTTCTCCAAACTCTTGAATGAAGAAGGGGACAGAGACATTGTGTTGGGTGATTTAGAACATACAGGAAGGCGTCGCGATTTTGGCTATTGCAGGAGTATTAAGGCTTGACGAGGTTAAGGGTGCTGTTCGTAGGATGCGCAGGGGAAGAGCGACCGGACCTGACGAGATTCCTGGGGAATTCTGGAAGAGCGCGGGCCCGACAGGTTTGGAGTGGTTGACTAGGTTCTTTAATGTCATCTTTAAGACGGCATTGATGCCCGAAGAATGAAGGGCGAGTGTAATGATCCCTCTATACAAGAATAAGGGAGATATCCAGAGTTGCAACAACTATAGAGGTATCAAGCTGCTAAGCCATACTATGAAAGTGTGGGAAAGGGTGGTGGAGATGAGGGTGAGGAGAGGTGTGTCTATTTCAGAAAACCAGTTCGGATTCATGCCAGGACGTTCAACTACAGAAGCCATCCATCTTATGAGAAGGTTGGTGGAGCAGTATAGGGAGAGGAAGAGGGACTTACACATGGTATTCATCGACCTAGAAAAGGTTATGACAAAGTTCCAAGACAGATCCTATGGAAATGCTTGGAGGCTAAAAGTGTACCTGTGGCGTACATTAGGGTGATCAAGGACATGTATGAGGGAGCCAAAACTAGGGTGAGGACAGTAGGAGAAGACTCAGAGCACTTTCCAGTTGTGATGGGGTTGCATCAAGGATCAGCTCTTAGTCCGTTTTTATTTGCCTTGGTGATGGATGGATTGACACGGCAAATTCAAGGTGAGGTGCCATGGTGTATGTTGTTCGCGGACGACATAGTCCTGATCGACGAGACTCGTAGCGGAGTTAACGCTAAGCTGGAGAGTTGGAGACATACTCTAGAGTCTAAAGGGTTTAAGCTGAGTAGGACCAAGACAGAGTACTTGGAGTGTAAGTTCAGTGAAGCACCTTAGGAGGCTGGCTTGGAAGTGAGACTTGGTACCCAGGCCATCCAGAAGAAAAGTAGTTTCAAGTACCTTGGGTCTATTCTGCAAAGCTGCGGGGAGATTGACGATGATGTCACACATCGTATTAGGGCGAAATGGAGGCTTGCTTCCGGAGTGCTATGTGACAAGAAGGTGCCACCAAAACTTAAGGGCAAGTTCTACAAAGTGGTGGTTAGACCGACTATGTTGTATGGGGCGGAGTGTTGGCCGGTTAAGATCTCTCACGTTCAAAAGATGAAAGTTGCCGAGATGAGAATGTTAAGATGGATGTGTGGTCACACCAGCAGTGACAAGATTAGGAATGAGCATATTCGGGATAAGGTGGGGGTGGCCTCGGTGGAAGATAAGATGCGAGAAGCGAGATTGAGATGATTTGGGCATGTGAAGAGGAGAGACACAGATGCCCCAGTGCGGAGGTGTGAGAGGTTGGCCATGGATGGTTTCAGACGAGGTAGGGGTAGGCCGAAGAAGTATTGGGGAGAGGTAATTAGACACGACATGACACAACTACAGCTTACCGAGGACATGACCTTAGATAGGAGGGTTTGGAGGACCCAAATTAGGGTAGAAGGCTAGTAGATAGTCTCGTTATCCGTTCTTATTAGTAGTCGCATTATTGCAATATAATTTCTTGTGCTCCGATTTCTGTTATTATCTGTTATTTCCTGTGCTTTGATTATCCTGTGTTATCTGCTCCGATTTCTGCTATTATCGGTTATTTCCTGTGCTTTGATTATCCTGTGTTATCTGTGTCGCTTGCATTATTTCATTTCCATATCGCTTTGAATCTCTTAACCTTATCTGACTTCTTTTTATGCTTTTATTGAGCCGAGGGTCTTTCGGAAACAGTCGTCCTACCTTGGTAGGAGTAAGGTCTGCGTACACTCTACCCTCCCCAGACCCCACGATGTGGGATTTCACTGGGTTGTTGTTGTTGTTGTAGAGAACTAATAAAGTCAACCATGGCTTCTACATCAGTATCATCTACACTTACCATGTTGCTTCAAAAGAAAGCAAACAAATACAATGAAATTTAAGACTAGTAACATTCTCCTTTTGTCTTAGTTTTCTTTTTTGATTTCTCTCTTCATATAATTCACCAAATGGTTGCATTATAGATACTTGTATGGATACCCTTATTTCTCTTTTCTGCCAACCTTGTAGCGATTCCACGGCATAGTCCATTTAAGGCCATTAAAAAAGCAAATCCCACAATTCTACAGTAGTTTTTCAGTCCAGACTGCAGAGGCAGGTGGTTTGTGGCCACTGAATGCTCTTCACATCTGCTAGAAATGCTCATACCTCTTCTTTGTAGATTAGACTTTGTTAGGCATGTGTTCTTGCTTGCTAACCTTGAGATATTTCTAGTTCTTGAACTAGCCTTCCCCAGCTTGAGGTCAAGTGAGGAACTTTTTCTCTTATATAGGCAAATGGACCTTGTAAAGGGCATAACTTCTCCAAATCTGTTTCCAAGGCCACTTGGGTCCTGCTGCATCCATTGTATTTGTGTAGCAATTAGCATGATGTAACTATAAATAGACCATCTTTCTTGCCCTTCCAACAAATGTCATCCTTTCTGTCTTACATAAGGAGTTAGTCTCAAGTTGTTGAGCAAACTGCAGGTATTGTCAACTTCTCTATCGTTGCAATGCCTTCTAAAAATGATGTTCGGATTAATAATCTGCTAGTGTTGCATTTTGGTTGGCTTCCAGAGGAACTTGTAACTTGAGAGCGTTTCAGTCCCTTGAGTTTTAACTATGCAACTTTCTTTTGTCAAATCTCAACTTCATTCTGTTGAAAATAAATGAACTTCTCCAGATTGAGACCTAATATCTTACTACTTAGCGGGGACATCAGACATGTGTTAATATAAGTGGTTATTGGACAGTATGCAAGATTGAAGAGATGGTAACACTAACGGTGTGTTTGGAAACTACAATGTAATTGCAAGGGTAGTTATTACACTGCATAGTAATATCAAAGACATGTTTGGTTGCCATAATGTAGTTACAGTATAATTTTGACTTTGTCATGTTTGGTTGCCATAATGTAGTTACAGTATAATTTTGACTTTGTCATGTTTAGTTGGATTTCTGCGAGTATCTGTTGGTTTATAATGACTTATTTACTTTTACTTTCATTGTTTTCATTTTCATAATTGCTTCAATTTGTTTGCCCGTATCTGACCTTTCTTATGCTTTTTCTTGAGCCTAGGGTCTTCCGGAAACAGCCTCCCTACCTAAGGTGGGGGTAAGGTCTGTGTACACTCTACCCTCCCCAGACCCCACGTTGTGGGATTCACTGGGTATGTTGTTGTTGTTGTTGTCATGTTTGGTTGAACAAGTGTAATTACACTGTTAAATATTTAGTTTTAAGAATAAAAATTAATTTTAAAAACATTAATGAACTTTTTTTTCTTCAGATGAAGTAGTAAACAAACTTTAAATGTGTGACAAATACACTTGTATATAACAAATATCAGATATTGATGTTTAAACTACATATTCTTATTTGATAAAAATATTACATATTTATAAATTTGTAACTAATATTGTAAAAAAATAATCTATATCTTGACTATCTTGCAAATAAATAATATGTTAATATAAAATAATTAATAAAAGTTAATGAATTTAATTTTTTTTTACCAACTCATATGAGTATAATATGAAATTTATGATTTGTGCCACTTTTTAAATAACAAAAAGATAGATATGAGTTTAGAAGGTAGTTTTTCATAACAGGCTAGTAAAATACGAAATTGTGTTTAAGAACTAAGAACAAACACCCCCCCCCCCCCCCCCCCCCCACACACACACACACACAAAAAAAAAAATAACAACAACAAACGAAGTAAAATATGAGAAGCTGTAAAACTATATAGAAGCACGCCATAAGCAACATGTTGGAAGGCTGAAAAATGAGAATAAGAGAAATGGAAGGGAAATATGTTACCTTAGCTTGTAATTACACAGTGTAATTACCAGTAATTATCACCTTGCCCTTAAGAATTGGAGAGTGTAATTGCACCATTCCTTACACCCAATTTTATGCTGACCGAGTAATTACTGGGTCAGACAAACATGCCAAACTGTGTAATTACACCAACTTACACACAGATCCAATTCCCAGGTGGCTCTCCGAACATGCTCTAAATGAGCACTAATAGAGTCACCAAATTTAGATATATATAAATTTAATTAGCATTGGTTACTGCTTTCTCTCTCCTCTACTTTCTCTCTTCTCTGCCCTCCAACTCTCCACCCCACCCGCCACCTCGTCAGGCGACCAGACCGCACCACTGTTCAGGTAACTCCGGCGACCAGGTAACGCCGGCCACTTTTCCGGTCAGATCTACTTTTTCTCTTTCCTTTTCTTCTTCTCTTCTCATTTTTTCCTTTTTTTAGCTGCTTCTGCCGCTGCCAGAACACAGCTGCGTCATCGCCGGAGACTTTTTCCGGCCAGCCCTCTCTCTCTCCTTTTTTCCTTTTCTTTTGTTCTTTTTTTTTCTTCCCCCCCCCCCCCCCCCCCCCCTCTCTTCTCCCGTTTCAGGTCTCTGTGAGTAGAATTCCGGCAGTGAACAGTAACTCAACAGTGAATAGTGTGAACAGTACTCGGACGTTGAACAGTGTTTTCCGGCGGCGACCAGGTTCAGTTCAACTGGAGTTGGTACCTCCGGTTGCCACATCCATTATTTGTCCATACATTTGTAGTTACATTTTGCTAACTTTAGACTTTTGAATAATTTATTAGTTCATACTCATTTTCGTGGCTTTGCTTAGTGATGGTAGACTAGGGTCATGTTCTCGTTCGGAGACGGGGGCGAGGGTTAGGAGGGGTAAGTGGGTTAGAGGAGCGTCTAGGTTGAGAGTAGGATCTTGGAACATTGGGACGTTAACGGGGAAGTCCATAGAGCTAGTTAAGATTCTTAAGAAGAGGAAGATTAATATAGCTTGTATCCAAGAGACCAAATGGGTAGGTCCTAAAGCTAAGGAGGTAGACGGGTATAAGCTGTGGTTCTCTGGTAGGTCGAAGTATAGAAATGGGGTGGCCATTTTAGTAGATGGTGAATTAAGGGATCAGGTGGTAGAGGTTAGGAGAGCCACTGATAGGATGATGTCGATTAAGGTGGTCGTTGAAGGACTCACTGTGAACATTATTAGTGCATATGCGCCGCAAGCGGGTTTAGGCGACGAGGAGAAGAGGCGCTTTTGGGAGGATTTGGACGAATTAGTGGGAGGCATACCGCCTACTGAGAAGCTATTTGTGGGAGGTGATTTCAATGGACACATCGGGCCTATTTCGGGAGGTTATGATGATGTGCATGGAGGCTTTGGCTTCGGGGACAGGAATGGAGGAAGAGTCTCACTTTTGGATTTTGCAAGAGCTTCTGGGTTGGTGATAGCCAATTCGAGTTTCCCAAAGAAGGAGGAACACTTGGTAACCTTCCGTAGTTTGGTGGCTAAGACTCAAATAGACTTTTTACTCCTTAGGAAGGATGATAAAGGTCTGTGCAAGGATTGTAAGGTCATTCCGAGCGAATATCTTACAACCCGACACAAGCTCTTGGTGATGGATTTAGCGATCAAGATGACGAGGAAGGAGGCGAAGTTGGCGGTTTCGACGGCAAAAACGACAGCTTTTGAACGCATGTATGCTGAACTAGAAGAGAAAGGAGGGGACCAGAAATTGTTCAGGCTAGCCAAGGCGAGGGAGAGAAAGGCACGTGATGTGGATCAAGTAAAGTGCATCAAGGACGAACATGGCAAAGTATTGGTAGATGAGACTCTCATTAGACAGAGATGGCAGTCATACTTCTGCAAACTCTTGAATGAAGAAGGGGACAGAGACATTGTGTTGGGAGAATTAGAACATACAGGAAGGCGTCACGATTTTGGGTATTGCAGGAGTATTAAGGTTGACGAGGTTAAGGGTGCTGTTCGTAGGATGCGCAGGGGAAGAGCGACCGGACCTGACGAGATTCCTGGGGAATTCTGGAAGAGCGTGGGCCCGACAGGTTTGGAGTGGCTGACTAGGTTGTTTAATGTCATCTTTAAGACGGCATTGATGCCCGAAGAATGGAGGGCGAGTGTAATGATCCCTCTATACAAGAATAAGGGAGATATCCAGAGTTGCAGCAACTATAGAGGTATCAAGCTGCTAAGCCATACTATGAAAGTGTGGGAAAGGGTGGTGGAGATGAGGGTGAGGAGAGGTGTGTCTATTTCAGAGAACCAGTTCGGATTCATGCCCGGACGCTCAACTACAGAAGCCATCCATCTTGTGAGAAGGTTGGTGGAGCAGTATAGGGAGAGGAAGAAGGACTTACACATGGTATTCATCGACCTAGAAAAGGCTTATGACAAAGTTCCAAGACAGATCCGATGGAAATGCTTGGAGGCTAAAAGTGTACCTGTGGCGTACATTAGGGTGATCAAGGACATGTATGAGGGAGCCAAAACCAGGGTAAGGACAGTAGGAGGAGACTCAGAGCACTTTCCAGTTGTGATGGGGTTGCATCAAGGATCAGCTCTTAGTCCGTTTTTATTTGCCTTGGTGATGGATGAATTGACACGGCAAATTCAAGGTGAGGTGCCATGGTGTATGTTGTTCGCGGACGACATAGTCCTGATCGACGAGACTCGTAGCGGAGTTAACGCTAAGTTGGAGAGTTGGAGACATACTCTAGAGTCTAAAGGGTTTAAGCTGAGTAGGACCAAGACAGAGTACTTGGAGTGTAAGTTCAGTGAAGCACCTTAGGAGGCTGGCTTGGAAGTGAGACTTGGTACCCAGGCCATCCAGAAGAAAAGTAGTTTCAAGTACCTTGGGTCTATTCTGCAAAGCTGCGGGGAGATTGACGATGATGTCACACATCGTATTGGGGCGAAATGGAGGCTTGCTTCCGGAGTGCTATGTGACAAGAAGGTGCCACCAAAACTTAAGGGCAAGTTCTACAAAGTGGTGGTTAGACCGACTATGTTGTATGGGGCGGAGTGTTGGCCGGTTAAGATCTCTCACGTTCAAAAGATGAAAGTTGCCGAGATGAGAATGTTAAGATGGATGTGTGGTCACACCAGCAGTGACAAGATTAGGAATGAGCATATTCGGGATAAGGTGGGGGTGGCCTCGGTGGAAGATAAGATGCGAGAAGCGAGATTGAGATGATTTGGGCATGTGAAGAGGAGAGACACAGATGCCCCAGTGCGGAGGTGTGAGAGGTTGGCCATGGATGGTTTCAGACGAGGTAGGGGTTGACCGAAGAAGTATTGGGGAGAGGTAATTAGACACGACATGGCGCAACTATAGCTTACCGAGGACATGACCTTAGATAGGAGGGTTTGGAGGACCCAAATTAGGGTAGAAGGCTAGTAGATAGTCTCGTTTTCCGTTCTTATTAGTAGTCGCATTATCGCAATATAATTTCTTCTGCTCAGATTTCTGCTATTATCTGTTATTTCCTGTGCTTTCATTATCCTGTGTTATCTGTGTCGCTTGCATTATTTCATTTCATATCGCTTTGATTCTCTGAACCTTATCTGACTTCTTTTTATGCTTTTATTGAGCCGAGGGTCTTTCGGAAACAGTCGTCCTACCTTGGTAGGAGTAAGGTCTGCTTACACTCTACCCTCCCTAGACCCCACGATGTGGGATTTCACTGGGTTGTTGTTGTTGTTGTTGAGCTTAAAATATTCTAAGTGCAATACTATCCCTATAAAATGAGATCCTTTCGTCTACTTGTTTGGCACTGATAGTCCTTATATTTGTTTTTCCTGAGGATGATTCAAATAAACGGTAGATCTGAAAAAGTAGTAATAGAATCGCCTAATACAGCTGAACTGTAAATTTAACAAATGGCATGGAAGGTTTTTAAACTATTTTAGTTAGTGCATTATAAAATATGAGTTCCAGCTCTCAGGTCCTCCAAGTTCTACTTGTTTGGTGTCGATGGTCATCACATTGAATTTCAGCCGAAAGAACCTTCACAACTGAAATCTCTAGCTCAAATGGCTTACTAAATGTTTTCCTGTAAATATTAAAAGTGAACAAAGAAAAGGGAAATAAATGCAAATCATACCTTCCTCTACATCTTCTTCCTTTTATTTTGTGGAAGATTTTAATTGATCTTCAGCTAAATATCATAAATTCCACTGTGTGAGCTAGACATTCGACTTTCCAAAGGTTGATGAAATTTATATTTGGAGGCTAATGCCAAGCAAGTAAAATTTGGAGGACCTAATGGTTGGATATATTTATTTAAGGATGACACTGGGTTTTTCAGAATATTGAAGGACCTCTCTTGGCATTGGCTAATATTGCCTGTGACGCTCAAATTGCCAGAACACATGAAGTTCTCTTATTTTGATTAAATCAACCGGTTATAAAAAATAGAAAAGGTTAACCCAAAGGATGATGAGTATGTGCTTAAGAGTGACTGACAATGGTACCTGAAAAGTTTGCAACATCCATATGAAGGTTCATATGCTGTATCTGTTGACTATTTTTGTTCAAGGCTCTTTATTAGAGTTTTCTGTTGGAGTCCCTCTTAAATATTTGTGGAATATAATATATCATTGAACTTTTTAGTTCTTTCTTTGGAAGCTGATCACCTTTTTAATGGATGACTTGTAGAGTTGTAGGGTCATGCATTTATGCCACATTTCGGTTGTTTAATCAGATTTTGGCTAATATGGTTTTGGTAGGTATCAGATGAGGGTGATGTCCTTTATGTATTTCCTAAGGATTATCGTTCAAATCTCACGGCTAAATCATTTAGGATGAAGATTGAGCCTTTGCTGGAGAAAGCAAAGGTATTAATCCTATTCTATTGGTGATGTTAATATGTGTTAATTTAGAATATGTCTATCCATAATACTTATCTTCCGAGGGAACGTCAATACTTTGCAGCTTGCAGGTGAATACTTAGTGAGGGTTTCCTTTGGTACAACACTAATTGCTTCGATTGTCATTGTCTATACAACCATAATTGCTATCCTCTCTAGTAGAAGGTATTTGTAGACATTATAAGTCTTGAAATCATTTTGTACCTACTTTTTCTTGAGATACCTATTTTTCTCAAATCCATATTTTCCTAAGGGCCTGTTTGGAAAGCCACTTTGTAATTGGAATTGGGTGTAATTATTCAATTTAGCATGTCTGTGTGACCAAGTAATCGCTTGGTTAGCACGTAGTCGAGTTTAATTGAGAGGGAGTTACATTCTTCACGAGGGATTGAGAATTGCTGGTAATTACATGGTGTAATTACAATTTTATTTTTTTAGTTTCTTTCTGTTTTGGTTTAATTTATATTCTTTTTAATTTATTTTTTATTTCCATTCTCTTTTCTTTGTAGTTTAATTTTTAATTTTTTACTTTTAAATATTTTTTATTTTTTTTAATATATTGTTCTTTTTACATTATCTACTTTTTATTTCTTTACTTCTCATATCCAACCTTTATTTCATGTGCTTCCATGAAATTTCTCATAGTTTGTTTCTTTCTTATTTGTTGTCTTTTATATAAATTTTGCTTAGCTGTGTTATTATTCTATTTTCTTAAAATTACACCTCCTAATTATAGAAAGAATGAGTCATCTACAAACTTGGCTTATAATGAGTGATGTCATTAAAGTTTGATTGCCTTGTAGAATGAGGTTATAGACAAACTTGACTTATACTGAGTGATGTTAGAATTGATAGATTATTTTTTATCAAACATTCGAAAAATGTTATAAAATTATGGTTGTAAATATTGATTTTTTGTCAAACATGCATCCCCATGATGTTTTTCAGAATGTGTGCTTGGCTAAATTTTTTATTAATTAATTCAACTAAAATGTTGTTTGCTTGAAAATACACAACAACTACGACAACAACTTACCCAGTGTCTTGAAAACTGAATATCAGTTACTTTTTACAATATTAGTTACAAATCTACAATTATTTATTTAAAAAATAATATATTTTTTGAATACCTAGTAATAGATAAAATTTAGTAATATTTCTTATATAGACACAGATTTGCCAAACATTAACATCTAGCTTTTGATAACTAAATTTTATTTTAAAAATTTAAAAGATCTAACTGTGTAATTACACTTGTGCAACCAAACATTGCGTTCGTAATTACTCTATAATTATGTTATGACAAACAAACAGGTCTTCGTAATTACTATAGCTATACTATGTAATTACTAGGATTTGTAATTACTACCCTAGTAATTACACCAAATCCAATTACAAGGTGTCTTTCCAAACATATCCTTAGTTTTGGGCCATTTGTTTCTGACATTTGCTTTCTTTACAGTGAAGAAGACAATCGGGGAAGACGAGGCAGATCTTATGACAGCGGTTTCTCGTTTTACTTAAGTCCAACCGATTTATTCTGGTAATTATAATTTGATCCATTGTTGTGGAAGAAGCAATGTCGCTCTAGGTGCAATTTTGCTTATCTTTGTTTCGTTTCTTGAAGTTTATAAAGGGCCTCACTTATGGCCTCTTTTGTGCATTCATGTCCTAAATTTCGACTGATTTCATGGTTGTCTTATTATGTTTATTTGTTGTAACAACATGAGATCATTAATTTAGAGATAATTGAGTTTTTTCGTTTCCTTGATTCGATATTAACTTATTGCCCCATCAGAGTCAACCTTGGTGTTGTCCAGCTTTGGGGCTTTAAGCGCAAAGTGCAAATAAAGTGTGGGCTTTAATGAAAAAAGGCGCAACTGGAGAAAAGATATTTATGTATAGTCCAAGATTAATAATCATAAGCATAAATGACAAATATATGGACAAAGAATTTGTTTTTGTTTTTCGATAATGTGAAATATCAATCTTTAATGTCTTTATCTTTAAGATTACGCTCATTGGCAAGGAAAAGTATGCCTTAGAGTCTTGATGACGACATTGAAGCGCCCATAAAGCGAGGCGAAGCGCTCATAAAGCGAGGTGAAGCGCTCATAAAGCGAGGCGAAGCGCTCAACACGTTTTGCGCCTCGCTTTAGGGCTTAAGCGCGGCTTTGACCACACTGGCTGGAGGAGTCGATATTTATTATTGGAGGGAAGATTAACGTTGATCAATAGTGTGCTTGATGCTTTGTCGACCTACATGATGCCTATATTTCCAATGCCTGCAAATGTGAGAAAAAGAATTGATGCACTAAGAAGAAAATTTCCTTTGGGAAGGAAAGATAAAAAGAAATACATTTGGTTAACTGGAGCACTTTAACAGTTAGCAAAAAGAAATGGGGTTTGGGAATTAGAGACCTGAAGATCCAGAATCAAAGCCTGATGGTGAAGTGGTTGTGGAGGTTTGCTCCAGATGAGAACTCACTGTGGAAACAGGTAATTAAAACCAAGTATGGGATTGGAGGTAATTGGACAACAAATCCTGTGAACTCTTCTTATGAGGTCAGTGTGTGGAGATCCATAAGGAACCTTTGGCCATTAATCAGAAACAAAGCAAGATACAAACCAGGTAATGGGATGAAGATCTCATTTTGGGTAGACAATTGGTTAGTCCAAGACTCTTTGAAGCAGCTATTTCCAGATATCTACAATCTCTGTCAACAAGAGGCAACTGTGGCAGCCGGCAGGTCTATTGATTGGTCACAACAAAGGTGGAATCCTAGCTTCAGAAGACTATTAAATGACTGGAAGATTGGTAGATTCTTAGAGTTCTACAGTCTATTGGCACAATTCAGAGGTACTACCACAACTGAGGATTGCATGATTTGGCAAAGGGGTAGTAAAGTTATATTCTCTGCTAAGTCAGCTTATAGGGAATAGTACAACATATCCAACAATCAGGTTAGATGTTGGCCATGGAAAATGATATGGAAAGTTAAGATCCCTTGCAAAGTAGCATGTTTCACTTGGCTTCTGGCTAAGGAGTCAGTTTTGAAACATGATAATCTGGTAAAGAGGGGTTATCAGTTATGTTCAAAATGTTACTTATGTGAGAAAAGGCAGAGACAATAAACCATCTCTTTTTACTCTGCAAATGGACAGATCAACTTTGAAATTTTTTTCATTAACCTAAGGGAAATTAGGTGGGTGAAGCCTGGAAGAATAGTTGATGTTTTAAAAAGTTAGAGCAGGGATGGCAACCTATCCCGTCAGAAGGAGAGATGGAGGATTGTCCCTGCATGCTTTTGGTGGACAGTTTGGAGAGAAAAATCTGAGATCCGTTGAAGACAAAAACAACAACATTCGAAAGATAAAGATGAACTGATTAGTCCTTTACTATTTTTGGTGTAAATAAGAATATTTAGAAGAAGCATAATCTATCTTTGATGTCCTAGATTATTTGTAAGATGACTCATATCTAGGAACTTTTTTTTTTTTCTGGTTCCCCTGTATTTTTTGTGACTCCACAACTTGTGTAGTGCACCCTTTTAATATATAAAATTGTTAACATTCTAAAAAAAGGATATATTATGGACAGACAACTTCTGTGTCTGGGGCTGCAAGTTTTTGGTGTTTGCTGCAGTCATGGTTTAGCTAGAGCTTTTACCATTATTTTGAGGCTAGGTTTTTTTTTTTTTTTTTTTTTTTTTTTTTTTTTTTTTTTTTTTTTTTTTTTTTACTTTTAGATATGAGAAAATGTGGTTCTCTGCTTAGTGGTTTGTCCTAGCATTACAACGGAATTATTTTACTTTCTCTCGACGGTTTTTATCAGGGGTGTTGGTGGCCTATATTTTTACAAAAAATATCAAGATATAGTTTTTCTTGCTCCAACAAATGGATGTAAAAGAAGCACCTCAGATACAGATCAACTGCGACTTTTTCATGCAGAACCTTCTCTGACAGTGTGCTCTGGTAGAGTTCCTTCTTATTTCTTAACTGCGAAGATCAAATGACTGATCTTCAAAGCATGTAACTGTGTTGTGAATGTCCTGAGTCCAGCCCCTGTTCTTTGCCCTTCTCAAGGCAAGCAAAGGGAAGAACTAGGAACAACTAGCTGTCAGTGGTTGTATTGCAACACGTTCTTGTGCCATTTCCTTCTTGGTTTTTTAGTATCTGCTTGAGTGGCGTTTTACCTCCCCGGTAATTTTTTTAATCTCAAACCTAAGCAGTTAAACTACCAATTGCAATTCATACATTGAGGGGAATCTGGCTTAGAATAAATCAACCTTGATTTTATGTACTGCAAAATAAGAGTTTCCCTTTAGTTTTGGCAAGACCCCGTGAAGATGATTGTGGCGGAAATATATGACCATTAGAATCTCAAAAAGGGAAGAAGATACTTATTTGAGTTGTGTCTTTTGAGTTAATCTAAATAAAAGGAACTTTATTTATTTGAAAAAGTAAAGGTAGTAGCACTAAGATGGTTGATTTCGTCCTTTCCTTTTCTTGATTGATTAGTGATCATGACAGCTAGCCTAATACCATAAAAGTTTTATCTTTTGCTCTAAGGTATTTCATGCAAGAACTTCTATTTCTGGAAAAAATATACTTATATCTCACATTTTAATGTTCTAACCTAGCAACTGTGATACATGTTCAATGGGTTAACTTTATCATGACCCATATATGGGTGAACCTTATGCATTTTCCATTTTGAAATATTATGTACCATAGCTAAAAGCTTAATGAAAGCCTGGGCACCTTTCTAATCTAGTTAATTTTCTTCTAGGTACTGGGATCCATACTACTATAGGAGACGACGAGTTCATGAAGAAAGTGGTGGGATGAACTTCATTGAATCTGTATGTGGTAAAAGGCATTGGAGCTGATGCTTTTATATTTGCATCTGAGTCTGTCATGACTAACAGTTGTTGCTAAATTTGCAGGTTTTCTCCTTTGTATTTGGTGATGGTGATCCAAATCAAGAGATTGAAGAGGAGAGGTGGAAGTTGGTAATTATTGAGCACTGAATTTAGCGGTCCGTTGCTTTTATTTTTCTTTCTTTTTTCTATGGTGGGGATGGGCTTGGGGCACGTGAATAACGGGAAAGTGAAGTAGAAGAGGATGGCATTCGGTGGGATTAAAATCTTTCACATTCTGGATAGAATTGCAACCATTAAGCTACTACTCCAAGTCAAGTGGTCTATTAATTCAATTTCTCATTCCTGGCATTGTATAACTTCTCTACTTTTTATGTTTTCCTCTTTTCTTTCCTGCTTCTGGTAAATCTTTGTTCATGCTTTCTGGTCGGCGGTTAATCTCTACCCACATAAAATGACATGAGATAGATGTTCTCTTTTAATTGTTCTGCATTACAGCGTCTTTCGTCGACAATAAGTTGTTCTATTTTCGTTGTTTCATTACAATTTCTTTTTGCAGTTACGAATTTTTCCTTATCTGGATACCTTATTGACACCCCAGGACGTCTCTGGGGTTACGTTGTTTGGATAAAGGGATAGATGTCCTGGATGAAGTGACAGTTGCTTCAGTCTTTTAGTGTCTATAATATAGATGACTAAGAGACTTGTAGTCATACCTTTGTGTCTAAGTTTTGTGGGAAATAATTTGATGGAGGGGATGTTTGATTTTTTTTTCCGGTAGAGGAGAGGTGTAATTGCCAATGCCCTCATACTCTCATGTTACTACTTGGTTATTTGAGCAATGAACCGAAGAGAGTGAGGTACAGTTTTGCGTGGTGGCCAGTTAGGATTTTCCGTGCTTAATTTTACTTTGTTGGTAGGTAAAGAATAACTTTTATTGATATACCAGCAAAAAGAGAATGCTGGGAGAGGCTTAATGTTAACTTTTTCTTTCTTCAGGACGGGGGATGAATTAAAATTGGGTGACCATTGGGTGTATAATTTCCCAAAATAAATATATGGCTGAAAATTGTCTTCTTACTTCATCAATCATTGGCTCTTAGATGCAATAAATTAGTGCCTTCATGCCTGTTTCTAGGCTACCTCGTTGGAATAATAATATTGTATTTAGTTTTTATGGTTACATAAATATCATTTATGATATTAAACAAAAAGGCCGCTCAAGGAAGTATAAAGTCGAAGAAAGGAATGTGCAACTGTTGATCTAGATATGTAGAAGAATAAAGAGAAAAATCTTTACAATGTTTTTATTATTGCACGCCAAAACATGATATGAAGATGAAAAACATAAAACAATCTTGGTATAATTATTTTTGCATAAAATCACGTTATATGTTGTATTGTTTTGCTAGTTTTAGTTACCAATGGCTGCTGATTTTTGAATCCTAGTTTAAAAAGTAGAAAGAGATTGGAGTGAATTTTGTTGACTTGTCGTAGCACCCTGTTTAATATTCACTGGTACTTCTTGCCTTAGATGCTACTGGAGAAATATTGGCTAGAAAGTGTCTAGTCTGCTAACCAAATAAGAACTCTTCTTTTAGCCGGTCTTAATTCATCAAGTGATTTCATCTGCCCAATGTTTGAGCTATTTACTTTGTGACTTTAGTAGTTTCTGTATGTGCTGTATTTTTTGGTGTAATTGGACAGAGTAATCCCATCACAGATGTTCTGGTGCCTCCTCAAAAGCAAGTTGCTCCCTGAAGGCTAGATGTTTGGTTCATCTTTTTAGTTGGGTTAACCTTTCCCCTATAAATAACCCTGATCTTTTTTTTTGGAGTTTGTCAGCTCCTTAGTGTTATTGAATCTCTCTTTTGTAACCTTTGCATCTGCTTGACGCTTTTTTATGATATCTACTTCATCAAAAAAGAAGTTTAATGTATATGCTGTCACTAACTTTTACATTTTTATGTTATAATCAGATATTTCTAGCAACATATTATAATTACCGCTGTCTAAAAACAATTTGCAGATAGGGAAATATATATCATCAAATGGTGGCGTTGTTGCTGCTGAAGAACTTGCTCCCTTTCTTGATGTGGAGACTCCTAACAAAACGGTACTTGTTGGGTTCTACACGAACTATATGTTGGATTTCTTGTCCATTATCTTTTTGCTTTTTCTTTTCCCTTCCACTGCAGAAGTAATGCTATAATTTTTGTTCCAATGGCCTTTTCAGGAAAATTATTTTTAAATCAATTGAACATTTGGTTATTTCGTAATCCTGAGAGTCCATGTTTTCGCGTTTCAGTCCTACTTAATATCTTGTTAACTGTCTATCTTGCTTTAGTTTTGTGCTTATTTGCACTTCGTTAGCTTACTCCCGATCTGAGAATTGACTTTTGAATTACGTGTGGGTTTTCTCTGACAGGATGATGAGTCATACATCCTTCCGGTGCTTTTACGGTTTGATGGTCAGCCAGAAGTAGATGAGGAAGTATGTGAAAGCTTTATTCATGATATGTTTTTGTTTGAATTCTTCCTTCAGATTAGTATGGGTGATGTTTTCTGTGCACATGGCTTTGGAAAAGGATTTGGGTCTGCCATAGTGCAACCTTGGCTTCAAGAATATTTTGAGGATCAGTTTTAGCTTCTGAATTTTCTTGCCTGAAGTCTCTAGTGTCATTTTCTGAAACCTGGTTCTGGGTTACAGACATCAGAAGTTATTAAACTTCCATAAATTTGTCAGTTGGCCCATCAATTTTTATCTCCTTACTTCAATTAACCCCATTACCGTCACTCTTGCTTGGCCAGCCGTTTCATTTAGACTCCTCGCTCTGATTCCTGGAATCTTCAACATGCGTCGTACTTGTGTTGATTAGTTATAATATGGATATTGTAATTGTATTGATAGTTCAAATTATTCTAAAGAATCTGCCAAAAGTTTAATATATTAATCTCAAATTCACACCTGAGCTATATTTGTAGCCAACTCATAATGTCGAGCTGTTTGAGAGAGCATTAATTATCATATTTTGACCCTATGAGTATATCTAAATGGTCAAATATATCATCCAAGCTTTGAATGGAGCCAAGTCTTACTCCTTATCTATAAATTTGGATAACAAAGCTCAACACACGTGATAAAGAAGTCATTTCTAAATTTTTATTCAATTTTATCAGGATTTAGACATCAACTAGTTAAATGAAATAAGGAGTTGAACTAAAAGAAACAAGAAAGGGATTATGAAAGAGAGTCAGTGTTATAATATGCAAGATGATGTAAACTTCTGTCTCATTTCGGCTTTCTTTTTTATTTCTCAATATCTGTTAAAGAGTTGTTTCTGCATTCTAGTACAAAGAGCACAGATCACTGTGTAAATGAGTTTCTCCTCTTGACTAAAATTTCAACTTTTAAGGGTTCAGAAAATTTAAAAAATAATGGTTGATTTGAGCTATTGCGTGTATTATTGGTGTCGTTGACATCTGCGTACAAGTTTGGTGCCAAAATTTAAATATCTTTATAGTGTCTCATGGGAGCTAACAGCATGGGGTGCTGTGATAAAAGTGATATAAAGGGCTACTGAGGCAAACATGGTAGTTTAAAGGGGACTGTATGCATAACTTCATGGTTGTTGAGGGGATTTTGATGTCTCTTTCCCTACGTTGTGCGCCCAAAGATCTCTTTACAGCAAGATTCTAACATTCTCTTTCTATATAAATTATTTTTTCCAGGGAAATATCCTGTACCGATTTCCATCACTTCAGCGTACGGCTGCTCCACAAAGGAGTGTAAGGAAGGAGTATGTAGGGAAAAAATGGACTGACTGGGTTGGACAGGTTGAAAGATTTCTTCAAGAAAAGAAGTTGCAATTTAGGTATCATTTGTCTTGATTGCTGGTAAATTTAGATTTCTTACTTGTGGATTTGAGTTCTCTAACATGAGTGTTTACAATGCAGCAAAACAAGCTCATCGGAAAGGGCATTGGTCATTGGATTGGGTGGGCTCAATCTGTTTGGCGTCATTGTTCTTGGTACCATGTTGAAGTAAGGATCTCCATGTGGTGCTTTAGACATTCTTAAGTTTGGCTTCTATACTTTGTCACGACCTGAAATTTCACAAGGATCCGTGATCAGCACCTGACAACCCCTAGCCGAGCGAACAATCCCTTTAAGCATTTTCATAAAACTTCTAAGTATAAAAGCTACAATTTAATGAGAAGGAGTTCTTAATATCATAACCCAAAAGATAATCAACTCCAAAGTACATAGCTGAATCCATGAGCTGAATCCAACAACAGAGTCAAAGCCTAAAGGAGCATCTGAAAGTCAAGTGGGACGCAACCATAGGACTGGGGTGGTTGACTCACCAGTGGATCACAAATGCTGATCTGCTCACACACTCCAGTTTGCTGGCACTCGGAACTGTTGAAAGGGTTGTGGCAAGGCTTCCCAAAATCATCAATAGAATATGACAAGTAAACCAGACAATTATCAACATGAACAGAAAATCATGATATAATTGAGGCTACAGTGGTATGAAGACAGAGTGATTAACATGAATGAAAAGTTGAATCAAATGAAAGCATCAATATGGTTAAAGAGGAATATGCTGAAGATTAGTAAACTATTGGGGATAAAATCTTCGGATATTGAAGATAAACTTTTAGAACTTTTGTTACGTATTGAAGAGGGAAGGTCCAAGAAGCATTCTTCTGTGTGCAAGGCATCTCCTGGCAGGAAGGGTGAGAGGGAATTGAAAGCCTTAGAATTCGGAATGGGATTTAAAGGCGAATCCAGCAATGGCGGACGAAGCAGGGGCAGGAGGATTTCAATTAATGATAAATGAATTTGAAATGCTTTTGTTGGAACGTGAGGGGGAAAAAAGAAAGATGGTTAATCTTTTATTGAGAAGATGGAATGCAAACATAGTTTGCTTAACGGAGACAAAAATGAAGAAAATTGATCTACCTTGTATCATTCAAGTTGGAGGCTCTAGATGGTCAGACTGGGTGGAACTTGGAGCCCAAGGGAACAGTGGGGGGATTCTTATGGGATAAGAGGAGGTGGGTTTGTTTGGATAATCATTTGGGGCAACAAATAATAGTAAGCATGAATAACAAATATATGGACAAAGAAATTGTAAAAACATTACGATAAAGTGAAATATCAATCATCTAGTGTCACCTCTTCAAGAGAGGCTCAATGGCAAGGAAAAGTATGTCTTAGAGCCTTGATGACGACATTGAAGCGCACATAAAGCGAGGCAAAGCGCTCAACAAGTTTTGAGCCTCGCTTCAGGGCTTAAGCGCGCCTTTGATAACACTGTCTGGGTCGAGCTCGTCGCACGGGGCTTGCCTAGTGCGGGTTATCTCTCCTGTGTGGTTTGCGAGCTATTGCACAGGAGTGGGGTTTACCGTGTGCGCACCCGAAGGGTAGCGGCTGCGGGTTCCCTTGTCATCCAAAAAAAAAAAAAAAGGCAGGAAAATTGTATTTGGGAGGACAACTGGTTGATAATTTTGTAGCCTTGAGCAACTCGTTCCTGACTTGTATGAGCTGAGTCGACAGCAGGGAGCTATAGTGAAGGAGCTTTGGTCCTTACAAGGATGGAACATCGCAGATAGAAGACCTTTATATGATTGGGAACTGCCATGTACAGCAGAATTCTTTAAGAATCTGGAAGAAACATAGCAGGGGGGGTTCTAACTTCTATATAGTCAGCTCATCTTACAGCAATCCGAACCAGGCTAGAGCTCAAGTCAATTAATGACTTTGGAAACATATATGGAGAGTAAAGACACCATATAAAGTGGCATGCTTTACTTGGCTGGTAGTTAAAAAAGTTGTTCTAACTGAGGATAATCTAGGGAAAAGAGGTATATCAATTTGTTCAAGGTGTTACCTGTGTAGCCAAGAGGCAGAGACAATCTACCATCTATTCTTATATTGCAAAGTGACTAGTCAGCTGTGGGACTTGTTTATTAACCTCGAGGGTATTAGATTGGCAATTCCAGGAAGAACAACTGAACTTCTGTCATGTTGGGATGGAGGAGGTAAAATTACTACCAATAAAGCTGGAGAATATTGTCCCGGCAGCTCTTTGGTGGACTGTTTGGAAGGAGAGAAACGTAAGATGCTTTGAAGATACAACTAGCAATATGCAGAAGATCAAGATGAACTGGATTTTTTTTGTTTTTGGTGTAAAGCTGAATATATTAATGATATGGATTCTATTTTACAGGATTTAGATTCGTTGTAAGAAGAGCAAGGACTGTTTACCTAGTAATCTTTTCTTGATCAAAAAAAAAAAAAAAAAAGGAGCAAGGGCTGTAGTTTGGTTTTTGTTGTATTCCAGCACAATCTTTGTGCTGAAGATTCATATAATATACTGGAATATGTTACTATTATATATATATATATATACACACACATTGGTTTTCATGTTCAAAATAATAATAATAATAATCACATAGGAAAATACACTGATAGCTCAAATTGCAGTTGACAAGAATTCACTATTTCACAGCTGCCAGTTCTTCATTGTGCTGCTGAGACAAAGCAAGCATTCGATCAGCTTGCTCTCAATGTCACCTACTGTCCAAACCCATTGCTTTCTTTAATCCCGATTGTTCCTCAACATTAATATAGACAATTACAACCAAGCAAATCAGCTTGTATTCTTTCCTATATGCCCCTTTTCCGCCGCCGCTGCCACTACTTTAACAATGAAGTCTCTGTCTTTTGCTACATTGTTTGTCTCGCATACCCATAAAAGTGGCTGATGTACGAAGCCAAACAAATCAGCACACAATTTCTTATAATCCACACTTTAATGATCATAGCTCTTGTTTGGAATCTGCCATGTAAAGCTAGTTTGGGCTTGGCCCACTACCTTTTTAGTTAGTGATCCAATTCTTTTCAGGCCCAAATTGTAATTTATTTCGGGTCATTCGCATGAATGCCCCTATTCGGGGGTGGTCTTTAATTCCCCCCCCCCCCCCCCCCCCCCCCCAAATTGTTGGTCTTTAATTTTTGCCATTCGGTACTTTTAAGTAACAAAAAAGTGGCCGAAAATATCCCTGACATATGGATCCTGGGTTCGAACCCCAACAAAGTTAAAAAAAATAAAAATAAATCGCAAGGCATAAGTTCATATGGAACTATGCCTATTCGCTATGTTGTTGCATGGAAACTATGCCGGACACGGCAAAGGTTTCTATGAAACTACATAGAACTATGCCTGTAGGCATAGTTACGAAATTAAGGCAGAACTTCATTTCCACGAACCTTTGCCGGACAAGGCATAGGTTCTATGTAACTTGGCCCGAATAGGCATAGGTTTATAGAAACCTATGACTTGTGAAATTGCTCTGGATCGAACCCAGAATCTCTGGTGCGAAAAGGGTACTTAAGCCCACAAATTTTCATTAAATGAGAAGTAGGGGCAAAAATTAAAGACCAGTCCGTATGAAGGGCTATCCACGCAATTTTTTGATTTATTTCCCCCACCTAAATTATATAGTTATGTAAGTAATTTCCTAGCCATTTATAATTAAAATCATTACTTTGGGTCATCGCAATGTTTCTCTAACATCTACCACTTGAATTGTATTTTGAAGGAACATGACAGTCAGTCCGAGTAACTTCATTTCATTTGTGTCCGAGATATTTCCGTTACTTCAGGTATCAACTGTAGTATAATTCGTGAACTAAACTTTTTTTTTTTTAGTGTCTTCAATCATCCATGTATTGAGATCATTCACATGCTGCAACTGGATTTAGTTCTCACTTGAGAATATTCATGTTGTATGCAATCACAGAGTATACAAAGAGTTTTTCACATCTTGATTACTTTGTTTGATGATTTTGCTCTCTCTCTTTTAAGGTTATTTAATGCATCTGGAATTTAATTTTCTTTTGAAACAACGATGTGCTTGATTAACTACGAAACAACTTGGTAATTGCAAAACATTATCTTGAAATATTGCAATGATTGTAATTAATTAAACTTTTCCATGGACGAGCCTGAATTTCCATACACTGGGTATGTTGTTGTTTCTATTTGTGAATTTTGGCCTGCAGTTAAAAGTAAATTATTGCAAACTCCAGTGTTAATTGATTATCAATAATTGTTTTGAGAACTAACCCTCAGGGGTTGGCCTGGTGGTAATTGGCTTGAGCCTTGGGGTTCTCCCTTTCAAGTCTCAAGTTCGAAACCCATTGGGTGCAAACAATTTCTGAGGGCCATCGGACTGGGGTAAAACCCTGAATTACCCGTGGTGCACTTGCGGGAAACTCCTTGCCGAGGGCCTGTGCACCCCCGGGATTAGTCGGGGCTCAAAGAGACCCGGACACCTGGTGCTTAATAAAAAAAAAATAATTGTTTTGAGAATTTGATGTATTGATTGATTCTTATATCATACAGAAGTAATCTAATTCAGATGTATTCCACTTGTTATTTGGAAGTAAATAGTGTTGCGAACTGCTCATTTATTAACTGCATGATGTTACTTGTAGATTTATGCTGGCTCATTTTTCACCATTCCATTGATCCGATGGTTTCTTGTTCGCAAGAGAAATGGTGAAATTGAAAGAAGAAATCGAGCGAGGGAACAATACGCCCGAGCACTTGAACGACCCGATGTCTCACTGCGGCGGAAGGTATGAAGAGTTTGCTGCTTTCTTTACTACTCCCTCCGTTCCAATTTATGTGTTAGTATTTCTTTGTTAGTCCGTTCTAAAAAGAATGACAGATCTCTAAATTGGAAATTATTTTAACTTAAAACTTTCGAGTTTACTCTTAGGGTGTGTTCAGTGTGGAGGAAAACATTTTTCAATTTTCCCATGTTTGGTTGGTCAAAAGTTTTGGAAAACATTTTCGGTAGGAAAAACAAGTTCCTTAAAAATGAGGAAAATGACTTCCCTAGTGGAAGTAGGGAAAACAAGCTCCACAAGTGGCATTCCACATTGATTGTGTCCTCCCCACCCTCCAAAACAGCTCATCTTCAACCCCACCCCGGAGCCCCATCCCCACCACCCCCACCCCCACCTCTCATAGTATTTGTCTAGATTATATACAAATGCTTTTAGTATATAATCTAAAAGCATATATTTTCCTATAAAACATTTTCCTTGAAAAATATTTCCTTCATACCGAACACACCCTTAATGACAAGATTTTATAGCCTCACAAATGTTATGTGGCATGTTTAACAACATTTTAGCTGTGTATTTTGGTTACTTAAACTTGTCTTTGCTTATGCCAGTAGAGTTAATCTTGTCGTAGGCTGTAAAAGTAGTTTTATGTAGTTAATATTTTATTATTTTTTTGTGGGTGTGGGCGGGGTGGGCGGCGCTAGAACTTGGATTGCATGATTATGTTGTCCTATTCTACCATATATTCATGGAGGCGTATGCATCTGGACTTGAAATGTCCGTTAGGTTGGTAGCTATAAATTCTCATATGAGAGTGCTGCTTGGGAGGAGTGCCATGCACAAAATATGTAGTAAATGTTACATGTTATTAAGAAAAACAGATGAAAATGCAGGTAAGGCAATAGCCAATATATTTGGCTGGCTATGTTGCTTATATTTGGTTATACTCTGAAACTTTATTAGTTGTGAGTTGTGACACATAAGCTACAAGGCAAAGGGAACAGAAAAAGAGTAGAGGGACCTTTTATATTAACAAGAAGGGACAGTGTCTTGTGGGGGATGTTGTGACCCATACAATCTTCTACCATGCTAAACACTCCTGTATTTAAGTTTCTGTAAGTTTTCTATCTGGTATCCTAGGATTTCATCAACGCTTTTTTTGTTTTGTTTGTTGAAATAATAAATACTCCCTCCGTTTCAATTTACGTGAACCCATTTGACTGGACACGGAGTTTAAGAAAGAAGAGAAGACTTTTAAACTTTGTGGTCATCACATGTATTTTGTGTGGCTATAAATCTTTGCTTAAAGGTAATTTGTTTCCAAATGCAGAAAGGGGTCATTCTTTTTGGCACGGTCTAACAAGGAAATAGGTTCATGTAAATGAAACGGAGGGAGTATATGTTATAAACAGAAAGGCACAAACATAGTGCAGTACATTACATCAATAAACCAAAGCATCCCCGACTGTTTATGCAGTAAATATATGAACTATAACAGGGTCTTAGCATCATCTACAAATTCTAATTTACACAAGAAATCAAAAAGTTGTAATCAGTTTTATCTTCGGGAATTCGAGGTGAGATTAGATGGGCTTGTGGTGTCTAAATTCAAATACTTAAGTTTTCTAGGCTCGTTGTTCCAAGGGACTGAATAATAGATTAAGATGCCACACAAAATTAAAAATCGGATAGAACTAGAGAAGTGCTATCGGGGTGTTATGTGATAGAAAGATGTCTTACCAAAGTGAAAGGTAAGTTCTACAGAACAATTTTAAGACCAACAATGTTATATGGGAGTGAATGTTGGGCTGCTAAAGTCCAACACATCCACATGATGAGTGTCGCAGAAATGTGGATGCGAAGATGGTTTGCAGTCATACAAGACTGGACAAGATTAAAAATGACCACATTCGTGATAAGGTCAAGTAGCACATATCGAGGATAAAATAAGAGAAGTTCGCTTGAGATGGTATGGTCATGTCCTGCGTCAACTGCAAGACTTATCAGTCCTAGATGTAATACCGTGGTGAGTAAAGGTGTTAGGTAGACCTAAAGTCACCTGAAAGGAAGTTGTGTCGAAGGACCTACAACCTCTTGGGATCCATGCAGGCTTAATGAAAGTTAGGACAAAAGAAAAAGATCTATATAGATGATACCTATATATATATATATCTTAGTCATGTTGTCATTTTTACTTTACGTTCTATGCTTTTCTAGGAGTTGTTTATCCTTTCAGAAATACATCACCAGAAAATATAAAGAACGTAATCTCAAAAAGAAAATATAAAGACCATACTTTTTTATTTTTCTTCTTCTTCTTCTTATTATTATTATTATTATTTTTATTTTGTCTAATATTTGGTTCTGAGACGAGTTAAATGAAGTATCGTATTCAGTGAGGATTCTTATATTTCTTTCTCTCCATATACACCACCAAATACATACTGGAATGGTGTTCCATATGGTCTTTGTTGCTTTAGGCAAGCCTTTTCTGTTCCAGCTTTTCGAAACTTCTGTAGTGGCATTGGCATGCCATCATCTATCTGAGACACAAAATATTGTAAAACATTTGCCAAACTTGAGCTGCCAAAGAACAGTGTAGAAAAGATGGTTAATTGTCTCAGAGCATTCTCGATACATGTAACATTTATTGCTTAGCTGAATGCCCCTTCTCGGCAAATTTTCCCGAGACAAGTCAATGTTGGCGATGTTTGATTCCTAATATTATGTTCACAGCTTTTGCTACTTATATCTAGTGTCCACTTTCAAGATGTACCAGCTCGCTTAACTGTATCTATAATTTTCAGCTTCTGAGTGCCCGGGATATGGCACAGAGAACTTTTATTGGCCAGGAACAAATTGTTTACAGTACAGACAAGGACTTATATGAGCAAGATTATGATGCACAACAATGGGAGCAGAGATTCCGAGAAATTGAGAAGTCCGAATAGATGGTGTTACTTAAAGATTATTTTGTTTTGTAAATTCTCGAGTTCTATACGCACAAAGACTCAGGATAAATTATTCCTTTCATTGCCTCCAGCCACGACATGAGGCAGGCAAAGCTGCAAATCCACCAACTGTTAGCCGTTTTGTATACTCAATTTGCTGAGAAGAATCGGAGCATGCCAAACAGTAGATTTTGATGTAATCAACAACATTAATTTAGGCTTGAGAACTACAACATTCAATGAGTAGTTCATTAAGAATGTACAAGTTGTGTAATTGGTACGACACTTGATAACGACACTTGATCTGCTGCAAATGGCAGGCTTTCGCTACAAAATTAGCCTCAATATGACACATTTAGTTCATTAATTTGTTCCTGCGGTTACTCTGTATGTTGAATTTGAAGACATTCTTTCGAACACAATTATTTGAATATTTTCTGAAAAGCACTGAACACTGTTTTAGACTATTCCGTGGAAAACCATGAATAAGAGCTAGTGTAATTAACAATGGAACCTGCGAAAGAATTTTCTTAATCGTTAGCCTTGTCATTTTGAAAATTGAAATGTTTTTACACTTGTGCATTATGCAGTGGACAGGATCAGTTCACATATGAAAGTTGGTTATGGAGTGTTTATGCCCTCAAAACTAATCTGATGTAACAATAATGGAGCAAAGTTGAGACACCATTGGTCCCTATATGGATTCTGCTACACCAAATCCCTTGTCATTTGTTTCAATGTGACTTACTCTAAGATGGTTAGATCACTTGGACAAACCTTGACACCTGGGCAGGCTACTTACAGAAAATCCCAGGGGAGTGTTGCCAAAATCAGAGTTGAAATTGGCTTATCCAAACTAAAAAAAGATGGAATTTGGTAGGATACAAGAGATTAAAGGATAGTAGAGCGAATGATTATTGGCTCAAAGTAGAATATGAACAAGTTCCAGAGTATCGTCAATATTGTTGCATGAATGGACATTAAGAACAAATATGTTATACAAAGAAGGATGCTTTGGGGGCAAAAGCAAGAAAGGACAAGGAAAAGGAAAAGGAACATACCACGGAAATTGAGATTACCAATACTATCAATGATAATGAGGAGACTCCTTTTCGAACTGTTAGAAGAAGTAGGAACAATATTGTCTAGGAATATAACCCTGCTGAGAAGAAAAATGGATCAAGGAACTCAAGATAAAGGAAAAAACCAAGAGGGTCACCAAAACCAAAACCAGCAAATTCATAAGTCTAAACGCACAAGGCACCAAAGCAACCTTTAAATAAACTCAAACTTAGATCAACCTCAGTAAGACCTACCAAATCATTCCTCTACCCAAACTAAGAATATAAATATCCTCATAACACCCTCAACCATTAACACCATTCCTACTCAGCCACAGACACCCCCAGTCACTATATATATCTACCTAGGGGTGGGCATGGTATGGTAGATACCGATTATCATATCGAAACTGAAATTTTTTATACCGCGGTTTCGGTATTATGGTATTTGGTACGGTATTTGGTATGCATTTTTAAAAAGTTTGATATTCGGTACGGTATGCGGTATTCATAAAGAAAATACCGAAATACCGAATACCATACCGAAGTATATAATTACATATACAATTCATATATCTTAATTTTATAATAGTAACAAATATATAAACTAGTATTATTAGAAAACTAATTGTTTATACGTTGGAACTTTAACTATACTATCTTGATTTAAATGTCTTTTTTGTGTAATTGATTTACGAAGGGGATTGCTTGTACTTTCTTTTGAATATTTTTACATGTTTAAGGTGTTTAGTACATAATAATTAAAACCTTTCTTAAGTAGCGGAAGTCATAATTCTCCACGATATGAGTATATGTAAGTCGAAGTCGGACAAACTATGGTACCGATTTACCGTACCGTAAAATACCGAAACCGAACCTTAAAATACCGAACCATACCGAATTAATTTGATACGGTAATGGTATATGTTACACCTTGGAAAATTTCCCGTTAACGTACAGTGAATAGACTAACGAAGGGCACGAGGTATACGATGTTTTGATAAGTAAGAAATAACATTTGATGATCCTAATTGAGATTTCAAAGACATTCGAAGTAAGAGAAGAAAGTTTGCCAAGAAAGACAAGGTATGCGTTATGTATTGAGAAGGATTTACGAGTACCGAGTTAGTGATGGCTTAAGGATGTTTTGGAGAAGAGTTGTAACGTCCCTTAGATTGGTAATGAGGTGTTAAACAAGTGTTAAGAAGGTTCCATAAGAATTGGAGATCAAACGAGTCGACGAGAATGAGAAGGTTGGCAACATACGGTCCAACATACTGGCCGTATAAAACATACTGGCCGTATGTCTGGCCGTATGTTCTGCCCAGAATGGCTCTTTCACTAGACCAAATCTACGGCCAGACATACGGCCAGTAGAAAAGATACGGACCGTATGTTGGTCCGTAGATTGGTGTCGGGATAGATTTTTAAAAATAATATAAGGACCCAACCCCATTCAATTTATTTCATTTCTCCTTTCCACACTTCAAGAACATTCTAGAGAGATCTCCACTCTTCATCCACAAGAACTCAAGAGAGATTGTGATCAACTTCATCAAACCAACAAAATCAAGTGTATGAAACACACTGAAGTTCATCCAAACCAAGAAATTCCAATGGAAGTGAACTAGGGTTTTGGTGTAAGAGGAGTATTTCCGCTCAAGGCTTATTCCTACACTATCTAAGGTAAGTTTTATGATCATTCCATGTTGTTTAAGATATTGAGAGGTTGAAAGACATAGATTATGAAAGGAGATAGAAAATGGGTTATAAAGATGAGAATAATGAGTTTTTGAGTAGTAGCTTGGGATGAGTCATGATTCTTGATATATTGTGATTATGATTATGCTATAAATGATATTAAGGACATGGGATAAGCATTATATGTGAGAAAACGTACTAGTATACTACGACCATGATTATGGATGAATTGAAGTGAAATTATGAAATGTGGATAAGGTAGAGTGAATGAAGATTATTGGTTATAATATTGTGAATGAAGATTATTGGTTATAATATTGTGAATGAAGATTATTGGTTATAATATTGTGAATGTCATTATAGATGTTTGGGAGATGATATACAATATGGGGAAAGTTGTATAAACAAAGAAAATGCTGCCCAATTTTCTCTAGCTTTAGTTGAGCATGTTCATGTGATCGATTAGCTAATGTTAATGTGAAATCTCTTGAAGGTGAAAACGTGAGCGTTGAAGGAGAACAAGCAAGCGATAGAATAGCTAAACGAAAAGGTATGTAAGGCTAGTCCCTTCTTTCTAAGGTATGACTCCTATGACATGAATCTGTTACACCTCGAAAAATTTTCCGTTGATGCACAGTGAATAGAATAACGGAGAGCACGAAGTATACGGTATTTCAATAAGTGATAGATGACCTTTGATGCCCCTAATTAAGATTTCAAAGACATTCGAGATAAGGGAAGAAAGCTGTCGAGGAAAGGCAAGGTATATGTTATGTATCGAAAAAGGTTTATGAGTACCAAGTTAATGATGACTTAATGATGTTTTGGAGAAGAGTTATACGTCCCTTAGACTGTTAATGAAGTATTATACAAGTGTTAAGAAGGTTCCATAAGGATTGGAGATCGAACGAAACGACGGAAACCATTTCAGGGAAGTGGAGTTATACGACCACTTATACGGTCTGTATAAATTTATACGGTCCGTATAAGGTGTCTGTATAACTACCAGCAGGGAGATGGTTTTCTGGTTGGTGAACCACGACCACTTATATGGACCGTACAATACTATACAGACCGTATAAGTGTCCATGGAAGTCCCGACGGACTGATTGTTAATGTTTGTATAAATAGATGCCTTGGGTTTTCTTACTTCATTTTTCATATTCTACAAGTGTTGAGAGCTCAAAAACCCTTCTCTAAGCATATTCCACTCAAGTCCAAGAGAAAACAAAGATCAAAGACTAGAATAGAGTGTTTATGTGTTAGAAAGCTTCCAAGGTTAGAGGACCACAAGAAATTCCATTGGAGGAGAACTAGGGTTTGGTTCAAGTGAAGTATTTCCACTCAAGATTCATTTCCACACCATCTAAGGTACGTTTTATGGTATTTCCATGTTGTTTAAGGTGTTTGAAAGTTGAAACACTTGGATTGTAAAAGGATATAGAAAATGGGTCTTGAATGTGAGAATAGTGATATTTGTGAGTAGTAGCTTGGGTTGAGTAATGATTCTTGATATGCTATGATTATAATCATGTTATGTATGCCATTAAGAACATGGGATAGACGTTGTATATGAGTGGATATAATAGTGTGCTATGACCATGAATATGGATGAATTGAAAGTGAATTGAGAAGTAAGGATAATGTATGTGAATAAAGAGTATTGTTATGATATTGTGAATGTTATGATTGATGTTTGGGAGTTGATGTATGATACGGAGGAAGTCGTATAAATAAAGGAGATTCTGTCCAATTCTTTCTAGCTTTAGTCATGTATGTTAAGTTATCGACTTTCTAATGATAGTATATGTCACGACCCAATCCCGTAGGCCGTGACTAGTGCCCGAGTTGGACACTCATATTATCTGTTAACTATGATCATCTACAGCTAGCATATCGAGAACTTATTTGTATAAAAAGGCAAGGCGTTATTTTAAAGTTGTCACATATATGCATGTCATAGCCACCTGTCTCCTGAGGAGTTACAATTTCCAACAACAAACATATATATATCTACACAAGCCGACAAGGCTGACACTACAAGCAACATCCCAAACATATATATATATATATATATATATATATATATATATATATATATATATATATATATATGTGCAAGCCGACAAGGCCGCCACTACGAATGGGTACGCGCTAAACATAAGTCATATCCATACAACGAAACAACAACTGTATACAGACCCACACAAATGTCCACAGACCTCTAAGAGTAATGACAGTGTCATATGACGGGACAGGGCCCCGCCGTACCCCGAACAAACACATATATATACAACAAAAGGGATTTATACCACAAGCTAGGCTCCGGAACAAAGGGGCTTCCCAAAGTAGCTGGATAGATGTCCTAGGCTGGCGGATCTCCAAAACGAGCGTCTGTACCTGCGGGCATGAACGCAGCCCCCCGAAGAAAGAGGGGTCAGTACGGAATATGTACTGAGCATGTAAAGCGTGAAATATAGTAAATAGAATCATACTGAGACAAGGAGTGTAGGATCTAATGCAACAAATAGAAATCCATAAAACTTACCTTTGAACATAATTCATATTTATCAACCTCATACCAATATCAATATAGAGTTTAGTAGACAAAGCTGAATAATCATTCTGTACATAACATATATAACGTGTCCTGGCCCTCTAGTGAGGGGCTCGGTAATTAAAATCATAGCATCATAAACATGTACATATACGTGTCCCGGCCCTCTAGTGAGGGACTCGGTGAAATAATGATCATATGCCCTCCTGGCCGCCGTCCCCATATCATCATAACATCATATCATCATATCATCATGTCATCATATCATCATGTATATATATAACGTGTCCCGGCCCTCTAGTGAGGGACTCGGTGAGTAATATAGTAAATATGCGCACGAAAATGTGTCCTGGCCCGGGACTCAGTGAAGGATGTAACGGTAAGCACGAGCAGAGTAATAAGCAACCACATACATACAAATCATCTTTTGAGACTCAATAGATAAGTAAACTAATCGGCTCTTAAGCATCAGGATAATAATCACATTAAGTTCTTCCTAAATGCTACTACAACTATATCAAGGAACGTTTCAGGATTCATATGCATGTATCAATCTAACATGATATAGCTTATGAAAGTCAAGTATGCTTCTAGTTATGCAATTCTTTAAGAGTAGGAACTTTTATACCTCATTTATTAGTCAATCATATAATAGCTTGACTATCCTAAAAGTTCTAGCATCAAGAACGAATAAATATCATGAGTCATGCTTGGAATTAGAGAGTAGAATTTCGCCAAGGCTTATATCATATCTTACTTACTTCTAGGACATGCCAAAAGAAAGAAGGGATAGGTTTTACATACCTTTAGCGTTTAGTCGTATTATAACTCGTACTCGCTGCCCAATAGTACCTTATCCTATATCAAGATATCAAGAGTTACGATTAGTCCACGAGGGAATTCAATACGTATTTTAACGTTAATAATCCCCTTCTAACATTTAGACGACGTTTCGTTCGCATTCAACCCAACTAGTACTCAAAGCTAATATTGCTAGCCATACTTTCAAGTATTAACCCGAGATTATTTAAACATGATTCGAGGGAACTTCGGACAGCCCGTATATTATTCAAAGCAGTCCCTTATCCGCGGCCAAAACAACACGCACAACATTATCGTTTACAATTCGAAATTTTCCAACTTCAACCATAACAACAACAACAACAACATTACTTATATGATTATTAGAACTGTTTTAGCATCATTTTAACTCTTACAACAGCCCACAAACCATTTCAATTTCAACTTGAATCATTAACTCCATCTTCACTAAACGTCCATAACAACAATCAACGTTCAAAATACACTAATCTACCCCTTTCATTAAAACAGTCCACGGTTTGGCCTGTTTTTCTACTTCAACACAAATCATTTCTTTTACACCTCAAATCACATATTCATAAGGCATACAATGCACCACAATGTCCATAACAACAACAATTAAAGCATCACATAAGACAGTCCATTAATTCCTCTAAACCAGCCCCTACACGGCTTCAACACAACTACAACAACTTCATGATTTTCATTCGTTTATTCATACTATAACACATTCCTTCCATTCCTAATACATGTACAAGAAGATTAAACATTATTTCCTATAAACCTATAGCACACGGCCCACTTCAACTTCAACAACAACAATCCAATACCAACATGCACAACCATATACATTCAATTCACCATAAAACATATGAGAAGTGATCAATTCTTACCTTGTCACTCAATCCTTCAATCGGCTAGCCCTTCAAATTCACTTCTTGAATTTTAACACTTGTTCTTGCTATTCCAATGAATGCTACACGTTATTATGCACCTTCAAAGGAGTTGAATTGCTTAAGAAACTGATTTTTTTTGGATCAATTTCACAACTCCATTCTCGGCTAGCTCTAGCCGAGACCCTCTCTCTCTATCTCTAATGTTCTTGACTTTGTGAAGATGAAAATGGTTTGGTTAGTGATGAATGAATCAACATTCTTACTATTTATATGATGTTCATGGGTTGGACATGTGTCCCACTCAATATTTGAATCAATTATCATTGACCATCTCCACATTACATACACGGCCACACTTGGCTTTGTTTAATGGACTGATTTAGTTTTTAATCCCACTTAATAATCTAATCATGGTTAATTTAATCCGAACTATCCATTAATACTACTATACCAAACGAAATTTATAGGCAACTTGTGACTTGAAACGAAACCGGAAGTTAAAGTCTCTACTTCGTACCTTAAAATAGTCTTGTTTTTAACTTGTCGCGTTTAGTCTAAAATGTCCCAATGTATAAAAATACGGCATATCACATTCTTCCCCCCTTTAGAACATTCGTCCTCGAATGTTAAATTTATCCCATCGGGTTCTAGTAGAGTTTTGGGAAGGGTTCCCTTTATCAGCATAGATTGATCAGACAAGTTACACAATTAAGCAAGGGGGGTTTAGGTTACCTGTAGGTGTCGGAAACAAGTGAGGATATTTCTTCCTCATCTCCTCTTCAGCTTCCCAAGTCATCTCCTCTCTGTTATTGTTTTGCCACAACACTTTAACCGAAGCCACGTCTTTGGTTCGCAATCTCCTGATCTGTCGATCAAGTATAGCTATAGGCTGCTCTTCGTAGGATAACTTTTCTGTTACCTGGATCTCATCTGCAGGAAATACCCTGGAAGGGTCACCAATGCATTTGCAAAGCATAGACACATGAAACACTGGGTGTACTGCTTCTAGATCAGATGGTAGGTCTAATTCGTAGGCAACCTGGCCTATTCTGCGAACAACCTGATAAGGCCCAATGTACCTCGGGCTTAACTTCCCTTTTCTGCCAAACCTCATGACCCCCTTCATGGGTGACACCTTCAAGAACACCCAGTCACCAACCTGAAATTCTAAGTGTCGCCGTCGGTTATCTGCATATGATTTCTGTCGACTCTGGGCTGCCAGTAATCTTTCCTGAATAAGCTTCACCTTATCGACAGCCTGCTGAACCATATCTGGGCCTATCAACTTAGTCTCACCAACGTCAAACCAGCCTATAGGTGATCTGCACTTTCTGCCATATAAAGCCTCGTACGGTGCCATCTGGATACTAGAACGGTAACTGTTATTATAAGCAAACTCAATAAGCGGCAAGTGATCATCCCAGCTATCTCTAAAATCAATAATACAGGCCTGTAACATGTCTTGTAATGTCTGGATGGTTCGCTCGGCCTGTCCGTCAGTCTGAGGATGAAACGCTGTGCTGAGACTCACTTGTGTCCCCAGTCCCTCCTGGAAGGATCTCCAGAAGTTAGCTGTAAACTGGGCTCCTCTATCAGAGATGATAGCTGTGGGAACTCCATGAAGTCTCACTATCTCCTTAAGATACAACCTGGCATAATCTTCAGCTGAATATGTAGTCCTGACTGGAAGGAAGTGGGATGATTTCGTCAGTCTATCAACGATGACCCACACAGAATCATATTTCCGTGGAGTGCGAGGTAGACCTGTGACGAAGTCCATATTGATTACCTCCCATTTCCAAGTCGGAATCTCCATCTCCTGCAATAGTCCCCCAGGCTTCTGGTGCTCGACCTTAACCTGCTGACAATTCGGACACTGGGCAACAAATTTTGCTATATCTTTCTTCATGCCATCCCACTAATACATGCATCTGAGGTCATGGTACATCTTTGTTGACCCTGGATGAACAGAATAACGGGCATAGTGTGCCTCCCTCATAACCTGTTGCCGTAATCCTGCAACCTCAGGTACACATAATCTGCCTCTGTATCGTAGTACCCCGTCAGATGAAATCTTGAATGGGGTCTCGTCCTTCTGAAGTGTTGTATCTTTATAATGTACAAGAATAGGATCCTCATATTGGTGTCTCTTTACCTCTTCTACAATAGATGACTCAGCAACACCTCGCACAAAAATGCTACCATTATCAGAATCAGTCAAACGAACTCCCCGACTAGCTAACTGACAAACCTCATGGACTATCTCTTTCTGCACTGGTGGTACAGCTGCCAAACTACCCATAGATTTACGGCTGAGTGCGTCTGCTACCACATTGGCCTTTCCTGGGTGATATAGAATATCAACATCATAATCTTTTAGCAACTCTAGCCATATCCTTTGCCGCAAATTCAGCTCCTTCTGCTTAAAGATATACTGGAGACTCTTATGATCTGTATAAATATCAACATGTACGCCATATAGATAATGGCTCCATATCTTCAAAGCATGAATCACCGCTGCCAACTCCAGATCATGGGTAGGATAATTTCTTTCGTGCTTCCTGAGTTGCCAGGAGGCATAGGCTATAACTCTGCCATGCTGCATTAATACACAACCTAGCCCAACACCTGAAGCGTCACAATAAATAACATAGCCATCTAGCCCCTCAGGAAGAGTTAGAACTGGAGCTGTAGTTAACTTTTCCTTCAGCAACTGGAAGCTCCGTTCACAAGCATCGGTCCATTGGAATTTGGCTGCCTTCTGTGTCAGCCTTGTTAAAGGCGCTGAAATCGAAGCAAACTTTTCTACGAATCTCCTGTAATATCCTGCTAGCCCCATAAAACTACGTACCTCAGTAGGTGTCGTAGGTCTCGGCCAAGTCTTGACAGCTTCAATTTTCTGTGTGTCTACTCGAATACCATCAGCTCCAATAATATGCCCTAAGAATGCTACTGACGTTAACTAGAATTCACATTTAGAAAATTTAGCATATAACTTCTGGTGCTGGAGTATTCTAAGTACCGTCCTCAAATGATCTGTATGTTCCCCTTCTGATCGCGAATAAACCAGAATATCATAAATAAATACAATCACAAACAGATCAAGAAACGACTTGAATACTCGGTTCATTAAATCTATGAACACTGCTGGAGCATTGGTCAGCCCAAAAGACATCACCCTAAACTCATAGTGCCCGTATCGGGTCCTGAATGCAGTCTTTGGAATATCCGCCTCTCTTACCCGCACCTGATGATAACCTGACCGTAGGTCTATCTTCGAAAAACACCTAGCGCCCTGCAGCTAGTCAAATAAATCATCGATCTTGGGGAGAGGATACTTGTTCTTTATTTTCACTTTATTCAGCTGCCTATAATCAATACACATCCGCAGCGACCCATCTTTCTTTCTTACAAATAATACCGGCGCTCCCCACGGTGATGTGCTGGGCCTAATGAAGCCCTTCTCTAATAAATCTCTTAATTGCTCCTTCAATTCTTTCAATTCTGCAGGTGCCATTCTGTAAGGAGGAATAGATATGGGTTGAGTGTCTGGCAATACGTCTATAGTGAACTCTATCTCACGCTCAGGAGGAAGACCTGGAAGTTCATCTGGGAATACATCTGAAAATTCATTAACCACTGGGACTGACTGAAGAGTCGGTACTTCTGCTTTCAAGTCATGCACACGAACCAGATGATAAATATAGCCCTTCCTAACCATCTTCCTTGCCTTGAGGTATGAAATAAACTTACCCCTCGGCGATGCTGTATTCCCCTTCCATTCTATAATTGGCTCCCCTGGGAACTGAAACCGAACTACTTTACCTCTGCAATCAACATTAGCATAACAGGAAGCTAACCAGTCCATCCCCATAATAACATCGAACTCAGTCATATCTAGCTCTATTAAATCTGCCTTGGTGCAACGATCGCATAGGACCACCGAACAGTTTCTATACACTTGTTTTGCTATAACAAAATCCCCTACTGGTGTATCTACCTCGAATGGTTCTATAAATTCAGATTTTAACCTAATTTTACTAGTAACAAGGGGAGAAATATATGATAATGTGGAGTCTGGGTCTATCAATGCATATACATCTCGGGAAAAAAATCGATAGTATACCTGTTACCACATTTGGCGAGGCCTCCTGATCCTGTCTGCTAGCTAAAGCATATATGCGGTTCGAAGGACAGCTAGAACTGGAAACTCCACCACGGCCTCTGCCACGGCCTGCTGGTGTCGGAATACCTTGCCCCATAGGGCGCATAGCTACCGAAGAGGATGAACCCGCAACTGATCCAGTAGGCTGAGCTACGCCACCTACACTACCCCCAAATCGACACTCCCTCATAGTATGGCCTTGACGGCCACAAGAGAAACAAGCACCAGTAATGCGACGGCATTCCCCCGGATGGCGCCTGCCACATCGAGGACACTGAGGTATAGATGGCCTCGTCTAGCCTGAATCCCTGTGCATCTGGAAACCTGAAGTCATGGAGCTTTGACCAGCTCCTGAATACCCCGTGCTGTCAAACCTCCTACCGGTGAATCGTGGCGGTGCACTCCGTGCCGGCTGAGAAGGATATCTGCTATGCTGCTACTGAGGCTGCCCGCCTCGAAACTCACCAAAATACCCAGCTGATCTAACTCTCTTGTGCTGACCCCTATCATGCTCTCTATCAGTTCGATGCCCTCTACGTCGGTCCTCAACTCCCTGCGCATATGCCTGCACTCGAACAATGTCCATACCGGGCTGGGAAGCCATTGCCATACAGCTATCAATCAAGTAATTGTCCAGCCCCATCACGTAACGATGTACCCTATCAGCCATGTCAACTACAATAGTGGGCGCGTACCTAGCCAGCGAATCAAATTCGAGACTATAATCTCGAACACTTCTGCCATCCTGTCTCAGTTGTGTAAAACTCTATCCACTCTGGCCCGCCTCATCTCCGGAGGCAGAAAATGGCCCAGAAAGGCCTCCACGAACTCGTCCCATACTGCTGGAGGGGCATCCTCACCCCTAGACAACTCCCAGGACTCATACCAATTAACCGCTACATCACGCAACCGATATGAAGCCAATTCAACCGACTCAGTCTCAGAAGATTTAATTATTCGCAACGTACGCAACATCTGTCGAATAAAATCCTGTGGATCCTCTGCTGGTTTTGACCCATAGAACTCTGGGGGGTTACAAGTCAAGAAATCACGGACCCTCAAACTATCATGTCTGTCCGCATAATCACCTCCCAATCCGTGTCTGCGGGCTTGCCCCGACACTAACCTGGTCAATAACTGGACTGTGTCTCTCATAGCCCTGTCCTCCGCCCCTGGCTGGGGAGCTGGAGGCTCGGTTGTTGGAACCTCAGAAGCTGGCGGTGGAGCCGTCCCCCGATCTGCAGCTGCTGCTGCCCTAGGCTCCGCTGGTAATGGCGGGGCAGCGGAGCTCGCTGACTGGAGTCTAATCTCAGGCTCAGATTGGGCATGAGCCCTAGTAATCCTCCGGGTCTGGCTGGTCTCTCCAGCTATGGCCTTGCCCTTCTGGGCGGCCGTCGCCTTCTTTGGAGGCATCACTGTAAGCATAACAATCCGTTAGGGAGGAATTATCCTGATAATACAGCTCTATCGCACGATCTAGAATAAGAAAGAAAGATGACACCCTAAATGCCCTGTAGCTTCCTGTTTATAAATGTGGTGCACAACACATCGATAAACAAGACTCTACTAGACACGGTCTGTAGACACTCAGAGGATGAACCGCTTTGATACCACTTTTGTCACGACCCAACCCCGTAGGCCGTGACTAGTGCCCGAGTTGGACACTCATATTACCTGTTAACTATGATCATCTACAACTAGCATATCGAGAACTTATTTGTATAAAAAGGCAAGGCGTTATTTTAAAGCTGTCATATATATGCATGGCATAGCCACCTGTCTCTTGAGGAGTTACAATTTCCAACAACAAACATATATATATATCTACGCAAGCCGACAAGGCTACCACTACACGCAACATCCCAAACATATATATATATATATGTGCAAGCCGACAAGGCCGCCACTACGAATGGGTACGCGCTAAACATAAGTCATATCCATACAACGAAACAACAACTGTATACAGACCCACACAAATGTCCACAGACCTCTAAGAGTAATGACAGTGTCATATGACGGGACAGGGCCCCGCCGTACCCCGAACAAACACATATATATACAACAAAAGGGATTTATACCACAAGCTAGGCTCCGGAACAAAGGGGCTTCCCAAAGTAGCTGGATAGATGTCCTAGGCTGGCGGATCTCCAAAACGAGCGTCTGTACCTGCGGGCATGAACACAGCCCCCCGAAGAAAGAGGGGTCAGTACGGAATATGTACTGAGCATGTAAAGCGTGAAATATAGTAAATAGAATCATACTGAGACAAGGAGTGTAGGATCTAATGCAACCAATAGAAATTCATAATACTTACCTTTGAACATAATTCATATTTATCAACCTCATACCAATATCAATATAGAGTTTAGTAGTCAAAGCTGAATAATCATTCTGTACATAACATATATAACGTGTCCTGGCCCTCTAGTGAGGGGCTCGGTAATTAAAATCATAGCATCATAAACATGTACATATACGTGTCCCGGCCCTCTAGTGAGGGACTCGGTGAAATAATGATCATATGCCCTCCTGGCCGCCGTCCCCATATCATCATAACATCATATCATCATATCATCATGTCATCATATCATCATGTATATATATAACGTGTCCCGGCCCTCTAGTGAGGGACTCGGTGAGTAATATAGTAAATATGCGCACGAAAACGTGTCCTGGCCCGGGACTCAGTGAAGGATGTAACGGTAAGCACGAGCAGAGTAATAAGCAACCACATACATACAAATCATCTTTTGAGACTCAATAGATAAGTAATCTAATCGGCTCTTAAGCATCAGGATAATAATCACATTAAGTTCTTCCTAAATGCTACTACAACTATGTCAAGGAACGTTTCAGGATTCATATGCATGTATCAATCTAACATGATATAGCTTATGAAAGTCAAGTATGCTTCTAGTTATGCAATTCTTTAAGAGTAGGAACTTTTATACCTCATTTATTAGTCAATCATATAATAGCTTGACTATCCTAAAAGTTCTAGCATCAAGAACGAATAAATATCATGAGTCATGCTTGGAATTAGAGAGTAGAATTTCGCCAAGGCTTATATCATATCTTACTTACTTCTAGGACATGCCAAAAGAAAGAAGGGATAGGTTTTACATACCTTTAGCGTTTAGTCGTATTATAACTCGTACTCGCTGCCCATTAGTACCTTATCCTATATCAAGATATCAAGAGTTACGATTAGTCCACGAGGGAATTCAATACGTATTTTAACGTTAATAATCCCCTTCTAACATTTAGACGACGTTTCGTTCGCTTTCAACCCAACTAGTACTCCAAGCTAATATTGCTAGCCATACTTTCAAGTATTAACCCGAGATTATTTAAACATGATTCGAGGGAACTTCGGACAACCCGTATATTATTCAAAGCAGTCCCTTATCCGCGGCCAAAACAGCACGCACAACATTATCGTTTACAATTCGAAATTTTCCAACTTCAACCATAACAACAACAACAACAACAACAACAACAACAACAACAACAACATTACTTATATGATTATTAGAACTGTTTTAGCATCATTTTAACTCTTACAACAGCCCACAAACCATTTCAATTTCAACTTGAATCATTAACTCCATCTTCACTAAACGTCCATAACAACAATCAACGTTCAAAATACACTAATCTACCCCTTTCATTAAAACAGTCCACGGTTTGGACTATTTTTCTACTTCAACACAAATCATTTCTTTTACACCTCAACTCACATATTCATAAGGCATACAATGCACCACAATGTCCATAACAACAACAATTAAAGCATCACATAAGACAGTCCATTAATTCCTCTAAACCAGCCCCTACACGGCTTCAACACAACTACAACAACTTCATGATTTTCATTCGTTTATTCATACTATAACACATTCCTTCCATTCCTAATACATGTACAAGAAGATTAAACATTATTTCCTATAAACCTATAGCACACGACCCACTTAAACTTCAACAATAACAATCCAATACCAACATGCACAACCATATACATTCAATTCACCATAAAACATATGAGAAGTGATCAATTCTTACCTTGTCACTCAATCCTTCAATCGGCTAGCCCTTCAAATTCACTTCTTGAATTTTAACACTTGTTCTTGCTATTCCAATGAATGCTACACGTTATTATGCACCTTCAAAGGAGTTGAATTGCTTAAGAAACTGATTTTTTTTGGATCAATTTCACAACTCCATTCTCGGCTAGCTCTAGCCGAGACCCTCTCTCTCTATCTCTAATGTTCTTGACTTTGTGAAGATGAAAATGGTTTGGTTAGTGATGAATGAATCAGCATTCTTACTATATATATGATGTTCATGGGTTGGACATGTGTCCCACTCAATATTTGAGTCAATTATCATTGACTATCGCCACATTACATACACGGCCACACTTGGCTTTGTTTAATGGACTGATTTAGTTTTAATCACACTTAATAATCTAATCATGGTTAATTTAATCCCAACTTTCCATTAATACTACTATACCAAACGAAATTTATAGGCAACTTGTGACTTGAAACGAAACCGGAAGTTAAAGTCTCTACTTCGTACCTCAAAATAGTCTTGTTTTTAACTTGTCGCGTTTAGTTTAAAATGTCCCAATGTATAAAAATACGGGATATCACATTCTTCCCCCCTTTAGAACATTCGTCCTCGAATGTTAAATTTATCCCATCGGGTTCTATAAGAGTTTTGGGAAGGGTTCCCTTTATCAGCATAGATTGATCAGACAAGTTACACAATTAAGCAAGGGGGGTTTAGGTTACCTGTAGGTGTCGGAAACAAGTGAGGATATTTAATGTTTGTATAAATAGATGCCTTGGGTTCTCTTACTTCATTTTTCATATTCTACAAGTGGTGAGAGCTCAAAAACCCTTCTCTAAGGATATTCCACTCAAGTCCAAGAGAAAACAAAGATCAAAGACTAGAATCAAGTGTTTATGTGTTAGAAAGCTTCGAAGGTTAGAGGACCACAAGAAATTCCATTGGAGGAGAACTAGGGTTTGGTTCAAGTGAAGTATTTCCACTGAAGATTCATTTCCACACCATCTAAGGTACGTTTTATGGTATTTCCATGTTGTTTAAGGTGTTTGAAAGTTGAAACACTTGGATTGTAAAAGGATATAGAAAATAGGTCTTGAATGTGAGAATAGTGATATTTGTGAGTAGTAGCTTGGGTTGAGTAATGATTCTTGATATGCTATGATTATAATCATGTTATGTATGCCATTAAGAACATGGGATAGACGTTGTATATGAGTGGATATAATAGTGTGCTATGACCATGAATATGGATGAATTGGAAGTGAATTGAGAAGTAAGGATAATGTATGTGAATAAAGAGTATTGTTATGATATTGTGAATGTTATGATTGATGTTTGGGAGTTGATGTATGAAACGGAGGAAGTCGTATAAATAAAGGAGATTCTGTCCAATTCTCTCTAGCTTTAGTCATGTATGTTAAGTTATCGATTTTCTAATGATAGTATAACTCTAATGAAGGTAGAAACGTGAGCATTGAAGGAGAACGTGCAAGTGAGAGAATAGTTGAACGGAAAGATATGTAAGGCTAACCCTTCTTTCATAAGGCATGGTTCTTTGGCCAAATATCTAAATCTTCTATAAGCCTATGATGTCCTCCAAATGATTCTATCTTCAAAAGCTACTAAGCTCATGATTCTCGATATGTTACGGTTATACTAGCTTCCTCATATGACGAGTAATCCTATAAAGGTAGATGTAATGAACGACGATAATAGTGATAACGATAATGATTACAATGATAATATTGATAACGATAATGATGACGATGATAATAGTAATGATGCTAAAGATGCTTATGAGTTTTTATGTATATGTGTCTATGTATGACTATTATGAAACCCCGAGCTTATATGGCCGGGTAGAATATATGTTTATGTAACGCGTGCGCACCTCTGCAGTTGGGTACGAATAACCCTGAAGCCTTGGTAGGGCCAGGTATGTGTAACCTTGAGCCTTGGTTGGCCAGGTATGTATGATAACCAAGCCTAGCCATGGTCGGGTACGTGAAACACCGAACCTTCGTGGTCGGGAATGCTATGTAAATGCTATGTATATGATATGGATATGGATATGGATATGATATAGATATTAGTATGAATACGCATATGATACGAATACGAGTAAGAATATGTATATGAATACGACTATGGATACAAAATGTAAATGAGTACGGATACGAATACAGATGTATGTACACAATATCGCATTAAGAAATGGAAAGTCCCTATTGTTATATCCCGTACTTTCGCGCGTTCGGGAAAATTTGAAATGACTTTGATTTGTCAGGAATAAGGTCATATGTTGATTGGAATTCACATATGTGTATGTTGATCATGAAAAGTATTGGTGTGGAAATACGGAGGAAGGCCAAGGGCAAAAATTGGAATTTTGGAAATTAGTTTCGGGAATTACAAAATACGGACTACATCAATTGGGCTAAAAAAAAATATAGGAAAAGAGGCCCAAATGGCATGGGGTGGCCGGCCATATGCTTGGCCCAAGCCCCAAATATTAAGTCATGTGTTCAAATTAATAAAAAGGGGCCAATTATTCATTAAAATCCCCTAGAACTTTCAAGAGAAAATGAGAGAAGTAAAGAAACAAAGAAGAAGAGAAACAAAGGGGAGCATTTCGGCCAACCCATGGGAATTTGACAATGAGAAATCTTGTTCTAAAAATTATTTTCTTGTGGTATTCCTACTAATTCAAGGGTCCTCTACAACATGGTATAATTATTTCGGAAGATAAGTCATCCGTTTCATCGTTTCCGCGTTCTAGTCAAGTGAAGAAGTTGAAGAGAAAAGGTAAGAATTCATACCCTTTTATGTATTATTAAGGCTTATTCTATGTTGTAGTATGTGGAAATAAGTGAAATTCATTAAATATGTATGGGTGAAGGGTGGCCGAAAATGGTGGTGTGGTATAGAATGTGATGAATAAATTTTTAGTTAGTATTTTGATTGTTGTTGATGTTATGGGTGATTTGTATATGTTGTAGGATGAATAAATGGATGGAATATATGGAATCATAGATGTAATGATATGGCCGTGAGTTGCTATGTGGTATAGAAGTGAATGAATCAATTTTTATCTAAGTATTTTGGTTGTTGTGTTGCGGTTTCTATGATGTTAAATGAAGAATAAATGACTTGAAATGAAGTTGTAATTTGTTGGTGGATTATAAAAGAAGTTAATGCGATATTAGCATGGTTTCTTGCGATTATAAGAATGAAGGATATTGTTGAAGTATAGATTATTAATGTCCTTGTGGAATTTGGAAGGTCTTGGGTGAAGAAGTAGGTCGTTTGGGTTGTTTGGTATACTATGTGAATTGTTTGAAATATTCTTGACATGATTGATGATGTTGTTGCCATAATTGTTGGTGTTATTGTTGATAATGTGGCCGAGTTCCATTGTCGGGTTTGTTCTTGTTGAATTAGCCGAGTTGTACCCTCGGGGATGGTGTATTTACAGGGGAAATGCTGCCGGAATTTCGGTAGACAAATATGAATCTAAGTTGAATTCTTAAGAGTTTACAACTCATATTTGGCACTTATGACCAATTGCAGATTTTGGGCGAAACGGGGTTTGATTTTGCGCGAGCATAAGCCGCGAGAAAGGTATGTAAGGCTACCCTATTCCTTCTTTTGGCATGTCCTAGGTATAATAGGTCGATACTTGAGCCTCGGGGGCAATTCTGTTCATAGAAATCCGAAATTGAATTTGAGCACTATTCATTCAATCTAATTGAACTATAAATCTCATGTTTTGGTCGAAAGGAAATCAAACGTCCAAAACTTTTGTAAATGTAATCAAGTCGACTCGAAACTTCCTTGGATGACTCTATAGACCCTAATGTCCATGATTCATGTCCGTTGCCTCGACTTGATCCGAGGTGGACCCACTACTCCCGAAATCTTCCCCTATTGTTCTATCTGGCTTAATTCCGTACAATAATTAAAGGAGACTCTTGGTTGTTTTACTATCCTATTGAGTCCTTAATCTATATCTTGATATGTGCACGCGATCTTATAAGTTATATTTGGTCCGATCCGTAAGATATCCGGAAGGAATTCGCTTCTAAAGTGCTATCTAATATGTTCCGAGTCTGCCTATGATTCTGACCTATATGAGTAGAAGTATGTTTGACATGACCCATTCTACGACATGATCGAGTAACGAAATAAGTATAAAGAATTTGTGTCGGAAAGAATATTATGAGTACATTGATTCGACTATTCTGATATAAATATTCCGGTACAAGTAATCCGATATGAGTACTTCCAATTCTGATATAAGTGTTCAGGTATGAACATTCCTATTTGAGCGTTTTGATATAAGCATTTGGGTATAAGTATGTTGACATGAATATTTCAACATAAGTATTCCGATATAAGCACTCTGATGTGAAAATTCTGATGTGAGTATGTAATTTGATATAAGAAATCTGTTATGAATAATCTGATATAAGTGTGTTGATAAAAGTACTCTTCTATAAGTATTATGATATATGTACTTTGACATGAGTATTCTGATAAAAGTATCCGATAAGAGTATTCTGATCTCGGTATGTAATCTGATATGAGAATTATAATATGAGTAATCTGTTATGGATAATTCGCTACGAACATTTTGATAGGAATATCTTCTGTAAACTCTGATGTTTTGGTTGTCAGACGACAGCACGTACGATTATTCTAATGAATCTCCGGATTGTCGGTAAGTGTGTATATATACTGAGTCATGATTTGTATGCATATGGTTTCGTACTACTCTGTTCGTGCAAGTTTTAGATATGTCTATTCACTGAGCCCGGGCCAGGACATGTTCTCGTGCGTACTCCACTGCATTGTTCACCGAGACCCACCAGTAGAGGGCCGGGACACGTATATGATGATGGCGCCAGATCCGGACCGGATCCCCTCTACCGAGTCCCTTAATGAAGGGTCGGGACATGTTATCCACCGAGTCCCTCACTGGCGGGCCGGGACACGTTACATGCATACATGACATTTGATGTGACATATACGATTCTATTCACCGAGTCCCTCATTCGAGGGCCGGGACACGTTATGTATATATGGTATACGATTCTGCTATACATGATCCTATCCACCGAGTCCCTTAATAAAGGGCCGGGACACGTTATATGCATATGCTATACATGATATTGATATACGTAATTCCATTTACCGAGTCCCTCACAAGAGGGCCGGGACACGTCATAGGTATATATGGTATGTGATACTGATATGTCTGACCTTATTCACCGAGTCCCTCACTAAAGGGCCGGGACACGTTATGTGCATAAGTATGTATATGTATATGTATCTGAATTATGATTTGAGATCTACTACTTTATTATACAAAGAAAACGTATTGATGACTCTTCACAGTTTTATTGGCTCTGTAGAGTTTCCATTTTTGGCTATGATTCTCTGTTCTGTATTTCATGCCTTACATACTCGGTAAATTTTCTGTACTGACCCCCTTTCTTCGGGGGCTGCGTTTCATGCCGCGCAGGTACTCCCAGATAAGTTGAAGACATTATAGAAGATGTTCCAGCGAAGATGGCAAACTCCATTTGCTCCTGGAGGACTGCCGAGTCAGAAGTATATGTGATATGGTTTCTGGTTAATGTTAGAGACTTTGCAGACAGAGTCGTGGGTATGGTATGTCGGTTCAGTAAGCGGCTCCATCAGCCGATGTGTCAGTTTGTATTATAATGTGAATTCTATATAATTACAGATTTTGTTGAATTTGATAAGCAAAAGAAAAAAAACAATTCTGGGAGCCTTAATATGTATGTCATGCTTATTTGACTTAACAAGTCCGGAAAGATCATGTATGAAATAACAGTCTGTGGGTTCGCTCGGCTCCGGATATGGGGTCGGGTGCCCATCACATCCTAGGGGAATCAGGGTGTGACACCTATGAAAAACAAGTAAGTGCTTATGACGATGATACTACTATCTCCCATCTTATGCTATTTCTTATGTTGCTTATTATGCTTCTATAACGATATTGATCATGCTTTACATACTCAGTATATTCTTCGTACTGACGTCCTTTTGTTTGTGGACGCTGCGTCATGCCCGCAGGTGGCCAGGGAGACAGGCTTGATCCGCAGCTATATTTCTCAGGGACTACATAGCGCAGCTCCATTTCATTCGGAGCTATAGTTTTTGGTATTGATTCTTTTGTGTACATAGTTATGGGCATAGTGGGGTCCTGTTCCGCCTATATGATATGACATACTCTCCTTAGAGGCTGGTAGACATGTGTATATAGTTAGATGTGTTTGGCCTTGTCGGCCTATATTTTTGATATCATTTTGTTAGCCTCGTCGGCTTATGTACATTGCTATGGGCATAGCTGCTAATGTTGATATAAATGTATTGTTGTCCAATGGGATTAGTATGATTGATGGATAGAAAGTATGATTTAGTATGTGGCTCATCTAGATGCAAATGTAAAGGTATGTTAAGAGGTGCCCGGCTGGGCTAGCACCGGGTGCCCATCGCGGCCCTCCGGTTGGGTAGTGACAAAAGTGGTGTCAGAGCAATTCTGTCCTAGGGTGTGTCTACGAGCCGTGTCCAGTAGAGTCTTGGTTATGGGTATGTTGCGCGCCACACTTATAAACAAGAGGCTGCAGGCATTTTTAGGAATGGTTGACCTTCTTTCTTCATAACATCGTGCGATAGAGCTATGATATAAGAACTTCCTTCTCTTTAACCGTGTATTATGTATTTTAGAGATGCCTGTAAAGAGAAAGGCTACGATAGCCCAAAGGGGCAAGACAGGGGCAGAAAAGCGGGCTGAAAGAGCACCGCCAATAGTTGTAGAGGAAAGTGAGTCCCAGAATGCGGCTCAATCTCAGTCCTCCCAGACAGTGCCTATTTCTAAGAAGCGTGAACGAGCCTCAGCCCCAGCTCTGGCACCTCCAGCTCCTCCACCGGATGCTTCAGGCCAAGATGTAAAAGAGGCCATTCATTTGCTTACTTAATTGGTTGTTGCCCAGACTCAGCGGCAAAGTACAGGGCAAGGTGATAGGGCTGTTAGTGCAAAGGCCCGTGATTTCATTAGCTTGAACCCTCCGGAATTCTTTGGATCAAAGCCGGACGATGACCCTCAGAATTTTATTGATGGAATGTTGAGGATGCTTCGGTTGATACATGCTTCGGACACCGAATCGGTGGAGTTAGTGTCCTATAGATTGAGGGATGTTGCGGTTCATTGGTACACGGTTTGGATGGTTTCACGGGGAGCCAATGCGCCTCCCCCGGTATGGCAAGAATTTGTAAATGTTTTTCTCCGACATTATTTGCCTCTAGAGGTTCGGTAAGCTAGAGCCGATAAGTTCTTGAATTTGAGGCAAGGTAGCATGAGTGCTTTAGAGTATAGTCTCTGCTTCAATTCTTTGGCTAGGTATGCTTCGGCCATGGTAGCGGATATGGGTGACCGAGTGCACCGATTTGTGAAAGGCCTAGGGCCACATTTGATGGATAGGTGCTTGACTGCGTCCCTTCAGGACAACATGGATATTTCACGCATTCAGGCCCATGCTCAGAATTTAGAAGAAAGCCTACAACAACAAAGAAGTGAGCGTGAGCATGATAGGGGACATAGCAAGAGGGCCAGATCTTCGGGTCCGATGAGTGAGTTTAGAGGCGGGCACAGACACCAGTTCTCGAGGCATTCAGGCCATTCTATGACTAGTGCACCTCTACGGTTTTCAGGACAGATATTTGATTGATCTACTCGTTCCGGGCCGAGTCAGAGTTTTTCGGGATCTCAATTCAGAGGTGATTCGAGTCAGGCGAGGCCACCCCTGCCACGATGTTCCCAGTGTGGGAAGTTACATTGGGGTCCATGCTGATTAGGTTCAGAGGTCTGCTATTCATGTGGTCGGCCAGGCCATATTATGCGTGATTGCTCCTCAGTTGGTGGTAGAGGTAAGACCCAGCCTTCAGGGTCGGTAGCCGGATCTTCATGATCTATACGCCCTATGGGGCCAGGTTCACATGCGCCGGTTGGCCATGGTAGAGGCAGAGGGAGAGTCCTCAGTTCTAGCGGTCCTCAGCACCATATTTATGCTTTGGCTAGACGCCAAGATCTCGAGTCTTCCCATGATGTGGTCACAGGTATATTATCAGTATTTTCTCATAATGTATATGCTTTGATAGATCCGGGCTCCACATTGTCATATGTTACTCTATATATTGCGGGTCGGTTTATAGTCAAACCGGAGTCGATCAGACCTTTTGAGGTGTCTACACCCGTTGGTGAATCGGTAATAGCTAGTTGAGTATATAGAAACTACATAGTTATGATTAGTGACCGTCGTACTATGATTGACTTGCACGAGTTAAAAATGGTGGATTTTGATGTTATTATGGGCATGGATTGGTTGGCTTCTTGCTATGCCAATGTTGATTGTAGAATGAAAAAGGTTCATTTCCAATTTCCGAGAGAACCAGTTAGGGAATGGAAAGGGAATACTGCGTCACCAAAAGGTAGGTTTATTTTCTATCTAAAGGCAAGGAGAATGATCACGAAAGGATGCATTTATCATCTAGTTCGGGTTCAAGATGTTGAAGCTGAACCGCCAACTCTTCAGTCAGTTCCTGTAGTAAATGAGTTTCTGGATGTGTTCCCGGAAGAGCTTCCAAGCCTTCCTCCCGAGCGGGAGATTGATTTTGCTATTGATGTGTTGCCAGACACCAAGCCTATATATATTCCTCCTTATAGAATGGCTCCTGCAGAATTGAAAGAGTTGAAGGAGCAATTGAAAGACTTTCTTGAGAAAGGCTTTATTAGGCCTAGTTCATCCCCGTGGGGAGCACCTGTATTGTTTGTCCGAAAGAAAGATGGCTCTTTGCGAATGTGCATTGATTATCGGCAATTGAATAAGGTGACGATTAAGAACAAATATCCTCTTCCGAGGATTGATGACTAATTTGATCAATTACAAAGTGCCAAATGGTTTTCAAAGATATATTTGAGGTCCGGGTATCATCAAGTGAGAGTGAGGGAGAAAGATGTCCCTAAGACAGCCTTTAGAACAAGATATGGCCATTTTGAGTTCCGGGTGATGTCATTTGGACTAACTAATGCACCGACAGTATTTATGGATTTGATGAACAATGTGTTCAGGCCCTTCTTAGATCTATTTGTGATTGTATTCATCGACGATATCTTGGTATATTATAGATCCAAGGCAGAACACGTGGATCATTTGCGTACTGTCCTTATAGTTCTTCAAACTTGAGAGCTATTCGCCAAATTTTCTAAATGCGAGTTCTGGTTGAACTCAGTGACATTTTTGGGGCACATTGTTTCAGCCGATGGTATTCGGGTAGATAGCCACAACTCCTACGGAGGTTCGTAGCTTTCTGGGTTTAGCAGGTTATTACAGGAGATTTTTTGAAGGTTTTTCTTCTATTTCTGCACCACTCACAAAGCTGACCTAGAAATCAACTAAGTTTTAATGGACAAATGCTTGTGGACGTAGTTTCCAAGAGTTAAAGGATAGATTAACTTCTGCCCAGTCCTGACACTTCCAGAAGGATTGGAAAGATATGTTGTTTATTGCGATGCTTCAGGCATTAGGCTAGGCTGTGTGTTGATGCAACATGGTAAGGTGATCGCGTATGCTTCAAGGCAATTACGGAAACATGAAAACAATTATCCAACCCATGATCTAGAATTGGCTGCAGTGATTCATGCATTAAAGATGTGGAGACAATATTTATATGGTGTCCATGTGGATATTTACATAGATCATAAGAGCCTTCAGTATATCTTCAAGCAGAAAGAGTTGAATTTGCTGCAACGACGATGGTTGGAATTGCTAAAAGATTATGATGTTGATATCCTATATCACCCTGGGAAGGCAAATGTTGTGGCTGACGCTCTTAGCCGGAGATCCATGGGAAGTTTGTGCGATGTACGACCAAAGAAAAAGGAGATGGCTCGTGAGCTCCAGCAGTTAGCTAGCCTACGAGTTCGAGTAGTGGACTCGGGTAACAGGGGAACTACCCTTCAGAATTCAGCAGTCTCGTCGCTAGTAGTAGAAGTGGAAGAGCGACAATATGAAGATCCCATGCTAATGCATTACAGAGATACACTCCCTCAGAAGGAGAAGTCATCATTTGATATTGCAGGAGACGAAGTTCTCTGATGCCGAGGCAGATTATGTGTTCCTGATGTGGCAGTTTTACGCCACCAAATATTGAGAGAAGCTCATTGTTCCCGTTATTCCGTCCACCACGGAGCAACGAAAATGTACCATGATCTTAAGTCTATATATTGGTGGAATGGGATGAAGAAAGATATAGTGGAATTTTTAGCTCAATGTCCCAACTGTCAACAAGTGAAAATTGAGCACCAAAAGCCGGGCGGATTGTTGCAAGCTATAGAAATTCCAACTTGGAAGTGGGAAGTGATTAACGTGGACTTCATTACAGGCTTGCCCCGTTCTCGACGTAAATATGATTCTATATGAGTGATTGTGGATAGACTCACGAAGTTAGCTCATTTCTTACCAGTCAGAACTACATATGTGGCAGAAGATTATGCCAAGCTTTATGTTAAAGAGATAGTGCGACTCCATGGTGTTTCAGTATCTATTATCTCTGATAGAGGGACTCAGTTTATAGCTAATTTTTGGAAGTCCTTCCAAGAGGGTTTAGGAACTCAAGTGAGCCTTAGCACGGCATTTCACCCGCAGACTGATGGGCAAGCTGAACGTACCATTCAGACTCTTGAGGATATGTTACGAGCATGTATAATAGATTTTGGAGGAAATTGTGATGATCACTTACCCCGTATTGAATTTGCATATAACAATAGTTATCATTCTAGCATCCAAATGACACCGTATGAGGCTTTATATGGGCGAAAGTGTAGATCCCCAATTAGGTGGTTCGAGGTAGGAGATACTAGATTGATAGGGCCAGACTTGGTCCAGCAAGCCATAGAGAAAGTTAAGCTCATACAAGATCGGTTATTAGCAGCCCAAAGTGGTCAAAAGTCCTATGCAGATAATCGTCGAAGGGACTTAGAGTTTCAAGTGAAAGATTGGGTATTCTTGAAAGTATCACCAATGAAGGGTGTAATGAGATTTGGCAAAAAGGGGAAGCTTAGTCCCCGGTACATTGGGCCTTATGAGATTGTGCGCAAAGTAGGCAAAGTGACCTATGAGTTAGATCTACCTCCTGATTTGGAGTCAGTTCACCCAGTTTTCCATGTCTCGATGCTTCGTAAACGTGTTGGATATCCTGCTAGGATCGTGCCAGTAAATGATGTTCAAGTGACAGAAAAGTTGACTTATGAAGAGGTACCTATTGCCATATTAGATAGGCAAGTACGGAGGCTTAGAAAGAAAGAAGTGGCCTCAGTTAAGGTTTTATGGAGAAATAATAAACGAGAAGAAATGACATGGGAAGCGGAAGAAATTATGAGATCCAAGTACCCACACTTATTTCATCCCCTAGAAGGAGTCCAAGATGAGACATCAATATTATAAGGTATGTATATTTTGTTTTTATGCATTTGGGCCGTGTGGCCAAATTTTATTGCTATTATGTTGTGGCCCTGTGAGGCATTATTATTATGGGCTGTTGTGACAAGATGGTAGTGCCATATTATAGGGAAAACTCTGGCGAAATTTTTATAGAATCCCCGACGACTTAACATTCGAGGACGAATGTTCTTAAGGTGTTATGTCCCGTGTTTTCGTATAATTGGAAATCGAGAAATAATTGCGATTTGTGTGTTAAAAAGGAAATGATTTAATTTTTGTGAATATGACTATGTTGGTTGTGAAATCTTTAAATGCTAAGACCTCGGGAAAGGCCAAGGGTAAATTTGGAACTTCGTAAATTAGTTTCGGGAATTTCAAAACGGGGCATTTTAAGAATTGGGCCCAAGAAATTACAATGCAAATGAAGCCCAAACAAATGAAGAGGGGGCCGACCATAGTAGTGGCCCAAGCCCATTTTTAAAGGGGCATGTGCTATGCACATGACCCCTAAAGTAGATATATACATGGATTACACTTGAACTTATCACAAAATTAGAAAAAAAATCAAGAACTCACCAAAAAGGGGTTCGACCGAAGTGAAAAAAAGAAAAGAAGAGAAAAATTCCAAGCTTGTGTGGTGATTCAAAAATCTTGGTTTCTACATATTTGTGAAGTACTCAAGACGCTCTCCGACGTGGTATAAATAGTTTGGCACGAGGACGACGTTTTCGACAAGTCGGGTTTTCAAGGAAAGGTAAGAATTTTGCCCCTTTTATGTTATAGAATTGATGTGAATGTGTTAAGCATTGGAAGTAGATGGAGATCCCGTAATTTTAACGTAAATAGAAAGTCGTGGGTGTGTGTGTGTAGTGTGTTTGGTCGTGAGTTATGGAAGGAAAGAAATGGTTTGAATTGATCTTGTTTAAGTTGGCATAATGTGTTGTTGTGACTCTTAGATCGTAATTGATTGATTGTTGAATTAAATTGGCGGTGGAAAACGAATTCGGATATTATCGGAAAGTGTATATCCTTGGTATTCTTATGTATATCAATGTATATTTTGGGGTGCTATAGACTTTAGATATGAATCTATATCGATGTCGACGAATTCGGATTGAAACGACGTTAATTGGAATGTTCGTCGTGAATTTTAATGTTTTGAAGAATTATGGAACTAATGGATTTTGGTGCAATTTCGTGTATGGTTTGAATTGTAATGAGAATGTGGTTGTATAAGTTTGAATGTGGGAATGAATACAAATAGGTAGATATAGAATTGGAATTTTGAAAGTTTGAATGGAAAGTTGCCAACTTAAGAAATCATGTAGGACTTTGAAGCTAGAGTGAATTGATTGTTGTTTACATTGTTTGGTTGATGTGTGGGCTGTTGTGGTTGGTTAATTTGAGCCGAGCTACGCCTCGGGGATGTTAGATTTATAGGGGAAATGCTGCCGAAATTTCGGTAGGCAAATATGGAGTTAAAGGCATTTTTGAGCCTAAGAATCTCAATTGGTAACTTTGACCATTTGCAGATTTTTGACGAAACGGGACTGGACTTTTGGAAGAGCATACGACGTCTGTGAGGTATGTAAAGCTTCCCAATTCTTTATTTGGCATATCTTAGTGTGTTAGTTGAATATGAGACCTTCCGGAGCATTTCTGCTCCTCGAAACCCGATCCACAGGAAAGTTACTATTCATTCAATTTGATTGAAGCCTAAAGGCTCCCTTTTGGCTAGAATGCCATTATTCGTCCGAAACCTATCGAAATGTGGTCGGGTAACCTAGAAATGATTATGTATGACCCTTGGCATATTACTGCTCGTAAAAATATGTTCGCCACCTCACTTCGACTCGAGGTGGGTCCGCTACCCCAAAATGCCCGATTTGCCCTTCGGGCCATCTTTGAGAATAGAGTTGAACGTACCACTTCTGATCTTTGGAACATCCTTCCACGGGGTATGTTTGGACTATCCTATGCACTAATCCAGGTTTTGAACTATATGGACCATTTTGGAATCGTTTTGCAAAACGAAACCTTATGTCGACTAAGTATTCGACTATTTTGTAATAGGATATGATTTATGAGTTTACTTTGTTTTGAAACACTATTTTGAAATACGATTTGCATTTGTTTGCTCACGACTCCGCTCGTGCCTTATTATGACTTCATTCACCGGTTCCCGGGCCGGTTTTGATTCGTGCGCCTTATGACAGTTCGGCCGTATGCTGTGTTACGGTTCCCGAGGCTTCGCCATAGGGACGGGTTCCGTTTGGAGTTATGCTGTGATATGGCTCGTGATGCGATACGCTCACCGATGATTATGATTATGTTCGGGGATGTACGGAGATTTGAAACCTTCTAGTGTTATGCTGTGTGTGGCGCCAGCGTCGGAGTGGCGACCACGTTCTTAAGCGTTTGCATGATTTTGTTTGCATAAAATACATGTATATGATTTCGATACAGATTTTGACATACCAGTTTGTACCCCACTTTGACATTTGATTTGCTTTCGATTTTGATCTATAATTCTGTACTCCGTGCTTTACATACTCAGTACATATTTCGTACTGACCCCCTCTCTCCGGGGGCTGCGTTTTATGCCCGCAGGTGCAGACATCGGTGATCCTCCGCAGTAGGCTTCACTTCTTGCTTTTCGGAGTACTCTTACTGGGTCCGGAGTCCACTCTTGGTACAGACTCCTCTACTCTGTATATACTTTGTATATTTGACAGTTTGGGTACGGCGGGGCCCTGTCTCGCCTTATGTTATGTTTTGAATTCGTAGAGGCCTGTAGTCATCTTTGTGGGGCGAGGGTCCTATGTGTTTATTGTCTGATTTTGCTTTCGGGTCTTAAAGCGGTCTGTTTGATATGATGGCCCCAAATGGCCCCTTTGTATATATTTGTATTTTGACCGGCGATGTCTATTCCGCCGCTTTGTTTGAGTTTGATTTGATATGACCGCTTAAGACATATTTTCGATATAAATTATGTTTGATATAACTTCTTGAAAATTCTGAAATAAGTTTGGATTCGGAAATGAATATGCGATTTGGTCTGGGTACCCAGGTAGGGTGCCAGTCGCGGCCCACGGGGCTGGGTCGTGACAAAAGTGGTATCAGAGCGGTTTGTCCTCGGAATGTCTACAGGCCGTGTCTCGTAGAGTCTTGTTTATCGATGTGTTGTGCACCACATCTATAAACGGGAAGCTACAGGGCATTTAGGATGTCACTTTCTTTGAAATCTTAGATCGTGCGATATAGCTGTGCTATTAGGATGATTATGATCTGACTCGCCTTTGTGTTTGCAGTGATGCCTCCGAAGAAGGCAACGGCGGCGCAAAAGGGCAAGGCGAGGATTGGAGAGACTAGCCAGGCACAGCGAGCTACCCGGGCTCGTGTCTATGATTTGCCTGAGGATGTGCCTCATTCTGAGGGGTCTGCTACACCCCCACTAGTACAGCATGGAGCAGGACCTTCAGCAGCTCCAGAGGTCCGTGTACCCGCACCTGAGACTCCAGCTCCTCAGCCAGGGGTGGAGGATAGGACCCTGAGGGAGGCTGTACAGCTGTTGACTACACTGGTAGCAGGACAGGCTCGCATGCGCGGGCGGAGGGACGACGATGATGATGACAGGCGGGACAGCCTGAGAGTTCGGGAGTTTTTGCTATGTGGCCCTCCAGAGTTCTTCGGGTCTAAGCCCGACGAGGACCCCTACGACTTCATTCGGGGGATGCGACGCTCACTGGACTTGGTCAGGGCTTCAGAGACCGAGTCAGTTGAGCTGGCTTCGAGATGTGGCTACCCACTGGTACGAGACTTGGGAGCTGTCTAGAGGAGAGGGTGCCCCTCCAGCCACTTCGGATCAGTTTGTGACAGCATTCACCCGCCACTTTTTGCCACCAGAGTTACGGCGGGCACGGGCTGATCGATTCTTACGTCTGCAGCAGAGGGGTCGGAGTGTTCGCGAGTATAACCTTGAGTTTGATTCTCTGGCCCGATATGCACCGGCCGTGGTAGCAGATATGTCCGATCGGATGCACAGATATGTTATGGGATTGGACCGGTATTTGGTTGATAGTTGTATGGCAGTGTCATTGCAGGCAGACACGGACATTGCCCGACTTCAGGCCTATGCGATGGGTATGGAGGACCGTCGCAGGTTTGATCCGGCTGGCAGAGATCGAGATAGGAGGCCGCCCAAGAGGGCTAGGTTCGCAGGTTATACTGGAGATTCTCGAGGCGGACAGCCTCAGCAGCAGCCGTCAGACAGGCATTTTCCTCCTTCCGGCCGGGGTACTCAGTCAGGTAGCCAGAGATTCGATAGTACAGGACCGTCTGGGGCCGGTCAGAGCTCCAGAGTGGCAGGTTCACAGGTACCCAGGGGTCCCAGCCAGGCCAGACCACCCAGGCCCCGTTGTCCTCATTGCGGGAAGTCTCATCCCGGGGAGTGTTACCGAGCGACTGGAGCTTGCTTTTCGTGTGGTGGTCAGGGCCACTTTATGAGAGATTGTCTATTGGCTAGCGGTTCGGGTAGTGCTGCTCAGCAGACAGGGTCAGCCGCCGATTCTTCTTCTGCTCCATCAGTTGCACGCCCTGGAGGGAGAGGTATTTCAGCACCGGCAGGACGCGGTCGAGGCCGCGGTGGCACTTCAGGTTCTAGCGGTCCCTCGAACCGCATATATGCTTTGGCCAGCCGCCAGGATCAGGAGGCTTCGCCAAACGTCGTCACAGGTACATTGCTGGTTTTCTCCAGATCTGTATATGCATTGATTGACCCTGGCTCTACTTTATCATATATTTCCCCGCTCGTTGCTAGTAAGATTGGGATAGTGTCTGAGCCTATAGAGCCATTTGAGGTAGCTACGCCAGTTGGGGATTTTATCGTAGCGAGACAGATTTATAAGGATTGTTCTGTGACCATTTATGATCGTAGCACTAAGGCTGATTTGATAGAGTTAGACATGCTTGAGTTTGACGTCATTATGGGCATGGACTGGTTGTCTTCCTGTTATGCTAATGTCGACTGCCAGAAAAAGGTAGTCCGTTTTCAGTTTCCAGGGGAACCAGTCATAGAGTGGTTCGGATCTACAGCATCGCCGAGGGGTAAGTTTATTTCATACCTCAAGGCTAAGAAGATGATCCAGAAGGGGTATATCTATCATTTGGTTCGTGTGCACGATACTGCCGCGGAGGTACCTACCCTTCAGTCTGTTCCGGTCGTCAGCGAGTTTCCAGATGTTTTTCCTGACGAGCTTCCTGGCCTTCCGCCTGAGCGGGAGATTGATTTTTCTATTGAGTTGATGCCGGATACGCAGCCTATATCTATTCCTCCGTACAGAATGGCACCAGCTGAGTTGAAGGAGTTGAAGGAGCAGCTGAAAGATTTGCTGGATAAGGGCTTTATTAGACCCAGTACATCACCCTGGGAGCGCCGGTGCTGTTTGTCAGAAAGAAAGACGGGTCATTGCGGATGTGTATCGACTACCGGCAGCTGAATAAGGTGACTGTTAAGAATAAATATCCCCTCCCCCGGATTGATGACTTGTTTGACCAGCTGCAGGGTGCTAGACACTTTTCAAAGATAGATCTGCGTTCTGGTTATCATCAGGTGCGAGTACGGGAGTCAGATATCCCGAAGACTGCTTTCAGGACTCGGTACGGGCATTATGAGTTCAGAGTTATGTCTTTCGGGCTGACTAATGCTCCAGCAGTATTTATGGATCTGATGAACCGGGTATTTCGGCCTTTCCTGGATATGTTTGTTATTGTGTTTATTGATGATATCCTGATTTACTCGCGATCAGTCGAGGAGCATTCAGATCATTTGAGGACGGTACTTGGCATCCTCCGTCAGCAGAAGTTATATGCTAAATTCTCTAAGTGTGAGTTCTGGTTGACTTCTGTGGCATTCTTGGGCCATATTATCGGCGCAGATGGTATTCGGGTTGACACGTAGAAGATTGAGGCTGTGCAGAATTGGCCAAGGCCTACTACACCGACAGAGGTGCGTAGTTTTCTTGGATTGGCTGGGTATTACCGCAGGTTCGTGGAGGATTTCTCTTCTATTTCAGCACCACTGACGAGGCTTACCCAGAAAGCAGCGAAATTCCAGTGGTCGGATGCCTGCGAGCGCAGCTTTCAGATGCTGAAGGAGAGATTGATTACAGCACCAGTTCTGGCTCTTCCAGAGGGATCTGACGGGTATGTTGTCTATTGTGACGCCTCTGGTATTGGGATAGGATGTGTATTGATGCAGCACGGTCGAGTTATAGCCTATGCTTCCCGACAGCTCAGACCGCACGAGAAGAACTATCCCACTCATGATCTTGAGTTGGCCGCGGTGATTCATGCTTTGAAGATTTGGCGGCATTATTTATATGGGGTCCATGTTGATATCTATACGGACCATAAGAGTCTCCAGTATATTTTTAGGCAGAAGGAACTAAATTTGCGGCAGCGGAGATGGCTTGAGTTACTAAAGGACTACGACGTTGATATTCTGTACCATCCGGGGAAAGCCAATGTGGTAGCTGACGCGCTTAGCCGCAAGTCCGTGGGCAGTCTGGCTGATGTTCCATCTGATAAGAGAGATTTGGTTCGTGATATTCATCAGCTGGCCAGCCTCGGAGTCCGTTTGGTGGATTCTGGAGATTCTGGGATTTCTGTCCGTCCAGTTGCTGAGTCATCTCTTATTCAGGAGGTAAAGCAGCGCCAGTTTGAGGATCCTCTTTTGATTCAGTACAGAGATGTGGCCCTTAGTAAAGCAAAGACTCAGTTTGAGGTCTCGCCTGACGGAGTATTATTATATGACGGCAGATTCTGTGTACCGGACGTTGCGGGCTTACGGCGGCAGATTATGGGCGAGGCCCATAATGCACGGTATTCTGTTCATCCTGGTTCCACTAAAATGTATCGGGACCTCAGGTGTTTGTATTGGTGGGACGGCATGAAGAAAGATATTGCTGAGTTTGTTAGTCAGTGCCCGAACTGCCAGCAAGTTAAGATCGAGCATCAGAAGCCCGGTGGATTATTACAGGAGATGGAAATTCCAGCCTGGAAATGGGAGATGATTAATATGGATTTCGTTGTTGGATTACCACGTACTCTACGCAGGTACGACTCTATTTGGGTTATTGTGGACATGCTGACGAAATCAGCCCATTTCCTACCGGTCCGGACTACATATTCGGCTGAGGACTACGCCAGATTGTATATCAGAGAGATAGTCAGACTTCACGGAGTCCCTATGTCTATTATTACTGACCGAGGTACCCAGTTTACAGCAAATTTCTGGAGGTCATTTCAGGAGGGATTAGGGACTCAGGTGAGTCTCAGTACAGCTTTTCACCCTCAGTCCGACGGGCAGGCCGAGCGCACTATTCAGACGCTCGAAGATATGTTGCGGGCCTGCGTTATTGATTTCAGGGGCAGCTGGGATGATCATTTGCCGCTTATTGAGTTTTCCTATAATAACAGTTATCACACCAGCATTCAGATGGCTCCGTACGAGGCCCTTTACGGCAGGAGATGCAGGTCTCCTATTGGCTGGTTCGACGTGGGCGAGACTAAGTTGATTGGGCCAGATGTGATCCAGGAGGCTGTAGATAAGGTAAAGCTTATTCGAGAACGATTATTGGCTGCTCAGAGTCGATAGAAAGCTTATGCAGATAGACGACGTCGACCGTTAGAGTTCCGGATTGGCGATTGGGTATTCCTGAAGGTGTCGCCCATGAAGGGTGTCATGAGATTCGGTAAAAAGGGTAAGTTGAGCCCCCGGTACATTGGACCGTATCAGATCGTGCGAAAGGTAGGCGAGGTCGCCTATGAGCTAGACTTACCATCCGACTTGGAGGCCGTACACCCGGTGTTTCATGTGTCTATGTTGCGGAAATGCATTGGTGATCCTGCCAGGATATTCCCAGTTGACGACATTCAGGTGACGGAGCAGTTATCTTATGATGAGCAGCCTGTATCTATTCTGGATCGACAGGTGCGGAGACTACGCACTAAAGAAGTGCCCTCCGTCAAGGTCCCGTGGCGCAACAATAATCGGGAGGAGATGAATTGGGAGGCGGAGGACGAGATGAAGAAGAAATATCCCCACTTGTTCCCGACATCCACAGGTAAGCTAATTTCTTTTTTTCAGTTTGTTGTGTTGATTGATAAAATAAATTATGTATGTCATTATTAAAAAGGGACACTCCTGCCTTGATCATAAGACCTTATAAGATTAATCTAACATTCGGGGATGAATGTTCTTAAGGTGTTATGTCCCGTGTTTTCGTATAATTGGAAATCGAGAAATAATTGCGATTTGTGTGTTAAAAAGGAAATGATTTAATTTTTGTGAATATGACTATGTTGGTTGTGAAATCTTTAAATGCTAAGACCTCGGGAAAGGCCAAGGGTAAATTTGGAACTTCGTAAATTAGTTTCGGGAATTTCAAAACGGGGCATTTTAAGAATTGGGCCCAAGAAATTACAATGCAAATGAAGCCCAAACAAATGAAGAGGGGGCCGGCCATAGTAGTGGCCCAAGCCCGTTTTTAAAGGGGCATGTGCTATGCACATGACCCCTAAAGTAGATATATACATGGATTACACTTGAACTTATCACAAAATTAGAAAAAAAATCAAGAACTCACCAAAAAGGGGTTCGGCCGAAGTGAAAAAAAGAAAAGAAGAGAAAAATTCCAAGCTTGTGTGGTGATTCAAAAATCTTGGTTTCTACATATTTGTGAAGTACTCAAGACGCTCTCCGACGTGGTATAAATAGTTTGGCACGAGGACGACGTTTTCGACAAGTCGGGTTTTCAAGGAAAGGTAAGCATTTTGCCCCTTTTATGTTATAGAATTGATGTGAATGTGTTAAGCATTGGAAGTAGATGGAGATCCCGTAATTTTAACGTAAATAGAAAGTCGTGGGTGTGTGTGTGTAGTGTGTTTGGCCGTGAGTTATGGAAGGAAAGAAATGGTTTGAATTGATCTTGTTTAAGTTGGCATAATGTGTTGTTGTGACCCTTAGATCGTAATTGATTGATTGTTGAATTAAATTGGCGGTGGAAAACGAATTCGGATATTATCGGAAAGTGTATATCCTTGGTATTCTTATGTATATCAATGTATATTTTGGGGTGCTATGGACTTTAGATATGAATCTATATCGATGTCGACGAATTCGGATTGAAACGACGTTAATTGGAATGTTCGTCGTGAATTTTAATGTTTTGAAGAATTATGGAACTAATGGATTTTGGTGCAATTTCGTGTATGGTTTGAATTGTAATGAGAATGTGGTTGTATAAGTTTGAATGTGGGAATGAATACAAATAGGTAGATATAGAATTGGAATTTTGAAAGTTTGAATGGAAAGTTGCCAACTTAAGAAATCATGTAGGACTTTGAAGCTAGAGTGAATTGATTGTTGTTTACATTGTTTGGTTGATGTGTGGGCTGTTGTGGTTGGTTAATTTGAGCCGAGCTACGCCTCGGGGATGTTAGATTTATAGGGGAAATGCTGCCGAAATTTCGGTAGGCAAATATGGAGTTAAAGGCATTTTTGAGCCTAAGAATCTCAATTGGTAACTTTGACCATTTGCAGATTTTTGACGAAACGGGACTGGACTTTTGGAAGAGCATACGACGTCTGTGAGGTATGTAGAGCTTCCCAATTCTTTATTTGGCATATCTTAGTGTGTTAGTTGAATATGAGACCTTCCGGAGCATTTCTGCTCCTCGAAACCCGATCCACAGGAAAGTTACTATTCATTCAATTTGATTGAAGCCTAAAGGCTCCCTTTTGGCTAGAATGCCATTATTCGTCCGAAACCTATCGAAATGTGGTCGGGTAACCTAGAAATGATTATGTATGACCCTTGGCATATTACTGCTCGTAAAAATATGTTCGCCACCTCACTTCGACTCGAGGTGGGTCCGCTACCCCAAAATGCCCGATTTGCCCTTCGGGCCATCTTTGAGAATAGAGTTGAACGTACCACTTCTGATCTTTGGAACATCCTTCCACGGGGTATGTTTGGACTATCCTATGCACTAATCCAGGTTTTGAACTATATGGACCATTTTGGAATCGTTTTGCAAAACGAAACCTTATGTCGACTAAGTATTCGACTATTTTGTAATAGGATATGATTTATGAGTTTACTTTGTTTTGAAACACTATTTTGAAATACGATTTGCATTTGTTTGCTCACGACTCCGCTCGTGCCTTATTATGACTTCGTTCACCGGTTCCCGGGCCGGTTTTGATTCGTGCGCCTTATGACAATTCGGCCGTATGCTGTGTTACGGTTCCCGAGGCTTCGCCATAGGGCCGGGTTCCGTTTGGAGTTATGCTGTGATATGGCTCGTGATGCGATACGCTCACCGATGATTATGATTATGTTCGGGGATGTACGGAGATTTGAAACCTTCTGGTGTTATGCTGTGTGTGGCGCCAGCGTCGGAGTGGCGACCACGTTCTTAAGCGTTTGCATGATTTTGTTTGCATAAAATACATGTATATGATTTCGATACAGATTTTGACATACCAGTTTGTACCCCACTTTGACATTTGATTTGCTTTCGGTTTTGATCTATAATTCTGTACTCCGTGCTTTACATACTCAGTACATATTTCGTACTGACCCCCTCTCTCCGGGGGCTGCGTTTTATGCCCGCAGGTGCAGACATCGGTGATCCTCCGCAGTAGGCTTCACTTCTTGCTTTTCGGAGTACTCTTACTGGGTCCGGAGTCCACTCTTGGTACAGACTCCTCTACTCTGTATATACTTTGTATATTTGACAGTTTGGGTACGGCGGGGCCCTGTCTCGCCTTATGTTATGTTTTGAATTCGTAGAGGCCTGTAGTCATCTTTGTGGGGCGAGGGTCCTATGTGTTTATTGTCTGATTTTGCTTTCGGGTCTTAAAGCGGTCTGTTTGATATGATGGCCCCAAATGGCCCCTTTGTATATATTTGTATTTTGACCGGCGATGTCTATTCCGCCGCTTTGTTTGAGTTTGATTTGATATGACCGCTTAAGACATATTTTCGATATAAATTATGTTTGATATAACTTCTTGAAAATTCTGAAATAAGTTTGGATTCGGAAATGAATATGCGATTTGGTCTGGGTACCCAGGTAGGGTGCCAGTCGCGGCCCACGGGGCTGGGTCGTGACATAAGGGGGGAAGAATGTTACACCTCGAAAAATTTTCCGTTGATGCTAGACTAACAGAGAGCACGAAGTATATGGTATTTCGATAAGTGAGAGATGACCTTTGATGCCTCTAATTAAGATTTCAAAGACATTCGAGATAAGGGAAGAAAGCTGCTAAGAAAAGGCAAGGTATATGTTATGTATCGAAAAAGGTTTACGAGTACCAAGTTAATGAGGACTTAATGATGTTTTGGAGAAGAGTTATAACGTCCCTTAGACTGTTAATGAAGTATTATACAAGTGTTAAGAAGGTTCCATAAGGATTGAAGATCGAACGAAATGACGGAAACCATTTCAGGAACGTGGAGTTATACGGCCACTTATACGGTCCGTATAACTTTATACGGTCCGTATAAGGTGCCCGTATAACTCACAGTAGGGAGACGTTTTTCTGGTTGGTGAACCATGACCGCTTATACGGACCGTATAAGTGTCCGTGGAAGTCCCGACGGACTGATTGTTAATGTTTGTATAAATAGATGCCTTGGGTTCTCTTACTTCATTTTTCATATTATACAAGTGGTGAGAGCTCAAAAACCCTTCTCTAAGCATATTCCACTCAAGTCCAAGAGAAAACAAAGATCAAAGACTAAAATCAAGTGTTTATGTGTTAGAAAGCTTCGAAGGTTAGAGGACCACAAGAAATTCCATTGGAGGAGAACTAGGGTTTGGTTCAAGTGAAGTATTTCCACTCAAGATTCATTTCCACACCATCTAAGGTATGTTTTATGATATTTCCATGTTGTTTAAGGTGTTTGAAAGTTGAAACACTTGGATTGTAAAAGGATATAGAAAATGGGTCTTGAATGTGAGAATAGTGATGTTTGTGAGTAGTTGCTTGGGTTGAGTAATGATTCTTGATATGCTATGATTATAATCATGTTATGTATGCCATTAATAACATGGGATAGACGTTGTATATGAGTGGATATAATAGTGTGCTATGACCATGAATATGGATGAATTGGAAGTGAATTGAGAAGTAAGGATAATGTATGTGAATAAAGAGTATTGTTATGATATTGTGAATGTTATGATTGATGTTTGGGAGTTGATGTATGATACGGAGGAAGTCGTATAAATAAAGGAGATTCTGTCCAATTCTCTCTAGCGTTAGTCATGTATGTTAAGTTATCGATTTTCTAATGATAGTATAACTCTAATGAAGGTAGAAACGTGATCATTGAAGGAGAACGTGCAAGTGAGAGAATAGTTGAACGGAAAGGTATGTAAGGCTAACCCTTCTTTCATAAGGCATGGTTCTTTGGCCAAATATCTAAATCTTCTATAAGCCTATGATGTCCTCCAAATGATTCTATCTTCAAAAGCTACTAAGCTCATGATTCTCGATATGTTACGGTTATACTAGCTTCCTCATATGACGAGTAATCCTATAAAGGTAGATGTAATGAACGACGATAATAGTGATAACGATAATGATTACAATGATAATATTGATAACGATAATGATGACGATGATAATACTAATGATGCTTATGAGTTTTTATGTATATGTGTCTATGTATGACTATTATGAAACCCCGAGCTTATATGGCCGGGTAGAATATATGTTTATGTAACGCGTGCGCACCTCTGCAGTTGGGTACGAATAACCCTGAAGCCTTGGTAGGGCCAGGTATGTGTAACCTTGAGCCTTGGTTGGCCAGGTATGTATGATAACCAAGCCTAGCCATGGTCGGGTACGTGAAACACCGAACCTTCGTGGTCGGGAATGCTATGTAAATGCTATGTATATGATATGGATATGGATATGGATATGATATAGATATTAGTATGAATACGCATATGATACGAATACGAGTAAGAATATGTATATGAATACGACTATGGATACAAAATGTAAATGAGTACGGATACGAATACAGATGTATGTACACCATATCGCATTAAGAAATGGAAAGTCCCTATTGTTATATCCCGTACTTTCGCGCGTTCGGGAAAATTTGAAATGACTTTGATTTGTCAGGAATAAGGTCATATGTTGATTGGAATTCACATATGTGTATGTTGATCATGAAAAGTATTGGTGTGGAAATACGGAGGAAGGCCAAGGGCAAAAATTGGAATTTTGGAAATTAGTTTCGGGAATTACAAAATACGGACTACATCAATTGGGCTAAAAGAAAATATAGGAAAAGAGGCCCAAATGGCATGGGGTGGCCGGCCATATGCTTGGCCCAAGCCCCAAATATTAAGTCATGTGTTCAAATTAATAAAAAGGGGCCAATTATTCATTAAAATCCCCTAGAACTTTCAAGAGATAATGAGAGAAGTAAAGAAACAAAGAAGAAGAGAAACAAAGGGGAGCATTTCGGCCAACCCATGGGAATTTGACCATGAGAAATATTATTCTAAAAATCATTTTCTTGTGGTATTCCTACTAATTCAAGGGTCCTCTACAACATGGTATAATTATTTCGGAAGATAAGTCATCCGTTTCGTCGTTTCCGCGTTCTAGTCAAGTGAAGAAGTTGAAGAGCAAAGGTAAGAATTCATACCCTTTTATGTATTATTAAGGCTTATTCTATGTTGTAGTATGTGGAAATAAGTGAAATTCATTAAATATGTATGGGTGAAGGGTGGCCGAAAATGGTGGTGTGGTATAGAATGTGATGAATAAATTTTTAGTTAGTATTTTGATTGTTGTTGATGTTATGGGTGATTTGTATATGTTGTAGGATGAAGAAATGGATGGAATATATGGAATCATAGATGTAGTGATATGGCCGTGAGTTGCTATGTGGTATAGAAGTGAATGAATCAATTTTTATCTAAGTATTTTGGTTGTTGTGTTGCGGTTTCTATGATGTTAAATGAAGAATAAATGACTTGAAATGAAGTTGTAATTTGTTGGTGGATTATAAAAGAAGTTAATGCGATATTAGCATGGTTTCTTGCGATTATAAGAATGAAGGATATTGTTGAAGTATAGATTATTAATGTCCTTGTGGAATTTGGAAGGTCTTGGGTGAAGAAGTAGGTCGTTTGGGTTGTTTGGTATACTATGTGAATTGTTTGAAATATTCTTGACATGATTGATGATGTTGTTGCCATAATTGTTGGTGTTATTGTTGATAATGTGGCCGAGTTCCATTCTCGGGTTTGTTCTTGTTGAATTAGCCGAGTTGTACCCTCGGGGATGGTGTATTTACAGGGGAAATGCTGCCGGAATTTCGGTAGACAAATATGAATCTAAGTTGAATTCTTAAGAGTTTACAACTCATATTTGGCACTTATGACCAATTGCAGATTTTGGGCGAAACGGGGTTTGATTTTGCGCGAGCATAAGCCGCGAGAAAGGTATGTAAGGCTACCCTATTCCTTCTTTTGGCATGTCCTAGGTATACTAGGTCGATACTTGAGCCTCGGGGGCAATTCTGTTCATAGAAATCCGAAATTGAATTTGAGCACTATTCATTCAATCTAATTGAACTATAAATCTCATGTTTTGGTCGAAAGGAAATCAAACGTCCGAAACTTTTGTAAATGTAATCAAGTCGACTCGAAACTTCCTTGGATGACTCTATAGACCCTAATGTCCATGATTCATGTCCGTTGCCTCGACTTGATCCGAGGTGGACCCACTACTCCCGAAATCTTCCCCTATTGTTCTATCTGGCTTAATTCCGTACAATAATTAAAGGAGACTCTTGGTTGTTTTACTATCCCATTGAGTCCTTAATCTATATCTTGATATGTGCACGCGATCTTATAAGTTATATTTGGTCCGATCCGTAAGATATCCGGAAGGAATTCGCTTCTAAAGTGCTATCTAATATGTTCCGAGTCTGCCTATGATTCTGACCTATATGAGTAGAAGTATGTTTGACATGACCCATTCTACGACATGATCGAGTAACGAAATAAGTATAAAGAATTTGTGTCGGAAAGAATATTATGAGTACATTGATTCGACTATTCTGATATAAATATTCCGGTACAAGTAATCCGATATGAGTACTTCCAATTCTGATATAAGTGTTCAGGTATGAACATTCCTATTTGAGCGTTTTGATATAAGCATTTGGGTATAAGTATGTTGACATGAATATTTCGACATAAGTATTCCGATATAAGCACTCTGATGTGAAAATTCTGATGTGAGTATGTAATTTGATATAAGAAATCTGTTATGAATAATCTGATATAAGTGTGTTGATAAAAGTACTCTTCTATAAGTATTATGATATATGTACTTTGACATGAGTATTCTGATAAAAGTATTCGATAAGAGTATTCTGATCTCGGTATGTAATCTGATATGAGAATTATAATATGAGTAATCTGTTATGGATAATTCGCTACGAACATTTTGATAGGAATATCTTCTGTAAACTCTGATGTTTTGGTTGTCAGACGACAGCACGTACGATTATTCTAATGAATCTCCGGATTGTCGGTAAGTGTGTATATATACTGAGTCCTTATTTGTATGCATATGGTTTCGTACTACTCTGTTCGTGCAAGTTTTTGATATGTCTATTCACTGAGCCCGGGCCAGGACATGTTCTCGTGCGTACTCCACTGCATTGTTCACCGAGACCCACCAGTAGAGGGCCGGGACACGTATATGATGATGGCGCCAGATCCGGACCGGATCCCCTCTACCGAGTCCCTTAATGAAGGGTCGGGACATGTTATCCACCGAGTCCCTCACTGGCGGGCCGGGACACGTTACATGCATACATGACATTTGATGTGACATATACGATTCTATTCACCGAGTCCCTCATTCGAGGGCCGGGACACGTTATGTATATATGGTATACGATTCTGCTATACATGATCCTATCCACCGAGTCCCTTAATAAAGGGCCGGGACACGTTATATGCATATGCTATACATGATATTGATATACGTAATTCCATTTACCGAGTCCCTCACAAGAGGGCCGGGACACGTCATAGGTATATATGGTATGTGATACTGATATGTCTGACCTTATTCACCGAGTCCCTCACTAAAGGGCCGGGACACGTTATGTGCATAAGTATGTATATGTATATGTATCTGAATTATGATTTGAGATCTACTACTTTATTATACAAAGAAAACGTATTGATGACTCTTCACAGTTTTATTGGCTCTGTAGAGTTTCCATTTTTGGCTATGATTCTCTGTTCTGTATTTCATGCCTTACATACTCGGTAAATTTTCTGTACTGACCCCCTTTCTTCGGGGGCTGTGTTTCATGCCGCGCAGGTACTCCCAGATAAGTTGAAGACATTATAGAAGATGTTCCAGCGAAGATGGCAAACTCCATTTGCTCCTGGAGGACTGCCGAGTCAGAAGTATATGTGATATGGTTTCTGGTTAATGTTAGAGACTTTGCAGACAGAGTCGTGGGTACGGTATGTCGGTTCAGTAAGCGGTTCCATCAGCCGATGTGTCAGTTTGTATTATAATGTGAATTCTATATAATTACAGATTTTGTTGAATTTGATAAGCAAAAGAAAAAAAATAATTCTAGGAGCCTTAATATGTATGTCATGCTTATTTGACTTAACAAGTCCGGAAAGATCATGTATGAAATAAGAGTCTGTGGGTTCGCTCGGCTCTGGATATGGGTCGGGTGCCCATCACATCCTAGGGGAATCAGGGTGTGACACCTATGAAAAACAAGTAAGTGCTTATGACGATGATACTACTATCTCCCATCTTATGCTATTTCTTATGTTGCTTATTATGCTTCTATAACGATATTGATCATGCTTTACATACTCAGTATATTCTTCGTACTGACGTCCTTTTGTTTGTGGATGCTGCGTCATGCCCGCAGGTGGCCAGGGAGACAGGCTTGATCCGCAGCTATATTTCTCAGGGACTACATAGCGCAACTCCATTTCATTCGGAGCTATAGTTTTTGGTATTGATTCTTTTGTGTACATAGTTATAGGCATAGTGGGGTCCTGTCCCGCCTATATGATATGACATACTCTCCTTAGAGGCTGGTAGACATGTGTATATAGTTAGATGTGTTTGGCCTTGTCGGCCTATATTTTTGATATCATTTTGTTAGCCTCGTCGGCTTATGCACATTGCTATGGGCATAGCTGCTAATATTGATATAAATGTATTGTTGTCCAATGGGATTAGTATGATTGATGGATAGAAAGTATGATTTAATATGTGGCTCATCTAGATGCAAATGTAAAGGTATGTTAAGAGGTGCCCAGGTGGGATAGCACTGGGTGCCCATCGCGGCCCTCCGGTTGGGTCGTGATAGAATCCTCCTATCTTTCCATGATTCTCCTACATATCGGAAATTATGAGTCTACGATTATAAAGAGCTTCATACAAGATAAAGAAAAGAGATACGCTACGAGCCTGACAATACTGATGATGAATCTAAGTCTAGAAGTCCTAAAGCTCATGATATGACATTCCTACGAAGCTAATGAACCTTATATGATTCCTATGATATTATTTTCCCTACCTCTCCATGACTTTCTTACATGCCGGGAACTATGTGTCAACGTTGATAAAGAGCTTCTTATGAGATAAAGATGAGAAATATGTCATGAATACGATGATAATGATGACGATGAGTAAGTATAAAGAATCTTAAAGTGAGATACGATGTCCACGAGGTTAATGATCCTAAGTATGGTTCCATTGATACTTTTCCTTGTGTACACTCACCTTAAAATGTTAGTCCCCTCAAGGTGAGATATGATGATTAGGATTATTACATAATGTAATTGGGGGTTCACGACCTTATGTCACCCCGACATAGCCATAGTTGTCTTCAAGTTCTAATGTATGTTTTGATGATAAAGATATGGTGATGCTAGTTATAATAAGGTCATGATATGCCTATGAGATGTATAATAATGATAAGTCTATCAGGTGCTCATGACGGGTATATGACAATGCGATTCCACCGTGCCTAAATGGCCGGGCATGTCATCGCGAAGGCGGGCTACATTCGATTCTACGTGCCTAAATGGCTGGGCATGTCACCGCTAAGGCGGGCTGCTATGTTTACACCGAGCCTGTCACGACCCAGCTAGGGGCCGCGACGGGTACCCGAGGCTGACCACCGAGCACCTCTTATTTCCTCACTTATTATAGTCATTTATGCTCCTTTTATCATTCATGATTGTATGAAAATCATTTTTGGGTGGAGAACACAATTAGTCTATATATACATATACAAATGCCTCATTAGGCCATCAAAATAATATATATGATGTATACATGCATGTTGTAGTAGGCTTGTAAGACCATCTAACCCACACTACGCATCTACGAGCCTCTACTGACATACTATACATGTAGACGAAACAAGACTCCATCATGCCCAAAATATACATATGTACCAAAAGAATAATCATAAGCACCTCCGAACAATGGAGTGCTTTCAATCAGCTGACAGCTCCTAAGAATCCGGATCGAGCTCGCCCCCCTGTCTACCTGTGGGCATGAACACATCGTCCAAAGAAAACGGACGTCAGTACGAATGTTGTACTGAGTATGAGAGGCATGAACAATAACAACACATCAAGAAAGTAAAGGAGGCATCGAGTGTGGAGCAACTGTACCTGACTGGGAATCATATAAAAAGTAATGCATGCTGAGTTACTTTTATGCTTATCATCATCTCATGTATGCATATCATGTATATATATATAAACTGCCCGACCATATAGGTGCGGTGTGATAATCAGTAACATTAGCCCGCGTCCAGGCCTCCCGCGTCCGGGGTACCATCTCATGCCGCCCACTAGTGGTGTCTGCCCATGCCAACTGGTCATGGTGTATCGTATAGCTGCCCGCTTTCGCGGTGACTGCCCGACCAACTAGGCTCGGTGTGATGCAATCATGACGTGCTCATCATAAAATATTAATAATGATATGCTTATCAAAATATACTTATCATCATACATGCACAAGGACTCTAGAACAACTGCATTCTATCGAGGTGACGTAAGGTCGTGAACCCTCGATTCCATTATGAGCATTTATGAACATTCTGCCTCACCTTGAAGGGATTAGGATATAAGGTGAGTGTATACAAAGAACAACATCATTTACTTTATAAGAACGTCACATCATATATCTTGACTCATGTAGCTATGCATGATCTTAGGCTCTTGGCTTTCCGGGATATAGGAGAATCATGGAAAGGGAGAAGAATCATGTCATGGGATTCATGCCATTAAAAGAAAAGGACTAGCCTCACCTACCTTTGTCGCTTAGTTAAGCTATCGTTCACTCGTTCTCCTTCAGTATCATGTTGCCACCTTCATGAAAGAATACGCATTATAGTTAGTCAATCGACCATAAGAACGCGTCGTTATTTCTAAAGAAAATTGGGCAGCATCTCCTTTGTTTCTACCACTTTTCCCCATATTCTATTTCAACTCCCAAACATTTACAACAACACTCACAATATAGTATTAACATTCATCATTCATACACATTAAGCAAAATCCACCATTTTTCTCCAATTTTTCCACATTTAATGGTTTTAGCTCATCGTCATAATTTTGCTTACTTCACACCTATTCCATGGTCTATACGTCATTTATAACGTATTCTTAATCATAACATATCAACTTTCATGATTCCGTTCAACTATCATTCAATGGTGACACTATTCACTCATTCAAGACCCATTTTCCATGTCTTTCTACAATTCAAGCTTCTTAGTATTCTAATACCTTAAACAACATGTTAAAGTCATGAAACTTACCTTAGATGATGGTGGAACAAGTCTAGAGTGGAGTTCTTCCTCTTTCACGAAAACCCTATCTCTCCCCTTCTTGGTTTTCTTGGTTTGGATGACTTCTACTTGAGTTTCACAGGCCTTGACCCATGAATTTGATGTTGTTGATCATTGATTTTCCTTGGTATTCTTATGGTTGAAGTGTTTAGAGAGTTCTAGAGCTTTCTTGAGTTGTGGAGGTGAGGAAATGAAATGGATGAAATGAAAAATGGACCCTTACACTTAAACTTAAAAGCTGGCCGAGCCAACTTATACGGACCAACATACGGTCCGTACTATTTATACGGACCGTATGTGTGGCCGTATATTTGGTCCAGTGGCTGGTCCTCTCTTTGGCCAATTATACGGTCAAACATACGGCTGGTACAATTTATACGGCCAGTATGTTTGGCCGTATAATGCCTCACTGAACCAACTTTGTTTTCGTCGACTCGTTTGATCCCCGATCCTTATGGAACCTTCTTAACACTTGTTTAACACTTCAATACCAATATATGGGACGTCATTGCATGTCTTTAAGACATCATTATGCCCTCACCAAATCGTTGCTCGTTATTCTTATCCGATGTGCAACATACGACTCGCTTTCCTTAACAACTTCCTTTCCTTATCTCGGATGGTTTTGAAATCTTGTTTAGGGTCATCAAAAACTATTTCTCACTCATCGAAATACCGTATACGCCATGACCTTCATTGTCCGATTCACAGTACATGTACGGGGAATCTTTCAAGGTGTAACAGAGCCTAGAGGGCCGGGCATGACACCACTAGTGGGCGACATATGATGGTTACCCAGACGCAGGTTAACGATGATGTATATGCTATGACGATATATGTACTATGATTATATATGTTATATGTATGAAATGCATCCACTCTTAAAGGTTAAGCAGGTTATGTCTTCATCTTATGTCTTCTGATTTCTCTATTATGTTCATTTCATTCATGCCTTACATACTCAGTACGATGTTCGTACAGACGTCCGTTTTCTTTGGACGCTGTGTTCATGCCCACAGGTAAACAGGGAGAAGATCCAGACTCGTAGGAGCTGTTAGCAGGCCTTGAGAGCACTCCATTATTCCGGAGGTGACATTACTTATTGTTTTGTGTATATGTATTTTGGGCACGACAGGGTCCTGTCCCATCCCTATGTCTAGCACTCCAGTAGAGGCGCATAGATACGTATGTGTGGGTAGCATGGTCTCACGATGTCCTTATTGTATGTATATAAAGGTAATTATGTTCAAAGTGAAAAATGGTTTTCCTATGATTTGAGTATAAGATTAATGAATGAACGCTTGATGTGTATGATGGTTAATGGTATGAGCGGTGCTCGGTGGTTAGCGCCGGGTACCCGTCATGGCCCCTAGTCGGGTCGTGACAAAAGTGGTATCAGAGCAGTTCAGTCCTAGAAAGTGTCTACGATTCGTGTCTAGTAGAGTCTTGTTTATGGTGTGTTGCGCGCCACACTAATAACCATGAGGCTACAGGGAATTTAGGAAAAATGACCATTCTTTCATCTCTAAGATCATGCGATAGAGCTAAGCCATAGGAAATGAGATTCCTTATACTAACCCTTGATTGCAGTAGAAGAACGGTATTGACAGAAGAAAGTGATTGATGACATTGCAAGTTACGGGGGTAAGCCTCTTCGTTGAGGCAACGTTATCAGAATATGTATTTATATGATAATGGATTGGTTGTCATAGAGGTAAGTCGGTGTAAGTACAATAGAGGAATTTACTAAAGGTATCTCTTGATGATAAGTTCAGTTATAAGTTTGTGAACTAAACAAATTGAATGAATCAGAACAAAGGTAAGCGACGGTACGAAAGCTGTGGGTCGAGTAAGGTAAGAATATTGGGGTATGATTGAAATGTAAAGGTGAAGGATGAAAGGAAAAGTAAATAGGAAGGGATAACAGGGCAAATCGCAAAAGGATCAGGTACATCTCGAAGTGTGATATTGTCACGATCCAACCCCGTAGGCCGTGACTAGTGCCCGAATTGGACACTCATATTGCCTGTCAACTGTAATCATTTATAACTAGCAAGTCATGAACTTATTTGTATAAGAAGGTAGGGTGTTATTTTAAAGCTGTCACGATTCTGTATGTCATAAGCACCTATCTCCCGAGGAGTTACCATTTTCAACAACAACATATATTTATATATACGCAAGCCGATAAGGCTGCCATTACACGCAACATTCCAAACATACATACATATGCAAGCCGACAAGGCTGCCATCACGAATGGGTACGCCCCAAACATAAGTCATGTTCATACAACGCAACAACAACTATACACAGACCCACACAGATGTCCACAGACCTCTAAGAGTAATGACAGTATCATGTGACGGGACAGGGCCCCGCCGTACCCCGAATAAACACATACACATACAGCAAAAGGGAGTTATACCACAAGCTAGGCTCCGGAACAAAGGAGCACTCCAAAGTAGCTGAGTAGATATCCTAAGCTGGCGGATCTCCAAAACGAGCGTTTGTACCTGCGGGCATGAACGCAGCCCCCCAAAGAAAGGGGGTCAGTACGGAATATGTACTGAGCATGTAAAGCATGAAATGTAGTAATAGACTCATAAGGGGACAAAGTATGTAGGACCCAATGCAACAATCAGAAATTCATAAAACTTGCCTTTGGACATATTTCATCTGTATCATTCTCATATCAATATCGTTACAGAGTTTTGTAATCAAAGATGCATAATCATTCTGTATATAACATATATATAACGTGTCCCGGCCCTTTAATGAGGAACTCGGTAATTAAAATCATAGCATCATAAACATAAACATAGACGTGTCCCGGCCCTTTAATAAGGGACTCGGTAATAGGGAATATGCCCTCCTGGCCACCATCTCCATATCATCATGTCATCATATCATCACATCATCATATCATCATATATATATATATATATATAACATGTCCCGGCCCTCTAGTGAGGGACTCGGTGATTAATATAGTAAATATGCTCACGAGAACGTGTCCTGGCCCGGGACTCAGTGAAGGATATAGCGGTAAGCACGAGCAGAATAATAAGCAACCACATATATGCAATTCATCTTTTGAGACTCAATAGATAAGCAACTAACCAGCTCTAAAGTATTGGGATAATAATCATATTCAATTCTTTTCAACTCTCATTATAAGTTATAGCAAGGAACGTTTCAACTTTCATGTACATGTATCAATTTGACATGGTGTAGTTTTTGAAAGTCAAGTATGCTTCTGTTCATGCCATTCTTTTAAGAGTAAGAACTTCTATACATCATTCATTAGTCAATCATGTAGTAGACTCGTGACAATAGCATTAAGGAAATATAGAATCATAAGTCATGCATGGAACTAGAGAATAGAATTTACCCCAAGGTTCATATCATTTCATACTTACGTCTAGGACATGCCAAAAGAAAGAAAGAATAGGCTTTACATACCTTTAGCGTTTAGTCGTATTATAAATTGTACTTGCTGCCCAAAAACACTTATCCTATATCAAGATATCAAGAGCTACAATTAGTCTACGAGGGAATTCAATACGTATTTTGACGCTCACAATCCCTTTCTAACATTTAAACGACGTTTCGTTCGCATTTAAACCAACTAGTGCTACAAGCTAACATTGCTAATTATTCTTTCATATATCAATCCAAACTTGTTTAACATGACTTAGGGGACTTTGGACAGCTTGCATATCATTCAAATCAGTCCCAAACTCACGGCCAAACAGCACATACCACAATACCATTTTCACTTAGCAATTTTCCAGATTTAACTTACAACGACAACAACACGTTTAATAACATTACTTTCACGATTCTTGGAACTGTTTTAGCATCATTTTTATTCTTACAACAGCCCACAAATCATTTCAATTTCAACTCGAATCATTGCACTTCACTTTCACTATATGTTCATAACAACATTCAACATTCAACATACACTAATTCACTTCTAACCTTAAAACAGTCCACGGTTTTGGACTGCTTATATACTTCAACATGATTCGTTTCTTTAACACCTCAATTCACATATTCAATATGCATACAATACACCACAATTTCCATAACAACAACAATCAAAACTTGGCACGAAACAGTCCGCAATCCCCCTAAATCAGTCCCCTTACACGGCTTCAACACAACTACAATATCTCCATGATTTTCATCCATTTATCCATACTACAACACATTCAATCCATTTCCAATACATGTACAAGAAGATTAAGCATGATTCCATTTAACTCTACAACACACGACTCATTTCAAATTCAAGAAAAACAGTCCAATACCAACATACAACATGATAAACAAACTTCTACAATCTTTGTTCATTTACATATGTTGACACACATTCAATTTACCAACAATACATGCAAAATGAGACCAACCATGACTTCACTAAGCTCACGGCTCACCCCCCCCCCCCCCCCCCCCCCCAACTTCAACCACAACAACAATCCAACAACAACATGCATGAATTGTTCCTTCAAATTATCATACAACACAAGAAAAATGATCATTCTTACCTTGTAACTAACTTCTTCAATCGGTTAGCCCCTCAAACTCTCTTCTTGAATTTTAACTCTTGTTCTTGCTATATCAATGGATGCTACACGTTAATATACCTTCAATGGAGTTGAATTGCTTAAGAAAACTGAATTTTTGGAGCAAATTTAGAACCTTCACTCTCGGCTAGCTCTAGGCCGAGCGTTTCCCTTTCTCTCTCTATGTGTTCTTAACTTGTCATTGTTAAAATGATGTAGTGAGTTGTGGGGTGAATCAGATTTTTACCTTATATATGGGTTACAAGGTTTGGACAAGTGTCCCACTCAAGTTTTTGAGTCAAGAATCTTTGACCATTGCACTCAACTACACGTCCAAACATGGCTTAAAATAATGGACTAATTTTTGTTCCCAATCCCACTAATAATCTAATCATGATTAATTTAATCCCAATTTCCCATTAATACTTCCATTCCAACGAAATTTGTAGGTAATTTGTGACTTGAAACGAAACCGGAAGTTAAAGTCTCTACTTCGTATCTTGAGATAGTCTTATCTTTAACTTGTCGCGTTTATTTTAAAATGTCCCAATGTATGAAAATATGGGTTATAACAGATATATGAGGTGAGTTTCGATATCTTTGTGCTTTAACTTGAAAATTGGGAGCCCTGTGTGGCTGAGGTATGTCATATGTATATATTAGCCCGGTGAGGCATTGTTGGCATTTGCAGCATGCAGGTTTTGGGATAGTAAGAAATATAGAGGAAACTCCGCCGAAATTTACCTAGAATCTAAAGGAGATAAGATATAAACTTGTAATATGATCGAACGGGAAAAGATATTGAGCAAAAAGTAATGGCAGGACAAGATTAAGTTAGGAGTATCGTTAACAACTACAAGAGATGAGTTAAATACTATTGAATTGATAGTAATGGTAATTATAAGATCGACATTGGTACGGTAAAGAGAAATGCTAGAGTAAATGTCACGACTCGTCTAGAGGGCCGCGACGAGCACCCGGTGCTAGCCCACCCGGGCGCCCCTTAACTTACTGTTATATCCCACATTCTTGCGTATTTGGATAATTCGAGGTAGTGGCGAAAGGTCAAGAGCAAGACTATAATTTTGATCTTGTTGGGTGCATAAGTGGTTTATGAAAATTTTGAAGTGGGAATATTAAGAAAGGTCAAGGGTATAAAGGGAAAATTCGCAATATGACTCGTGGAAATATAAGGAGGATGAAGGGCAAATTTGGAATTTGAAAAATAATTTTTCATGAATTGCAAAAAAAAAAAAAAAATGGGCTAGATCACTTTGGGCCAAGGTTGGCCATCCAACTTCCTTCTTGATGGGCCAAGCCCATGGGAAATTAAAATTTATGGGATTAAAAGAAGACTAAGTCTTCTAAATAGTCCCATAATCTTCTAGACATTTCAAGAGAAGAGAGAAAAGAAAGAAGGAGAAACTTCTCCATAGGCCATTTTCGGCCAAGTTCAAGACCAAAAAAAAAAAAAAAATTTTTTTTCTTCAAAAATCATTTCCTATTGTTAGAACCGGTATTTTTGTACAGTGGAATAATCTGGATTTATTATGATAAGTTAAGGACAAAAAAAAAATTATTTCGGGATACAAAGTCGGGATTCTTGACCTTGATTTTATTTTGAGATATAAGTTATATATGAAATTGTTGGCATTGAACACTTAGGGAAAATTGGGACCACAATTCATAAAATTGGAATTTAAAATGTGGTGCCAAAAATGCCACGGGGGCCGTGTGAATTAAAAAGGGGTCCCACACATTGTGTGACCAATTTTAATTGGTCCAACACATTGTGTGGACCCAAGGCAATGTGGATATTTTGTGAACCACTTAAAAGATGAAGACCAAGTCTTCATTCCTCATTTATTCACTTCATCACTTAGCACAAAACAAGAAAATAGAGAGTTCCCAACCCCCACTGTTTTCGGCCCAACCTTAGGAAAACCAAATCAAATTCTAGCTTCCCAAAAATTATTTCCTTGGTGTTAACCCACTATATTGAGTTCCCTAAGTAGCGTGGAAGAGTTGTTCGGGTCATCCAACCATTAGTTGTACCCATTTGCAAACCCTAACTATTTGGTGGATTGAAGAAGAAAGGTATGTTTTACTCTTGTTTTTGTGTTGTGAACATTTATTCATGTTATGGTATGTTAATAGGGATGGAAATCATGAAATATAGTATGATTGGAAGTGGGTTGTGTGATGGGTGTTCTAGCCGTGTATATGGGTGTGACAAATGGAATTGATGAATTAATTCTATATTATGTTAGATTGGTATCGAGTGGGGAAAAGAATAAAAATCATCGATACATGTATATGTGTAGTGTAGCCGTGTTTATAGCCTCCAAATTGTAGCAAAGAAGGAATAAATCTCGCTTAGCGTCGTAATGGTTATGGTGATGACTTGTAGGTTAGAAATGAGAATTTAATGTCCCAAATTGACATAGTAAGCGTTGCGGACTGATTTGGAGAACTTTGTGCATTGAATAAAATTTGTATATATAAGAATCATTAACATGTGTATGTGTGTGGCGCGGGCGAATGTGAGTTTTATAATGTGTCGAAGATCGTAATACTATCGCTTAGTATTTTAGTTATCGTCGAAACGAATTCTAGTTGGAAATAAGTGTTTAAGTGGCTCAAGATTGATGTTGAGAAATTGTGGGCTGTTTTGAGGCTAGTTGTGCGTTTGACGTAAATTGTATATTTTATGAAAATCATATCGTTATATTGTGGATTGTGGTACAAAACATGACTTGAAAATGAGGAATGGAAAAAGGGGACTGTTTTCGGCCAAACAGTGGAAAAATTTTCGGGTCGTTGGAAATATTATGTGGATTGTTTAGAATGTCCTAGAATATTGTGGTAAAGACTCGGGTGGATAATTAAATGTGTGAGCGATGTGGTGGCTTGAATGTGAGCCGTTGAATTGAATATTTGGAAAGTTGTCGAATGATGAAAAAGAGAGCTATTAATGTTATTTTGTTTTCCGAATTTATTATTGATGTTGTTAGGTTGGTTGTTGTTGTTGTTGTTGATTGATACGGCCGAGTTAAATTCTCGGGGTAGCCTATTTACAGGGGAAATGCTGCCCAAATTTCTGTAGAATTAAGGGCAAAATTGGAATTTAATGCCCAAAGAGTCTTTAGCTAATGTTTGGCATTTTATGGCTTATTTTTAGATCGTGGGCAGCCCGAATCATAGTTTTGACTTAGCTTGAGTTGGATCATATTGGAGAGCGTTTGAGGTATGTAAAGCAACCTTCCTTCTTTTGGCATGCCTTAGTTTCACATAGGCTAGATTAGAGCTTTAAGGGAGTTCCAAATTCGAGATCCGAGCATGTTATGATCCATATATATATATATTCTTTGGCACTCTTATGTATGTTTTTATGAAATATGAACCATGATGTATTTGAAGTAATCGCTTTCCGAAATCCGCATAGAAAATGTTCACTTTAAGGAATTTTGTAATCTCTGAATGCCATATTTTTCGCATAGAGGCTCGGATCGCTCCAATAATTTTTATAGGAGTTTGCTTGATGTATAATGGGTATGTTTTTCATAGGCGGGCTCAGTTCGGGTCTATACTCGTCCGTGGGTCCCGCGACGCCCTTTATGTAAATTCGACAACTTTGAATCAAAAAGTGATAATTATTATTCCGATTTCGAATATGACTATTTTACTTATCCTTCGGATTTATAATAATGATTTTATGCATATGATTCCTCACTACTCCGCTCGTGCCTACTATGATATCGTTCGCCGGTTCCCGAGCCGGTTCTGTTGTCGTGCGCTTTGTGATACATTCCGGTGTTATGCTGTGATTATGGTTCACCGTGCTCCTTGCTCGAGGGCCGGGTTCCACTTATGTTTGGCATTATGCTGTGTTGTGATGTGTGACGGGGATTCAGAGATTTGAAACTTTCTGGTGTTATGCTGTGTTGTGGCGCCATCGACAGGCGGGCGACCACATTTTCCTGTGCCCTATGCATAATTTATACTTTGGAAATAAACATTTTGATATTTTTTTATATGTATTATTTTCTATATATCTGATTCGATTATTGTTCAGATTTATTTCTGTACCTTCTGCTTTGCATACTCAGTACATATTTCGTACTGACCCCCTTCTCCGGGGGCTGCGTTTCATGCCCGCAGGTACGGACGCACAGCCTGGTGATCCACCTGTTTAGGACACCCTTTCTGCTATTCGGAGTGCTCCTCTCTTTCCGGAGCTTATACTTTTGGTATATATATTTTTATTAGTGCATTTGTATATATTCGTTCAGGGGTACGGCGGGGCCCTGTCCTGTCATATGATTCTGTCGGTCTGTTTAGAGGTCTGTAGACATGTTTGTGGGTTAGGGTCTTTCTGTATGGATGTATGTACATGTCGTTTGGGCAATCCCATACGCCGAGGCGGCCGGTCCGCATATGTTGTTTGGGCGATCCTATACGCCGAGGCGGCCCGTCCGCATATGTTTATATATTGCTTGGTTAGCCCTGTGTGGCTTTTGTTGGTATTTTCTGCGTGCAGGGTATATTGGATAGTCCGTAAAACAAAGGAAACTCTGCCGAAATTTTTCTGGAAATTACCTAAATTTGAAATAAAGCCTTGTCGGCTTCCGCCATATACTAGAATGAGTTAATAGAATTTGAGATAATATTTGATAGATGGGTTCGGGTGCCCAGATCGGGCACTAGTCACGGCCTACGGGGTTGGGTCGTGACAAAAGTGGTATCAGAGCGGTTTGTCCTCGGAGTGTCCACAGATCGTGTCTAGTAGAGTCTTGTTTATCGGTGTGTTGTGCACCACATCTATAAACAGGAGGCTACAGGACATTTAGGATTTTGTCTTTTCTTCTGATCTTAGATCGTGCGATAGAACTGCGCTATTAGGATGATTCTGTTTTGATCTGTTGTTGTTTTTCTTTCAGTGATGCCTCCGAAAAAGGCGACGGCCGCCCAGAAGAAAAAGGGCGTAGTAGGAGAGACCAGCCGGGATCAGAAGGGTACTCGGACCCTTGCTCAGATGATGCGTGATATTACGTCCCGGCCAGCCGACTCTGCTACGTCTTCATCGTCAGAGGAGTCTGGAGCAGCTTCACCATTAGCTCCAGGGGCTTCAGCTCCCGCGCCTCCAGCTCCTCAGCCAGGGGCGGAGGACAGGACACTGAGAGAGGCTGTGCAGTTATTGACCACTATGGTAGCGGGACAGGCTCGCAGACGCGGGTGGAGAGATGATGATGATGACGATAGGCGTGACAGCCTGAGGGTTCGAGAGTTTCTATTATGTGGCCCTCCAGAGTTTTACGGGTCTAAGCCCGACGAGGACCCCCATGACTTTATTCGGGGGATGCGGCGCTCACTAGATTTGGTCAGGGCTTCAGAGACTGAGTCTGTTGAGTTGGCTTCGCATAGACTACGGGATGTTGCTGCTCACTGGTATGAGTCCTGGGAGCTATCCAGGGGTGAGGGTGCTACCCCAGCTACTTGGGACGAGTTCGTGACTGCTTTCACTCACCACTTTTTGCCCCCAGAGTTACGGCGGGCACGGGTTGACCGATTTTTGCATCTGCAGCAGAGGGGTCGGAGCGTTTGTGAGTATAATATGGAGTTTGATTCTTTGGCCCGGTATGCACCTGCCATAGTAGCAGATATGGCCGATCGGATGTACAGATACGTGATGGGGTTAGACCGCTATTTGATTGATGGCTGTATGGCGGTGGCATTGCAGGCAGACATGGATATTGCCCGACTACAGGCTTATGCCCTGGGTATGGAAGACCGACATAGAGCTGGTTATTCTAGCAGAGATCAGGACAGGAGGTCGCCCAAGAGGGCCAGATTCGCAGGTTATTCTGGAGATTCTCGAGGCGGACAGCCTCAGCAGCAACAGTCAGGCAGACATCCTCCTCCGTCAGCCCGGGGTACACAACCAGCCGGTAGGAGATTTGACAGTGCAGGAGAGTCTGGGGCCGGTCAGAGCTCTAGAGCATCAGGGTCACAGATAGCTAGAGGTCCCAGCCAGTCCAGACCACCCAGGCCCCGTTGTTCCCATTGCGGGAAATCGCACCCGGGAGAGTGTTATCGACTTACTGGAGCCTGTTTTTCATGCGGTGGTCAGGGCCATCTTATGCGAGATTGTCCGTTGGCGAGCGGTTCTGGTAGTGTGGCTCAGCCGACGGGGTCAGCCGCTGGTTCATCATCTGCTCTATCAGTTGCACGCCCTGCGGGGCGAGGTATGCCTGCACCGGCGGGACGCGGTCGAGGTTGTGGCAGTGCTTCAGGTTCTAGCGGTCCTTCGAACCGCATTTATGCCTTAGCCAGCAGACAGGACCAGGAGGCTTCGCCTAATGTCGTCACAGGTATATTACTGGTTTTCTCTCGTGATGTGTATGCATTGATTGATCCTGGTTCTACATTATCATTTATATCTCCACTCGTTACTGATACAATTGGGATAGAATCCGAACCGATAGAGCCTTTTGAGGTAGCTACACCAGTAGGGGACTCTGTTATAGCCAGTCAGATTTATAGAGATTGTTCCGTGATTATCTGTGGCCGCTGCACTAAGGCGAATTTGGTGGAGTTAGATATGATCGAGTTTGACGTGATTATGGGTATGGATTGGCTAGCTTCTTGCTATGCTAATGTTGATTGTCAAAAGAAGATAGTCCGATTCCAATTCCCAGGGGAGCCAGTTATAGAGTGGGCAGGTAATACAGTATCGCCGAGGGGTAAGTTTATTTCATACCTCAAGGCTGAGAAAATGATCAGAAAGGGGTATATTTATCATCTGGTCCGTGTTCATGATTTAGAGGCAGAGGCACCGACTCTTCAGTCAGTCCCAGTGGTTAATGAATTTGTAGATGTATTCCCAGATGAGCTTCCAGGTCTTTCTCCCGAACGGGAGATAGAGTTTGCTATTGATCTGTTGCCAGACACTCAGCCTATCTCTATTCCTCCGTACAGAATGGCACCTGCAGAATTGAAAGAATTGAAAGAGCAGCTGAGAGATTTATTGGAGAAGGGTTTCATTCGGCCTAGTGCATCACCCTGGGGAGCTCCGGTATTATTTGTGAGAAAGAAAGACGGCTCGCTGCGGATGTGCATTGATTATCGGCAGTTGAATAAGGTAACCATTAAGAATAAATATCCCCTCCCCAGGATTGATGATTTGTTTGATCAGCTGCAGGGTGCCAGGTACTTCTCGAAGATAGACCTGCGATCGGGTTACCATCAGGTACGGGTACGAGAGGCTGATATTCCCAAGACAGCATTCAGGACCCGATATGGGCACTATGAGTTCAGAGTTATGTCTTTTGGGCTGACAAATGCCCCAGCAGTATTTATGGACCTGATGAATCGGGTATTCAGACCGTTCTTGGATATGTTTGTGATCGTATTTATCGATGATATTCTGGTTTATTCTCGGTCAGAGGCAGAGCATGCAGACCATTTGAGGACGGTACTTGGCACACTTCGGCACCAGGAATTATATGCTAAATTTTCTAAGTGTGAATTCTGGTTATCTTCAGTGGCATTTCTGGGACATATTATTGGGGCTGATGGCGTCCGGGTGGATACCCAGAAGATCGAGGCCGTAAAGAATTGGCCTAGACCTACGACGCCGACAGAGGTGCGTAGCTTTCTGGGATTGGCTGGTTATTATCGGAGATTCGTGGAGAAGTTTGCTTCCATTTCAGCGCCTTTGACAAGGCTGACTCAGAAGGGAGCTAAGTTTCAGTGGTCAGATGCTTGCGAGCGTATCTTCCAGTTGCTGAAAGAGAAGTTGACTACGGCTCCAGTCCTGACTCTTCCGGAGGGTCCAGATGGGTATGTGATTTATTGTGATGCCTCTGGTATTGGTTTGGGATGTCTGTTGATGTAGCACGGCAGGGTGATAGCTTATGATTCCCGGCAGCTCAGAAAACATGAAAAGAATTATCCTACTCACGATTTGGAGCTGGCCGCGGTCATTCATGCTTTGAAGATGTGGAGACATTATTTATATGGGGTTCACGTTGACATTTATACAGATCATAAGAGCCTTCAGTACATCTTTAGGCAAAAGGAGCTGAACTTGCGGCAGCGGAGGTGGTTAGAGTTGCTGAAAGATTATGATGTTGACATTCTCTACCATCCTGGGAAAGCTAATGTTGTGGCGGATGCACTCAGACGCAAGTCTATGGGCAGCCTAGCAGACGTGCCATCAGAGAGTAAAGAAATGGTTCGCGATATTCATCAGTTGGCTAGTCTTGGAGTTCGCTTGGCTGATTCGGGAGATGTTGGGGTTTCTGTTCGAGGTATTGCTGAGTCCTCTATTACAGAAGATATTAAGCGGCATCAGTATGAGGATCCTATTCTGGCACAGTACAGAGATGCAGCTCTGGCACAGGAGAAGACTCCGTTCGAGATTTCACCTGATGGAGTGTTATTTCACAGAGGCAGATTGTGTGTACCTGACGTTGCAGGGTTGCGGCGACAGGTTATGGGCGAGGTACATTACGCTCGATATTTTGTTCACCCAGGGTCGACGAAGATGTACCATGATCTCAGATGCCTATATTGGTGGGACGGTATGAAAAGAGATATAGCAGAGTTCGTTGCTCAGTGTCCAAATTGCCAGCAGGTTAAGATTGAGCACCAGAAGCCCGGTGGGCTATTGCAGGAGATGGAGATACCGACGTGGAAGTGGGAGGTCATTAATATGGACTTTATTACAGGTTTACCTCGCACTCCACGGAGGTACGACTCCATTTGGGTTATCGTTGATCGGCTAACAAAATCAGCTCACTTTCTTCCAGTCCGGACTACATACTCAGCTGAAGATTATGCCAGGCTATATATTAAGGAGATTGTGAGACTGCATGGAGTTCCTCTGTCTGTTATTTCTGATAGAGGTGCCCAGTTTACAGCTAAGTTCTGGAGATCATTCCAGGAGGGATTGGGGACCCAGGTGAGTCTGAGTACAACATTTCATCCCCAGTTCGATGGTCAAGCAGAGCGCACTATTCAGACATTGGAAGATATGTTGCGTGCCTGTGTTATTGATTTCAGAGATAGCTGGGATGACCATTTGCCGCTTGTTGATTTCGCTTATAATAACAGCTACCACTCTAGTATTCAGATGGCACCATATGAGGCCTTGTACGGCAGGAAATGTAGATCGCCGATCGGTTGGTTTGATGTTGGGGAGACTGAGTTGATTGGCCCAGATGTGGTCCAGCAGGCCGTGGATAAGGTGAAACTTATTCGAGAAAGATTGTTGGCAGCCCAGAGCCGACAGAAATCTTATGCCGATAAGCGACGTCGACCGTTAGAGTTTCAGATTGGCGATTGGGTGTTCCTGAAAGTGTCACCGATGGAAGGTGTTATGCGATTTGGCAAGAAAGGAAAGCTCAGTCCGAGATATATTGGGCCCTATCTGATTATTCGCAAAATAGGCAAAGTGGCCTACGAATTGGATTTGCCAGCTGACTTGGGAGCGGTACCCCCGGTATTTCATGTTTCTATGCTTCGTAAGTGTATTGGTGACCCTTCCAGAGTCTTTCCTGTAGATGACATTCAGGTCACAGAGGAGCTATCTTATGAGGAGCAGCCTATAGCCATATTGGATCGCCAGGTAAAAAGGTTGCGAAACAAAGATATGGCTTCTGTTAAAGTGCTGTGGCGGAACAATAACCGAGAGGAAATGACCTGGGAAGCTGAGGAGCATATGAAGAAGAAGTATCCTCATTTATTTTCGGAACCTACAGGTAATCCAATTCTCTACTTGACTTTGATGATTGACCAATAAATGTATTGTTGTGATAGTTGAGAAGGAAACTCCCCCAAATTGTTAGTATGACCCATAAGATAAATCTAACATTCGCAGACGAATGTTCTTAAGGGGGGGAGGATGTTAGAACCGGTATTTTTGTACAGTGGAATAATCTGGATTTATTATGATAAGTTAAGGACAAAAAAAAAATTATTTCGGGATACAAAGTCGGGATTCTTGACCTTGATTTTATTTTGAGATATAAGTTATATATGAAATTGTTGGCATTGAACACTTAGGGAAAATTGGGACCACAATTCATAAAATTGGAATTTAAAATGTGGTGCCAAAAATGCCATGGGGGCCGTGTGAATTAAAAAGGGGTCCCACACATTGTGTGACCAATTTTAATTGGTCCAACACATTGTGTGGACCCAAGGCAATGTGGATATTTTGTGAACCACTTAAAAGATGAAGACCAAGTCTTCATTCCTCATTTATTCACTTCATCACTTAGCACAAAACAAGAAAATAGAGAGTTCCCAACCCCCACTGTTTTCGGCCCAACCTTAGGAAAACCAAATCAAATTCTAGCTTCCCAAAAATTATTTCCTTGGTGTTAACCCACTATATTGAGGTCCCTAAGTAGCGTGGAAGAGTTGTTCGGGTCATCCAACCATTAGTTGTACCCATTTGCAAAACCTAACTATTTGGTGGATTGAAGAAGAAAGGTATGTTTTACTCTTGTTTTTGTGTTGTGAACATTTATTCATATTATGGTATGTTAATAGGGATGGAAATCATGAAATATAGTATGATTGGAAGTGGGTTGTGTGATGGGTGTTCTAGCCGTGTATATGGGTGTGACAAATGGAATTGATGAATTAATTCTATATTATGTTAGATTGGTATCGAGTGGGGAAAAGAATAAAAATCATCGATACATGTATATGTGTAGTGTAGCCGTGTTTATAGCCTCCAAATTGTAGCAAAGAAGGAATAAATCTCGCTTAGCGTCGTAATGGTTATGGTGATGACTTGTAGGTTAGAAATGAGAATTTAATGTCCCAAATTGACATAGTAAGCGTTGCGGACTGATTTGGAGAACTTTGTGCATTGAATAAAATTTGTATATATAAGAATCATTAACATGTGTACGTGTGTGGCGCGGGCGAATGTGAGTTTTATAATGTGTCGAAGATCGTAATACTATCGCTTAGTATTTTAGTTATCGTCGAAACGAATTCTAGTTGGAAATAAGTGTTTAAGTGGCTCAAGATTGATGTTGAGAAATTGTGGGCTGTTTTGAGGCTAGTTGTGCGTTTGACGTAAATTGTATATTTTATGAAAATCATATCGTTATATTGTGGATTGTGGTACAAAACATGACTTCAAAATGAGGAATGGAAAAAGGGGACTGTTTTCGGCCAAACAGTGGAAAAATTTTCGGGTCGTTGGAAATATTATGTGGATTGTTTAGAATGTCCTAGAATATTGTGGTAAAGACTCGGGTGGATAATTAAATGTGTGAGCGATGTGGTGGCTTGAATGTGAGCCGTTGAATTGAATATTTGGAAAGTTGTCGAATGATGAAAAAGAGAGCTATTAATGTTATTTTGTCTTCCGAATTTATTATTGATGTTGTTAGGTTGGTTGTTGTTGTTGTTGTTGATTGATACGGCCGAGTTAAATTCTCGGGGTAGCCTATTTACAGGGGAAATGCTGCCCAAATTTCTGTAGAATTAAGGGCGAAATTGGAATTTAATGCCCAAAGAGTCTTTAGCTAATGTTTGGCATTTTATGGCTTATTTTTAGATCGTGGGCAGCCCGAATCATAGTTTGGACTTAGCTTGAGTTGGATCATATTGGAGAGCGTTTGAGGTATGTAAAGCAACCTTCCTTCTTTTGGCATGCCTTAGTTTCACATAGGCTAGATTAGAGCTTTAAGGGAATTCCAAATTCGAGATCCGAGCATGTTATGATCCATATATATATTCTTTGGCACTCTTATTTATGTTTTTTTGAAATATGAACCATGATGTATTTGAAGTAATCGCTTTCCGAAATCCGCATAGAAAATGTTCACTTTAAGGAATTTAGTAATCTCTAAATGCCATATTTTTCGCATAGAGGCTCGGATCGCTCCAATAATTTTTATAGGAGTTTGCTTGATGTATAATGGGTATGTTTTTCATAGGCGGGCTCAGTTCGGGTCTATACTTGTCCGTGGGTCCCGCGACGCCCTTTATGTAAATTCGACAACTTTGAATCAAAAAGTGATAATTATTATTCCGATTTCGAATATGACTATTTTACTTATCCTTCGGATTTATAATAATGATTTTATGCATATGATTCCTCACTACTCCGCTCGTGCCTACTATGATATCGTTCGCCGGTTCCCGGGCCGGTTCTGTTGTCGTGCGCTTTGTGATACATTCCAGTGTTATGCTGTGATTATGGTTCACCGTGCTCCTTGCTCGAGGGCCGGGTTCCATTTATGTTTGGCGTTATGCTGTGTTGTGATGTGTGACGGGGATTCGGAGATTTGAAACTTTCTGGTGTTATGCTGTGTTGTGGCGCCATCGACAGGCGGGCGACCACATTTTCCTGTGCCCTATGCATAATTTATACTTTGGAAATAAACATTTTGATATTTTTTTATATGTATTATTTTCTATATATCTGATTCGATTATTGTTCAGATTTATTTCTGTACCTTCTGCTTTGCATACTCAGTACATATTTCGTACTGACCCCCTTCTCCGGGGGCTGCGTTTCATGCCCGCAGGTACGGACGCACAGCCTGGTGATCCAACTGTTTAGGACACCCTTTCTGCTATTCGGAGTGCTCCTCTCTTTCCGGAGCTTATACTTTTGGTATATATATTTTTATTAGTGCATTTGTATATATTCGTTCAGGGGTACGGCGGGCCCCTGTCCTGTCATATGATTCTGTCGGTCTGTTTAGAGGTATGTGGACATGTTTGTGGGTTAGGGTCTTTCTGTATGGATGTATGTACATGTCGTTTGGGCGATCCCATACGCCGAGGCGGCCGGTCCGCATATGTTGTTTGGGCGATCCTATACGCCGAGGCGGCCGGTCCGCATATGTTTATATATTGCTTGGTTAGCCCTGTGTGGCTTTTGTTGGTATTTTCTGCGTGCAGGGTATATTGGATAGTCCGTAAAACAAAGGAAACTCTGCCGAAATTTTTCTGGAAATTACCTAAATTTGAAATAAAGCCTTGTCGGCTTCCGCCATATACTAGAATGAGTTAATAGAATTTGAGATAATATTTGATAGATGGGTTCGGGTGCCCAGATCGGGCACTAGTCACGGCCTACGGGGTTGGGTCGTGACACCTACTAATTCAAGGATTCCTAGCAAGGTGGAGTGTTCATTGGAACAAGAAGATTTCATATTTTTGCAAGTTACCAATTTTAATCAAGTGAAGAAGTGGAGAAAAAGGTAAGGTGAAACTCTTTTCTTATATGTTATGGATCTTTATGCATGTTGTAGTATGCAAAAGTGAGTGAAATTCATGGAAGAGAAAAACTATGTTGTGGCCGTGAGGTGTGCTATATGTGTGTGTGTGTTGAAATCATGTTTTAATAATTTTATCTAGTAATTGGTTGTTATTGTTGTGAATGTTATGTTGATAATGGAAGTGGAATGATTTTGGAGAGGTTGTAGTTGTATATGCATGATGTATAGCCGTGTATATTTGGTGAATCATGAAGGGATGTGAGCAAGTTTTATTTGGTATGTTGGTTGTTGTGTTGTTGATTTTGATGTTGCAAATAAAAGCCTAATGAGCTTAGTAAAGTATTAGTAGTTGGAGGCTTGTCTTGGAAGATTATGTAAATTGAATATTATGTTCTTACATGTATGGAAGATAATGATATTAGTATGGTGATTGTTGGAATATATATATGATAAGGTTGTTATTGTTTTTATTGGAGTTGGAAGGTTTTGAAAGAAGTAGTAAATTGATTAAGTTGTTATAATGTATCTTGGATTGAATATGGAAATTGTTAGTATGGTTGTTGAAATTATGTTGATAGTTTGGCCGGGTTGAATTCCCGGGATTGTTGTTGATTGAAATTGGCCAAGTTGAACTTGGTGGGATGGAGTATTTACAGGGGAAGTGCTGCCGAAATTTCGGTAGCCAAGTATTATCTTAAGATTCCAATTCTAAATGCTCTAACCAAAGTTTGGTAAATGTGACCAATTTGTAGATTTTGGCGGATTTGCAACTTGAATTTGGAATAGCATAAGGAGCGGAAAGAGGTATGTAAGGCTTCACCTTCCTTCTATGGCATGTCTTAGGCATACTAGGTTGGATACGAACCCCGGGGACAACTCCATTCTCCGAGATCCGCACCTAAAGTTTCCCTTTTTTCATTCAGTAGAATTGAATTAGAAATTGTGTAAAATGTTGGAAAACCTTCCTAAACATATAGAACTTGCATAAATATGACCCGACTACCTCAAAATCCTCACAAGTGACGTCATGAAATATCCTAGGCTAGCTAAAAGCTAGAGCTCACGGGCCATTTCCCTCTTCTCTGGTCGTACATCACATAAACTTCCCATCGATCTGCGGCTAAGAGCATCAGCTACAACATTTGCCTTTCCAGGGTGATATAAGATATCAATATCGTAATCTTTAGCAATTCTAACCATCGTCGTTGCCGCAAATTCAACTCTTTCTGCTTGAAGATATACTGAAGGCTTTTATGATCTGTATAAATATCCACATGGACACCATATAAATAATGTCTCCATATCTTTAGTGCATGAACCACTGCGGCTAATTCTAGATCATGGGTTGGATAATTCTTCTCATGTTTCCGCAATTGCCTTGAAGCATACGCAATCACCTTACCACGTTGCATCAATACACAACCTAGCCCAACACCTGAAGCATCACAATACACAACATATCCTTCCAATCCCTCTGGAAGTGTCAAAACTGGGGCAGAAGTCAATCTACCTTTCAACTCTTGGAAGCTACGTTCACAAGCGTCTGTCCATTGAAACTTTGCTGATTTCTGGGTCAACTTTGTGAGTGGTGCAGAAATAGAAGAAAAACCTTCAACGAATCTCCTGTAATAACCTGCTAAGCCCAGAAAGCTACGAACCTCCGTAGGAGTTGTAGGCCTTGGCCAAATTTCACGACCTCAATCTTTTGACTATCCACTGGAATACCATCGGCTGTAACAATATGCCCCAGAAATGCCACTGAGTTCAACCAAAACTCGCATTTGGAAAAGTTTGCAAACAACTCTCGAGTTCGAAGAGCTCCGAAGACAATACGCAAATGATCCGCATGTTCTGCCTCGGATCTAGAATACACCAAGATATCGTCGATAAATACGATCACAAATAAATCCAAGAAAGGCCTGAACACATTATTCATCAGATCTTCCGGTGCATTAGTTAGCCCAAACGACATTACCCGGAACTCAAAATGACCATATCTTGTTCTGAAGGCTGTCTTAGGGATATCTTTCTCCCTAACTCTCACTTGGTGATACCCGGACCTCAAATCTATCTTTGAAAACCATTTGGCACTTTGCAATTGATCAAATAAATCATCAATCCTCGGAAGAGGATATTTATTCTTAATCGTCACCTTGTTCAATTGTCGATAATCAATGCACATTCTCAAGGATCCATCTTTCTTTCAGACGAACAGTACGGGTGCTCCCCACGGGGATGAACTAGGCCTAATAAAGCCTTTTTCAAGCAAGTCTTTCAATTGATCCTTCAACTCTTTCAATTCTGCGGGAGCCATTTTATAGGGAGGAATAGAGATAGGCTTAGTGCCTGGCAAGACATCAATAGCAAAATCAATCTCCCGCTTGGGAGGAAGGCCTGGAAGTTCTTTCGGGAACACATCCGAAAATTCATTTACTACGGGAACTGACTGAAGAGTCGGCGATTCAGCTTCTATATCTCGAACCCAAACTAGATGATAGATGCAACCTTTTGTGATCATTTTCCTTGCCTTTAGATAGGAAATAAACCTACCTTTTGGTGACGCCGTGTTCTCCTTCCATTCTAAGACTGGTTCTCCCGAAAATTGGAAACGAACAATTTTCATTCTACAATCAACATTGGCATAGCAAGAAGTCAACATTGGCCTTGCCTGACCCGAATCATCTCTGAACTGAGACCCCGAATAACTCTGACTCGGCCCGGAACGAGTAGATCTGTCGAATCTCTTGCCTGAAAACCGTGGAGGTGCACTGGTCATAGAATAGCCTGAATGCCTGGGAAACTGCTGCCTGTGCTCACCTCTAAACTCACTCGTCGGACCCAAAGATCTAGCCCTCTTGCCATGTCCCCTATCTTGCTCGCGTTCACTTCTTTGCTGTTGCAAGCTTTCTTCTAAGTTCTAAGCATGGGCCTGAATGCGTGCAATATCCATATTGTCCTGAAGGGACGCAGTCAAGCACCTATCCATCAAATGTGGCCCTAGGCCTTTCACAAATCGGTGTACCCGGTCACCCATATCCGCTACCATGGCCGAAGCATACCTAGCCAAGGAATTGAAGCGGAGACTGTACTCTAAAGCACTCATGCTACCTTGCCTCAAATTTAAAAACTTATCGGCTTTAGCTCGCCGAACTTCTGGAGGCATGTAATGTCCGAGAAAAGCATCAACAAACTCTTGCCATACCGGGGGAGGTGCATTGGCTCCCCGTGAAGCCACCCAAACCGTATACCATTGGATCAAGATATCTCTCAATCTATATGACGCTAGCTCCACCGATTCGGTGTCCGAAGCATGTATCAATCGGAGCGTCCTCAACATTCCATCAATGAAATCCTGAGGGTCCTCCTCCGGCTTTGATCCAAAGAATTTCGGAGGGTTCAAGGTAATGAAATCATGGGCTCTCACACTAACAGCCCTATCACCTTGCCCTGAACTTTGCCTCTGAGTCTGGGCCGCAACCAATTGAGTCAGCAAATTAATGGCCTCTTTCACATCTTGGCCCGAAGCATCTGGTGGAGGAGCTGGAGGTGCTGGAGCTGGGGCTGAGGCTCCCTCACGCTCCTCTAATATAGGCACTGAACGGGAGGACTGGGATTGAGCCGCACTCTGGGACTCACTTTCCTCTACTACCGGTGGCGGTGCTCTTTCAGCCTGCTTTTCTGCCACCGTGTTGCCCTTTTGGGCTACTGTAGCCTTTCTCTTTACAGGCATTTCTGACATACACAACACACGATTAAGGAATAAGAAGTTCTTACATCATAGCTCTATCGCACGATTCTTACGAAGAAAGAAGGTCATTCATTCCTATAATGTCCACAACTTCTTGTTTATAAGTGTGGCGCGCAACACACCCATAATCAAGACTCTACTAGACACGGCTCGTAGACACACCCTAGGACTGAACTGCTCTGATACCACTTTTGTCACGACCCGCCTAGAGGGCCGCGATGAGCACCCGGTGCGAGCCCACCCGGGCGCCCCTTAACTTACACTTATGCATACATCTAGGTGAGCCATACAATTAAACATATGAATCTATTCGTTCATCATACTAGTCCCATTGGACGACAATGCCTTTATATAATGATTGGCATCTAGGCCACATCAACGTACATGAGCCGTCAAGGCTATCAAAATGATATACAAAATATAGGCCGACAAGGCCAGACATATCTAACCATATACACGTGACTACGAGCCTCTAAGAAGAGTATAACATATCACATGAGCGGGACAGGAACTCGCTATGCCCATAATTATGTACACAAAAGAATAAGTACCCAAAAGCAATGGCTCCGAATGAAATGTAGCTCTGCTATGTAATCTCTGAGGAAGCAGCTATGGATCAAGCCTGTCTCCCTGTGCACCTGCGGGCATGACGCAGTGTCCACAAACAAAAGGGACGTCAGTACGAAGAATGTACTGAGTATGTGAATGTCACGACCCAACCCCGTGGGCCATGACTAGTGCCCGAACTGGACACCTGTATACGAAACTGTTAAATATAATCAAACTGAATCTATGAACAATATGGAAACTTGCAAAAGAACTCCAACGGTTCATAACGTCATCATATATATATATTCAGATAAACTGTCTCTTGAGGAGTCACAACTGATCAAATCATAAAATGATACGCAAGCCGACAAGGCTGCCACTACACATCAATATGATGTCATATGCAAGCTGACAAGGCTGCCACTACTGACGGATATCATATCATAGCACATTGTATAGACACAGCTGAACAGAAATTATACACAACCCACACATATGTCTACAGACCTCTAAGAGTATCAACAGTAAAATATGACGGGACAGGGCCCCGTCGTACCCCTGGATAAACACACACACACACACACACACACACACACACACATATATATATATATATATATATACATCATAAGATCTGCACTAAAAGTCTAGACTCCGGAACAACGGAGCCCTCCAAGACAGCTGAATAGAAGTCCTATGCTGAAGGGTCACCAAACCGACTATCTGTACCTGCGGGCATGAAACGCAGCCCCCCGAAGAAAGGGGGTCAGTACGGGATATGTATTGAGTATATAAAGCATGAAATACAGTAAAAAGGATCATAACCAAAATAGGGAGTACAAGAGACAAGTATATGTCCAGAATACCAAAACACTTGCCCTTTTGAAACATAAATCATGCATGTCAATATCATATATCATACACGGCCCATTATGGGACTTGGTGAAGATGGTCGCCACATACCATCCTTGGCGCCATAACACAGCATAACACCATAAGCACATCATAACGCCATAAACACATCATAACGCCATAACACAGCATAACACCATCACGCCATCACATCATAACACCATCATATATATATATACTGTACCCGGCCCTCTAGTGAGGGACTCGGTGAACAATGCAGTGAAACTGTGCACGAAAACATATCCTGGCCCGGGACTCAGTGAAAAATATGTTGAGGCATGCATGAGTAGAGTAGTGAGCAACCATATGCAAATTAAATCATATTTGAGACTCAATAGAATAATCAAAACGAACTGTCATTTGAAAATCAAGACAATAGTCATATCAAGTACCCGTCGAATGTCACTATGGATTTTATCAAAATAGAACTTCTGGATTAATATACACGTATCAAGACATAATAAAATAGCTTCTGGAAGTCAAGAACATTAGCCATCCTAGTGGCTCTAAGAATAGAAACTTCTTTGGAATCATATATACGTCGTCTGTTTGCTTCACAAAGATCATGCCAAAAAGAAAGAAAGGATAACTTTACATACCTGTTACAGGTTAATCGTAACCTCGTTCGCTTCGTCGCCTCTTTAGCCTATTTAATATAAAAGTAACGCTATTGTTAGTAAACTATACTTCCTAGCTCACAAATCTACAGCCAATCGCCTATAGGACTCATTCTTTAACATATACTTTCTCGATTAGGGTTTTTCATTAGTTAAGGACTTACCGAAAATCAGGCAACATTTCCCCTATATATTCGCCTAACCCGAACTTCCAATTATCCTCCTGTTATCACAGAAATACCAACAATGACAGCAATAGCAATATTTATATAGAATCCTTACAATTCAGCGCATAAACAATTCTAACAATCCAATAACCCTTTTTAATCCTTTTCAACCCACAATTTCTTCATATAACAACGATTTCATGCATTTTCTTACTTCCAATTTCATCCAATCCAATTTTAATAATTCCATTACAACACTATTAATACAATTACACCACAAAATAAGAAAATCTTACCTAAATTTTCTCGGAGGAATTTCTACACTTAATTGCTCCAATTTCACAATTTCTTCTTCCTCAACTCAATATCCAATGTTGCTACCACCTCCTTGAACTTGTAATGCACTTGAAACTTGATCAAAACATTCAACAATATATTTTCTCCTCAATCACCATGGCTGGCCGAGAGCAGCCATGGGAGCTTTAATTTTTTCCAACTTGATTTTTTTTGTGAAATGAAATCAAATGTTGATTTCTTCATTTGCCACTAGCTTATATATGGTTTTCCATATGTTGACACGTCTACCTCCTCTAATGACTCACCAAAAATATTTTGTTGAATTGTTATTTTTTTATTTTTTTTATTAACACGCACACATAGTAATTAGGTTAATTAATTTTAATTAATCACTAATTACTACTTAATAATCTAATCAAAATTAATTAATCCCTAATCTCTAATAATATTTCTATACTAAATAAAATTTATGAACAATTTGTGTTCTAATTAAAATTGAAAATTAAAAGTTCCTATTTCGTATCCGAAAATGATCCCGTCTTTAACTTAAGTCGATTATCTTGCGAATAACTCGATGTATAAAAATACGGTATATAACATCCTTACGCCCTTTAGAACATTCGTCCTCGAATGTTGAATTGGTCCTGTACGGTCTTATAAAAATTTCGGGGAAATCTCCCTCATCGTTATAACATATAGTTTTATCCATTAATCAATATAATCAAGTGAGGAGTTTAAGTTACCTGTAGGCGTAGGGAACAAGTATGGGTACTTATTCTTCATCTCCTCCTCGGCTTCCCAGGTCATCTCTTCTCTATTATTGTTTTGCCATAATACTTTGATGGAAGCCACATCCTTGGTACGCAATCTCTTGACCTGCCGATCAAGTATGGCTATAGGTTGCTCCTCGTAGGTCAACTCCTCCGTCACCTGGACATCATCCATAGGAAATACTCTGGAAGGATCGCTTATACATTTGCGAAGCATTGACACGTGAAAGACTGGATGTACTGCTTCCAAATCAGATGGTAGGTCCAACTCGTAGGCAACCCGGCCTACCCTACGGATAATCTGATAAGGCCCAATGTACCTCGGGCTTAGCTTCCCCCTTTTTTTTGCCGATTCTCATGACACCCTTCATGGGGGTCACCGTCAAGAACACCCACTCACCAACCTGAAATTTTAAGTGTCGACGTCGATTGTCCGCATATGATTTCTGTCGACTCTGGGATGCCAGTAACGTCCCCTGAATAAGCTTCACTTTATCAACAGCCTGCTGGACCATATCTGGGCCTATTAATTTAGTCTCTCCGACATCAAACCAGCCAATAGGTGACCTGCATTTCCTCCCATACAAGGCCTCATACGGTGCCATCTGAATGCTCAAATGGTAGCTATTATTATAAGCAAACTCGATAAGTGGCAAACGATTAGTGTTACACCTTGGAAAATCCCCCGTATATGTATAGGGAATAAGCTAACCAAGAGCGTAGCGTATGCGATGTTTTGACGAGCAATAAAGAGTATTAGATGACCCTTGACAAGATTCTAAAGGCATACAATGCAAGGAAAGAAAGTTGCTAAGGAAAATGAATCATATGTGGTGTATCGGATAGGAATAACAAGCAACGATTTGGTGATGGCATAATGAGGTCTTAGGGATAAGAAATAATGTCCTTTAGATGGGTATTGAAGTGTTAAACAAGTGTTAAGAAGGTTCCATAAGGATTGGAGATCAAACGAGTCGACGAAAATAAGTTCCGGAGAACTGGACAACATACGGCCAGACATACTGGCCGTATAATATATACGGACCGTATGTCCAGTCCGTAGATCCAGCCTAGAACACCAAGGTTCACTGGAAAAAATATACGGTCCCAACATACGGTCAGTAAATATTATACGGACCGTATGTTGGTCCGTATAATGAGGGTCGGCTAGCTTTTTAATTCACTTAAGGGATCATTTTTTTCATTCCATCTTATTTCATCTTCTACTCGCCAACTCAAGAAAACTCTAGAATATTCTCCAAACTCTTCAAACACAATAATACCAAGGAAATCAATGATCAACAACAGCAAATTAATGAATCAAAGTCTATGAAACTCAAGTAGAAGTCATCCAAACTAAGAAAACCAAGAAGAGGAGAAATAGGGTTTTGGTGAAAGAGGGAGAACTCCACTCAAGACTTGTTCAACCATCATCCAAGGTGAGTTTCATGACCATTTTATGTTGTTTAAGGTATTGGAAGGTTAAGATACTCGAATGGTAGATAAACATAGCAAATGGGTCATTCAAGAGTGAATAGTGTCATGAGTGAGTGGTAGTTGAATTGAATCATGAATGTTAGTGTGTTGTGAGTATGAATATGTTATAAATGACATGTAGACCATGAGATAAGTGTGATACATGGGAAAATACGATATCGAACCCAAAACCATAAATGTAGGGAAAAATGAAGAGAAATAGTGGATCATGGCCATTGTATATGAATGATAATTGTGATTTGCTATATTGTGATTGTTATTGTGGGTGATTGGGAGTTGATATGGAATACGGGAAAAGTAGTATAAACAAAGGAAGTGCTGCCCAATTTTCTCTAGAAATAGTAGTACGTTCTTATAGTTGGTTAACTAACGATCGTACGAATTCTCTTTTTGAAGGTAGAGGCGTGACATTGAAGGAGAATAAGAAAACGCTAAATTTCTTAAACGACAAAGGTATGTGAGGCTTAACTCTTCTTTCAAAAGGCATGAATCCTTCAAGCTTTCAACAAATCCTTCTATAAGATGAAGCTTAAAAGTCCTTCTATATATTAAATCCCTTATGAGCATGATAGCGATGACAATGAGCTAGAGTCTAGAGACTCAAGAAATTGTGGCATGATGTTCCTACAATGCTAATGATGTTATTATTGTTAACACTCGCCTTATGTTTTATTCCCTTCAAGGCGAGGCATGATACTCATAAATGTCCATAATACAATCGGGGGTTCACGACCTTACGTCACCCCGACATAGTATGGTTGTCTTAAGGCCTAATGAATGCTCTTAATGCTAATGTATATTATGACAATAAGATGCTAAGTAATGCTAACTTGTAACACTATGGGATACATGGAACACTAAGAAATGATAACATGATGCTATGGCTTGAGATGTATAATAATGACGTGTTATGATTGATGTTGTGATGATAAGACTTCCACCGCGCCTATATGGCCGGGCATGTCACCGCTAATGCGGGCTGCATATGATTCCACCGCGCCTATATGGCCGGGCATGTCACCGCTAATGCGGGCTGCTATATTTACACCGAGCCGAGATGGCCGGGCATGATCACCACTAGTGGGCGGCATATGAGGGTTACTCGGATGCGGGTAACGATACAGATTATGATGTGACGATGTATATGATGACGTACGTGATGATGTATGGGATGTGATAACATGTGTGCTACGATTATGGAAAATGTGAAATATGTTAGTAATACGATTGCCTATGACATTGGTGCAGGTTACATCTTTGTCCCATGACTCATGATCTTTCTATTATGTTTGTTTATTCCATTCCTACCTCACATACACAGTACAATATTCGTACTGACGTCCTTTTTCTTTGGACGCTGTGTTCATGCCCACAGGTAGACAGGGAGGAGATCTTGCTCCGGATTCTTAGAGGTTGCTAGCTGACTGAAAGCCCTCCGTTGTCCCGGAGGTGCCTATGATGATTCTTTTGTGTACAGTTGTAGATGTCATCTCTTAGAGGCTCGTAGATCCTCGACGTGGGTCGTGTAGTTTCATGGCATGGTCATTATATATATATATATATATATATATATATATATATATATATATATATATATGTATATATATGTATATTATTTTGCTAGCTTAAGGGCTCGTATGTATAAAAGCTTTTCGTTTCTAAATGAAAATGGATTTTATTATAAATTAAGCATGAATCGGATAAATGATTGCTAAATAAGCTTAATAAGTGATGGCACGAGCGGTGCTCGGTGGTTAGCCCCGGGTACCCGTCACGGCCCGTAGCTGGGTCATGACAATTAGCTACCTCCGAAATCAATAATGCAGGCCTGTACCATATCTTGTAGTGTTTGAATAGTACGCTCGACCTGTCCGTCAGTCTGAGGGTGGAACACTGTGCTAAGACTTACCTGGGTCCCTAATCCTTCCTGGAATATTATCCAGAAGTTAGCTGTAAACTGAGCTCCTCTGTCGGGGATAATAGCTGTGGGGACCCCGTGAAGTCTCACTATCCCCTTGTGGTATAACCCAACATAGTCCTCAGTACTAATTCTGTCCCGGTAATTTGGTTCAAACCATGTTTCACCTTTCCTTGTCACATCCATATCGTTGTTACTGAATTCTTACCTGTCTTATCAAGTACACGCTTGGTCTTATTCTTAACATACAAATATTCGTAGATTACATAACTATTCTTGTACAGCTTGTATAAAGTATATCCAATCTTAGTCATAGTCCTTTCTTCTCCTGGTTCATCCAGTTTTGCATATCCTATTTGTACTAAAACTCAGTTGCGGTCTATCTTGTCACACTTCTTTCCCTTCCTGTATTCACCATTTGATTTTCTCATATCCTACTATAGGAGATTTCCTATCCCTTCCCTTTTGCTACTTATAAGTCACAATACTGTTAACAAGTAACCCCATTGACACGTCTTAACCTCTAATCCCGTATTGCATTGCTATCCTTTATAATATCTCTTAAGTTACCCGTTATCGTTTCCTTGTCGTATTCTTCCTTGTCATAAGCATCCACTTTCTAATGTCGTATTATCCCTAATCTTTACCAATAATTCTCAGCACTGTCTCAACTACGATCCATTGATTGTTGACCTTCAAATCTTATTAACTTGCTTCGGCAAGAGATCTCACCTAAAATTTAAGTATCCTTATCAAATATATTGTAGTGTCAATTGTTTCCATCTTATACTTGCATTTGTTTTTGTCTGCTTCCCCCCTTAAGGGTGTACTTATACTACTATCCGTTTATATTCCGCTCTATGCCCCTATTCCTAATCTCAAATTCACTCGATCCTTTTTCTAATTCACTTGGTATACTGTACCATACTAACGTCTTTCTCTATAACTTATAACTTGATTATCCACGTACGAAACCTTAATCAAAGTCAGGAAGCGACGAGAACTTTTCGATATATAGTACAAAATCTTATTTGACAATCTGTACTCGAGTAATGTAATCAGTGTAGCAATTCACCCAAGGCCACATTCCACTTACTCCAATCCATAATTAACTAGTACTTGTAGTCATTCCAAATTCTCAATTAGGTAGCACTTATATCTCGGTGATAAGTATCCAAGGTTCTATTGTAAAATTATTTTTCCCAACCTGTATCGTCTGTTTCCTGTAACAAATTTACCTTGCATTATTTGTTGCTCCGGCCTACAGTCCTTATCCTTTATGGATTCCACTGGCTTCTAACTTACTCAAAATCATGTCGAGTTCATCTTAATGACAATCTTATCTTATCACCTTGTTGTCATACTACACCTTTAAGTTCATAGCTATATATTTCCCTTTTGTCCTATACTCGTACTCAAAAAATCACGTCTATCTTAGGTGTTTCCTTTATAATTCCCTTACCATTTCTCCAGTCTATGTCCATATTTTATTCTGTGCACGAGGAGTCTCATGCTATGTCTGTATCCTTCGGAACACACTACTTCTACAGAATCCTTCTCTCATTTTCAAACATATTCTGTTCACCCCTCGTTGCTCATTTTTCTGTAGTTTGGTCTTTCACAATTCTGTCGCTTATCTTACTCGTTTTCCTATCTATACATGTCATAACGCATCGCTACACTATAATCCCACTCGCTTTCTTCTTATCTTCCTCCTTCTATTAACTCATTCTCTTCCTGTGCTCGCTTTCACTTTCGCTACCACTTGATCTCTATTCTGAACTTTCCTTATAGGACTTTGTAAGTCTTTCTTATTCGTTCTATATTTGCTTTTTCGTTTCACACTAATCACATCATATCCTTTAGTTACTTCTTTGCTAGGCTTTACTCATTTCTATAGCAATCCTTATGGTATTCATATTACATCCTGTTCATAATCCATCGTATAACATAACACTTCTTAACCTTATTCACGATTCTTACTATGTTTTAATTACACACCGTGGACTAGGCGTACTTAGCCCTTCACCCTTTCTGATCAATCTTATCCTTAATATCTCATAAGCTGTCTTATCAATACCCTCATAATTTGTCATAACTCTTCCTCCTCCGTACTTTTATCTCAATCATACTACTACTCCTTTTAACTGTAAACTCGTCGTAATTTATCCCTACTTATCGGTTCACTCGATACCTCAATAAAATGTTCTGTTAAGATTTTCCACCTTTTTCTACATCATCCCTTAGTGTCACAAACTCTTTCCAATTTATCCTAGCATTTCATCAACAACGCATGAAACACATGATCTAAGACAACCCACAAGTTTGAGTTTTCCTTCTACAAATTCCATCTCCAATTAGTTGATTAAGAACTAATAAAATCAAGGACATAAAGATATGATGAAATGTTACCACAAGAACACTCCAACTCCAAAATTACGTCACTGTTATATCCCGTATTTTGCATATTCGGAAAATTTGAAATAATTGCGACTAGTAAGAGATAAGGCAATATTTTGATTTTATTTAATGCATACGTTGTTCATGAAAAATATTGAGGCGGAAATATTGAGGAAGGCTAAGGGCAAAATCAGAATTTTGGAAATTAGTTTTGTGAATTACAAAATATGAACCAAAAGTAATTGGGCTTGGAAAAATCAAAAAAAAAAAAAGAGGCCCAACAAATGTGGCCGGCCATAGGGCATGGCCCAAGGCCCATGTGGAATTAAATTGACCAAATAAATAAATAAAGAGGGGCCTATTATTTGTCGTCCATTAGTACTTTCAAGAAAAACAAAAGTTAGAGCAAGAAAGAAGGAGAAATTCGACCATAGAAGAAAAAGAAGGAAAATTTTTTGAGCCATCAATATCGGGTCCAAAAATTATAATTTTCTTGAATTCTTACTAAGTTCAAGACCCTCTTCAACGTGGTATAATTATTTAAGCGAGAAAACCACTTTGGTGGCAAGTGGAAAATTGAAGAAAAGGTAAGAATTTCTATTCTTTTACATGTTATGGAAGATTTATATATGTTATAGTGAGTAAAATTGAATGAAAATCATGGAAATGTTGTGTGTTGTGTGTGGGCCATGTGGGTGTGTTGTGTGTGTGTGGCCGTGTGGTTTATATTGGTGGAGGAAGATGAATTAAATTTTATTTAGCATGTTAGTTGTGTTGTTGTGGCCTTTGTGATGTAAATGAAAGACTAATGGTTCAAGTTGGCATGGAAATTGGTTGTAGGTTATTGTAGGAAATTATGTGATTTTAATATGGTTTTTATGAAATTGTGGAAATGGAGTTGCCAAGGTGTGAATTGTTGTTGTTGATTGATGAATTTGGAAGAAGAAAATGCGTCGTTGTAGTTTCGTTGCATTTGTAGAGGTTTCGGGTGGAGTATGGTGTTCGTGGAATTGTTTGAATATTTTGTAGATTGTTTGAAATGCTCTTGAATTGTGTTTGAATGATCTTGGATTAGTAATGAATATGTGAGCGTTGATATTGGCTTGAATGTACGTAGTCGAATTGAATATGATAAGCTACGTAGAGAAGAAAGTTACTAATGTTAGAATGCGTTTAAATTGATTCTTGATGATTATTAGTATGGTTGTTGGTATTGTTGGTATGGTTGTTGATGAATTTGGCCGGGTTAAATTCTCGAGGATGTTGCATTTACAGAGGAAATGCTGCCGAAATTTCTGTAGATTAAGTGTTGGTTTAGAATTGGATTCTAAGTGTTTATGGCTAATGATTGGCATACATGAATATTGTTGTAGATCTTGCGAAGCAAAAGACTTAAGTTCGGATTAGCGTAGAAAGCGGGGAAGGTATGTAAGGCTTACCTTTCTTTCTTTTTGCATGATCTTTATGTAATGAGCAAAAGAACGTATATGCATGGTTTCAAGAAATTCCTACTCTTAGAGCCACTAGGATGGCTAACGTTCTTGATTTCCATAAGCTACTTCATATGATTTTAATACGTATTTATGATGTCCGAAGGTCTATGTGATATGTTTCCGAATGATATTTGAAAGGTAATTGATATCACTAAAGTCTTGATTTTTCAAATGCTAGCACACTCGACTATTCCATCGAGTCTTTGATATACTTTGATATGTACATATGATTCTAAGGGTTATATTTGATTTGATCTATACGATATCCGAAAGATACCTGATATGATTATTGCTTCGATTTTCCAAAAATGGCTTCTGAAACGCTTATAGAACGTTCTGTACTTCAAACGTTCGTAACTTTCTCATACTAAGTCGGATCGACCCGAAACTTGTTTCTGAGCCTTCAGGGGTCGGTAAGTATACTTATCCATCGGGTCTTGATTTATGTGCATATGGTTTCGCATTATTCTGTTCGTGCAAGCCTCAGTTTCGATTTCACTGAGCCCGGGCCAGGACATGTTATCGTGCGCACTCCTCTGCATTATTCACCGAGTCCCTCTTTATTCTTGGGTCATGAACAAACTATTTAGTTCATAAACTACTTGTTGTATGTTTTGTACTCTTCAAATAAAAGTGAAACTTAATTGTGGACGTTTTTGATCTTCAACATGAGCCTCTTCTAAGGTGACATGTGGCCGGAAGGTATCCTGGTCCATTCAAATGAATTCCAAACTTTGCTGCTCATACATTCTTCTTCGAAATAAAATTTCCCAAGTAAGAATAGTGCCTCTTACGGATGACATGGAGGGTATCTCTTAATGCTTTAATCCATCATAATAAATTTACCCTATCAGTATCGCCTTTCAAGATATATTATGAACCTATATCTCATTTTTTTTTTCTTTTTCTGGGAAAATTTGGGCAGAGTTTCCTCTGTACTTCTTACTATCCCAGAACCTGCACGCAGAAAATACCAACAATGCCTCACAGGGCCAACATATATACGCATATATCATATCGTATCATAGCCACACAGGGCTCCCAATTTCCAGTAAAAGGTATAAAGGTGTCGGAACTTACCTCACATATCGCACCTCGAGACGTACCTGATCCTTTAACGATCTATTTTATTATACCTTCCGATCTACCTCCCCTTTCATTCTTCAACTTTACATGTCGATCATACCTCAATATTCTTACCTTATCCGACATGCCTCTTTCGCACCGTTACTTACCTGTGTACTTTGTAACTTCCAATATCATCAGTCGCTACCTTCTGTCAATGTCGTTCTTCGGCTGAAATCAAAGGTTAGTATAAGGAATTTCATTTCCTATGGTTGGGCTCTATCGCATGATCTTAGATATGAAAGAAAGGTAACATCCAAAATGTCATGTAGCTTCCTGTTTATAGATGTGGTGCACAATACACCGATAAACAAGACTCTACTAGACACGGTCTGTAGACACTCCGAGGACGAACTGCTCTGATACCACTTTTGTCACGACCCAACCCCGTGGGCCATGACTAGTGCCCGAACTGGACACCCGTATACGAACTTGTTAAATATAATAAAACTGAATCTATGAACAATATGGAAACTTGCAAAAGAACTCCAACGGTTCATAACGTCATCATATATGTATATTCAGATAAACTGTCTCCTGAGGAGTCACAACTGATCAAATCATAAAATGATACGCAAGCCGACAAGGCTGCCGCTACACATCAATATCATGTCATATGCAAGACGACAAGGCTTCCACTACAGACGAACATCATATCATAGCAAATCGTATAGACACAGCTAAACAGAAATTATACATAACCCACACATATGTCTACAGACCTCTAAGAGTATCAACAGTGAAATATGACGGGACAGGGCCCGTCGTACCCCTGGATAAACATATATATATATATATATATATATATATATATATATATATATATATATATATATATATATATATATATATACATCATAATATCTGCACTAAAAGTCTAGACTCCGTAACAACGGAGCCCTCCAAGATAGCTGAGTAGAAGTCCTATGCTGAAGGGTCACCAAATCGACTATCTGTACCTGCGGGCATGAAACGCAGCCCCCCGAAGAAAGGGGTCAGTATGGGATATGTAGTATATAAAGCATGAAATACAGTAAAAAGGATCATAACTGAAATAGGGAGTACAGGAGACAAGTATAATGTCCAGAATACCAAAACACTTGCCCTTTTGAAACATAAATCATGCATGTCAATATCATATATCATACCCGACCCATTATGGGACTCGGTGAAAATGGTCGCCACATACCATCCTTGGTACCATAACACAACATAACACCATAAGCACATCATAACGCCATAAACACATCATAACGCCATAAACACATCATAACGCCATAACGCAGCATAACACCATCACATCATCACCCCATCACGCCATCACATCATAACACCATCATATATATATATATATATATATATATATATATATATATATATACCGTACCCGGCCTTCTAGTGAGGGACTCGGTGAACAATGCAGTGAAACTGTGCACGAAAACGTATCCTGGCCCGAGACTCAGTGAAAGATATGTTGAGGCATGCACGAGTAGAGTAGTGAGCAACCATATGCAAATTAAATCATATTTGAGACTCAATAGAATAATCAAAACGAACTGTCATTTGAAAATCAAGACAATAGTCATATCAAGTACCCGTCGAATATCACTATGGATTTTATCAAAATAGAACTTCTGGAATCATATACACGTATCATGACATAATAAAATAGCTTCTGGAAGTCAAGAACATTAACCATCCTAGTGGCTCTAAGAATAGAAACTTCTTTGGAATCATATATACGTCGTCTGTTCGCTTCACAAAGATCATGCCAAAAAGAAAGAAAGGATAACTTTACATGCCTGTTACAGGTTAACCGTAACCTCGTTCGCTTCGTCTCCCCTTTAGCCTATTTAATATAAAAGTAATGCTATTGTTAGTAAACTATACTTCCTAGCTCACAAATCTGCAGCCAATCGCCTATAGGACTCATTCTTTAACTTATTTCTCGATTAGGGTTTTTCATTAGTTAAGGACTTAACGGAAATCGGGCAGCATTTTCCCTATATATTCGCTAACCCGAACTTCCAATTATCCTCCTGTTATCACAGAAATACCAACAGTGACAACAATAGCAATATTCATATAGAATCCTTACAATTCAGCCCATAAACAATTCTAACAATCCAATAACCCTTTTTAATCCTTTTCAACCCACAATTTCTTTATATAACAACGATTTCATGCATTTTCTTACTTCCAATTTCATCCAATCCAATTTTAATAATTCCATTACAACACTATTAATACAATTACACCACAAAATAAGAAAATCTTACCTAAATTTTCTCGGAGGAATTTCTACACTTAATTAGTCCAATTTCACAATTTCTTCTTCCTCAACTCAATATCCAATGTGGCTACCACCTCCTTGAACTTGTAATGCACTTGAAACTTGATCAAAACATTCAAAAATTTATTTTCTCCTCAATCACCATGGCTGGCCGAGAGCAGCCATGGGAGCTTTAATTTTTTTCCAACATGATTTTTTTTGTGAAATGAAATCAAATGTTGATTTCTTCATTTGCCACTAGCTTATATATGGTTTTTCATATGTTGACACGTCTACCCCCTCTAATGACTCACCAAAAATATTTTGTTGAATTGTTATTTTTTTTTAATTAACACGGGTGGGGCCCACACATAGTAATTAGGTTAATTAATTTTAATTAATCACTAATTATTACTTAATAATCTAATAACAATTAATTAATCCCTAATCTCTAATAATATTTCTATACTAAATAAAATTTATAAACAATTTGTGTTCTAATTAAAATTGAAAATTAAAAGTTCATATTTCGTATCCGAAAAACCTCCCGTCTTTAACTTAAGTCGATTATCTTGAATAACTCGATGTATAAAAATATGGCATATAACAGTAAAGCATGATCAATATCAATATAGAAGCATAAGTAGCATCATAAGAAATAGCATAGAATGGGAGATGATAATAACATCGTCATATGCACTTACTTGTCTTTCATAGGAACTTTCCATTGCTAATACGTATTTGTGTACATACATCATTATCCGTATTCCATAATAGTACCCGTACCATATTTGTGCTCGTATTCATATACATGCCCTTATTCACATTCATATACATGGTCGTATCATATTCATATTCACGTAATATACATAATCATATCATATACATAGCATTTACATAGCATACCCGACCACGTAGGATCGGTGTTTCATACATATTTGGCCAACCAAGGCTCAAGGTTACTCATACCTGGCCCTACCAAGGCTTCAGGGTTACATCTACCTGGCCCTACCAAGGCGTCAGGGTTGTCCGTACCATCTGTAGAGGTGTGAGCGCATTTCGTAATCGTATACATACTTATTTACATATCACACCCGGCCTCATAAGCTCGGGTTTCCATAATAGTCATATATAGGTACATACATATACTAGCTCATAATCATCATTTCTATTAACATCATTATCATCATCGTCATCATTACCGTCATTCGTCACATTTGCCTTAATGGGCCTACTCGTCATACGAGGAATTTAGTACAATCGTAGCATATCAAGGATCATAAGATTAGTAGCTTTGAAGATAGAAGCATTTGGAGAACATCATAAGCTCGTAAAAGATTTAGATGATTGGCCAAAGAACCATGCCTTATGAAAGAAGGGTTAGCCTTACATACCTTTCCGTTCAACTATTTACCACTTGCGCTTTCTCCTCCAATGCTGGCGTTTCTACCTTCATTAAAGTCATACTATCGTTAGAATCGACAACTAGCACACATGGCTAAAGCTAGAGAATATCGGACAGCATCTCCTCCATAACGTATCTCAACTCCCAAACGTCAATAATAAATTCACGATGCCATAACAATAGCCACTACTCATTCACATTATCCATATTTCTACACTTACATTCAATTCATCCATAACCATGGATATAACACACAACTATGTCCATTCACATACATTGCTCATCTCATGTTCTCAACATCATTTATAACACATTTACATCACAATACATCAAGACTCATAACTCAATTCAAACTATTTCTCCAAATGTCACTATTCATCATTCATGACCCATTTTCATATACTCATCTAATGTCCAAGCATTTTACTCTCAAATACCTTAAACAACATATAAATACCATAAATCTTACCTTAGATGTTGTAGGAACGAGCCTTGGTTGATAATACTCCACTTTGAGCAAAACCCTAGTTTATCTCCATTTGGATTTCTTATCTTGATGGTTTTCTTACACTTGATTCCCTTGATTTATGTTGTTGATCACCAAATATCCTTGAACTCTTGTGGAATATATGTAGAGAGATGTTCTAG